>NC_025995.2:21012691-21122464 GCF_000442705.2 Elaeis guineensis
CTCAATATTTTGTCATCATCAAAAAGGAGGAGATTATTGATCTCAAGAATGATTTTTTTGATGACTAAAAATTGAAGCATAAAAGTATATTAATATTTTTTAAATTTTTTAAAAAATATTTTTGTAGATACAAAGCACCATTGAAATAGAATTAAAATCAATTGAGAATATCTTGAGCTAATGAGACATGAGTTAGAGTCAAATCCCATACAAAAAGATTATTTGAAGAAGTTTGAGTTGACTTAAGATCGAATAAAGTCGACTTTGGCACATTTTAAAGCTGGCATGCAAGAATGGTATGGTATTGAACTGACTCAGAATCAAACCGAGTCAACTCCATCTCAGAGAATAGAAGACTAGTTTTTACACCTGAGATCGAGTCAACTTTAAGCAAAATCGAGTCAACTCTATTTCAGAGGACAGAAAAGCCATATTTCTGTAGACTGAGAATGAGTCAACTCGAAGATCAGCCGAGTCAACTTGAAGATCAGTCGAGTTGACTCAAAGTCAGTCTGAGTCGACTCGTGAAGCTTTGACATCCATAACAGCTAATTTTGCAACAGCCCAAATTTTGTCCAGAATTTTTTTTAATGGTTATATTTCATCTCCAATGGATAAAAATGGCTATTCTGGCTTAAAACTGCATCAAACTTGCTAAAAATCAAAGGATAATATATAAGACATAAAGGGACAAAAGGAATATATACTTCAAAATGAAAAAAGAGAGAAACTTTCAGTATTTATTGTATTCAAGAGAGTTTACCAACTTCCAACCTACTTCCTCTTGATTTTTGTGAGATCATTAAAGAGACATTCAAGAATTTTAATGGTAAGCATTTAAGTAGTCAACAACCAAGCTTCATCAACTTCTAATTTGCTCATCAAAAGAGCTATTTGTATTTAATTTTCTACTCATTGAATTTTTTGTAACTAGTTTCATTTAGGATTGAAACTAGGAGGATAGGCTCATCCAAGTCTTGAATTGAATTTGTACAAGCTTAAAATTGGTTTGGGGTTAGGTTGTGGTTGGTTCTCCTACAAAACCAACTGGATTAAGATTATGATCTCGAAAAACCATCTTGCTGTAATCTCGATGATTATAGTGAAATTCTCAAGTGGATTGCTTGGAGAGTGGATGTAGATGTTGGGCTAATACCGAATCACTATACATCATTTGTATATGTGCTATCCCCTCTTGCATTATAACTTTAATTTTCTGCTGATATATTTATTGCTGTCATTGCATATATGTAATTTTTAGCATAAGTAGTGCACATAGGTATTCTTAACCTACATGAAAATTTTAAAACTCAATTTACCCCCTCTCCTGGGTTGTATCTCTGGGCAACACTGTTCTTGAGTTTTCGGCATCGATGGTCACCGTTGACCGTTGGTCTGGATTCTCTAGACTATACTGTAGCAATCTCGACCTACCATCGGCCATAGCCGCCTAGCCATGGCCTCCAATCCAAGGAACAAAGAGGGACCACATGGTCTCCTATTTTGCTAAAGAAACCCTGGGAAGAAAGAAAGAGGAAGAAAAAAAAGAAGAAAAAGAAAGTAAAGAAAAGAAAAGAAAAGGAAAGGAAAAAAAAAAGAAGGGAGATTTATCCTCCCTTCCCTCTTCTCTCTCTCCCTTTTTTCTAAGTTTGCATCCCCACTTTCTCTTTTTAGAAGTTTCATTTTCTCTCTCTAATTTTTCTCTCTAAATTTTTTTTTCTAGACCGTTTCTCTCTTTTGATGGATTTCTCTTGAAGTCATCTCTTTAAGATTAGCCAATGAAGGGATTTCTTTTAATGATTCCAATCCGATCCCAATAAAGAAAGTCTTGATTTGTGATCATCGGACAGTGTGCTAGTACCGACCTTGATCAGATCGAGTATCTTTAGATTTGAACATCCTTGATTGAAAAAAATTAACATGATTGGATCGATCGGCCCAGATTATAGGATATGACTATCAGTTCATCATGTCTTCCTTAATTATTTGTCATTTCTGATTATTGGATTCAATTATGTTTAGGGATGTAGTTGTATCAATCAAAAAATATCCAGTAGAGGGATAATGTGATCTAATCTATAAATTAAAGATTCTAAAAAAAATATAAAATATAGAATTATATAGATTTGTTGGAAGCATATTAGGTAAATAGTGTGACTCTTGTTTAGATTTATTGATAAATTATATAATATTTATATCATTGAATTTTGAATTGTATTATTTATGATTTGTTAATATGAAGCATGATATTTATTAATTAAATCTATTTTAGATATTAATGATGCATTATCGAAAGCATTGATTTCATTATGAAGTTGTGATGATTGACTTGATTTTAGATGGTTTTGTATTTTATTCAATTGAAATATGAAATTGAATTTATCAAAAGAAAGATTTGAATCAAGATGAATTTAATCTGTAGCTTGACTATATATCAAAATCTTATCAATGAGGGTTATATGTTGGCATATCGACACTTTACGAGTGACTGTTATATGTTAGTTCATTGATACTCTATCAGTGAGGGTTGTGCAATGGTATATCGATATCCTATCAGTGAAGATTATGTGCTGATATATCGATATCCTACCAATGGATGTTATGTGTTAGTATATCGATACTCTGTCAGTGAGAGTTACGTGCTAGTATATCGATATCCTATCAGTAGAGATTATACGTTGCTATATCGACATCTTGTCAGTGGAGATTATGCACTGAAATTATGAATAGCTCATGGCTGTGAGATAAACTAGATATTTTGAAAGAAATTGATTTATAAATTTAAAAATAAATTTTAAAAAGATTAAATTTGAATAATCTTATTTTGATTAGTGGTGTATGTTTAAATTGATGCACCTTGTATGTTTATTTTCAATATAGTATTATTACTTGATTTATCTAGTCAAAGAGTACATTACTTACTGAGCTGTCTAGCTTATCATTCTATATTTTACTATTTTTACTGATTCAGAGAACTAACTTGACTCGAAGTTATAATATGGGAGAGCAAATTAGAGACAAAATTTGATATCTTTATTTAGATTAGGATTTATTGAAAGTTGAAGAAAAACTATGAAATTTTATTTAGTAAGATATTTGATTTGCTTATTTAAAATTAAGTTAAATATTAATTATTTAAATTTTATTTCACTATTACTTTATGATATCATGATGAGATACCTTGTAAGCTTATGAAGAAAGTTCTTCATGAGTATGCAGCAATTGCCATGACTCCTAGCTCTCAATCTCAAGTCGGGACATGGCAGAATATGTTGAAACCTTTTAGGAATGAACCATGAGAGAGAGAGCTATAGAGAGAGGGATCGTACCTAAAAGATCTTGAGAGAGAGGGAGCGATCGCAGTCCGACAGACTTCAAAGAGGGATGGTGGCAGAGACGGAGCGACGACGATGGTGGCGGCCTTAGGGAAAGCGAACAATCATAAGAGAGGGAGAGAGAGAGTGAAGGAGGGAGAGAGAGAACCCAGGGAGGATGTTGATGGCGGTGGTGGAGGGACGACGACGATGAAGGATGGCTCGATTTGGCCAGTGTAGTGGGATGATGGCATGGAGGGATGACGCCGACCCATGATCGAGAGGGCTTGAATCGATCGATCGGTGGTGCAGCTCGGTGGAGTGAGAGAGCGAGAGAGAAAGATGAAGAGAGAGGGAGGGCATGGTGGGACGGTAGTGTCGGCGCATGAAGAGTTTTGGGGCAAAATTTTATCCTAAAAACCCTTATTCTCTCTTTTTTTCAACGAAAAAACTCTTTAGCGATGAAAATTTTTTGTCGCCAAAAACAAAAATTTTATCGCAAAAGAGTATTTTTTGTGATGAAAATTTTATTCATCATAAATACTTAATTTTTGATGGTAAAAAATTTTTTTTATCATAAAAAAATAAAAACTCTAGTGATGAAAAAAATTCATCATTAAAAATCTACTTATAGCAACAAAAATTAATATTTCATCACAAAAAGTTAATTTTTTGCAACAAAAATTTTTCATCGTAAATACTTAATATTTGGAAACAAAACTTTTTTTTATCATAAAAATATACTTATTTGCAATGAAAAATTTTTTTGTCGCTAAAATTTTATTGCAAAAAATCAAATTTCTTGTAGTGCCAAAAGGCTAGTCCTTGGACCTATAAAATGGGCTCATGGTGAAGGGGTTGGAGTATGCAAGAAAATACCCTCTTTCCTTCTAATCTAAGATCTTTCTCTCCTCTAAAAATCCTTCCTTCAATCATCTTCTAAATGTTTTAATCTGTTCATTTGATCTTCCATCTACTGGGTTGAAGCTCTGTCATCTTATCCACAATCGTGCCTGCAAGAGAGATAATCGATTGTATCTTTGGGCAGGGTTCTCGAGTTTGATCCCGCATAAGTGTTGGAAATTGCCTTAGGATAGTGTATTACACACCTCTGACCTGTAAATTTTAGATTAATTTTTAATATTAATTTTATTATACCATTTGATTATTAGTTTAATTAGATTGCAATCGGCTCTCATGGGAAATGAATTTCATCATGGATTCCCAACAATAAAAAGTGAAATATCCATTTTGGTTGTAATTTAATTGCTAGCAATACATCAAATATCTTAGCATAATATTTATTTCATCTTGCATAATTAGTTTTGTTAACTATAGTAATTTTTTAAATATTAATTTATTTAAATTTAAATTTTTGAAAAAAAATATTAGCTTGAATTAAAGTTATCATTTTCTATCAATATATATATATATAAACTATAAAATATGCTAAATCCTTACAAATAGTTTAGTAATATTGCTGTCACTGCATCGCCATCGTCGTTGCTGCACAACCGCCACCATTTGCATCCATCTTGGTACCCCTCTCTCTCTCTCCCTCTCTTTATGGGATTTATGGGGGGAGTTGGAAGATCAGGGCATGGTTTATTTTAAATTTTGTGATTGTTAAGTGGCTGCACAAATCTGAAGCAATAACTTTGACGGTTTACAGTGTTTTAAATTTTGTTCTCCTTTTTGTAATTGATTTGAGTCGTTAGACATAATTATGATTATTTGTTGGTCTACTCCTTATATGAAGTATAGTTTGAGATCTAAAAATAGTTTAAAAATAAGTGGTTATAATAATAATATGTTAATCATAGCATAATAAATTTATAAACCTTAGAATTTTTATTTGAGGATAGCATGCATGAACCAATGTTTGTCCTTTGATGATAAAAAAATATTGATGTTGTACACACTATTTTCGAATTATCTTTGTATACAGTTTGGGCATGTGAGTAAATTTTATATTGCATACCATGTGCTTCTACATTCGAAGAGTTTCGTCGGTATTTTCGATCATGTTCTCTAGGTATATAGCATAATTTTAGTGTTTGTGTATCTGAAAAACTGTACCAAAATACTGTCGAAATTTTTTTGGCATAGACGACATGTATAGCAATGTTAAATTCTCACATTCATGAATGGGATAGGATCACCACCCTATAGATAGGGGATATAAGGCGTTAGTCAACTATTATTATATAAGATTAACTGTATAGTTTGCATCATAAATATGTAGGTGTGGATCGTAGTTGGATGTCATTGTGCGATAAGTTCTGTCCTCAGTATATTATGGATGTGACGTCTTTCATGAACATGGTGTCCAATCACACTAAAGAAGATGGAAAAGCTCATCGTCCATATCGTCGATGCAGGAATCTATTTTGGTGTATCCTATCAGACATTCAGAATCATTTATATGAACACGTTATAGATGTGACTTACAAGAGATGGACTTATTGTGGTGAAGATTTATCGACTGACTCAATCATGTTGCCCAAAAGTCCCACAAATGCATCATTAGTAGGTAGATCATCTAGTCGTGAAAGACAAACACTCGGTGCAGAAGATAGAAAAATTCTAGAGGATCTCCATCCGAAGTTATTTGAAGCAAATGTGGAAGCAGGATTAGAACATCAGCATCCCAGCTTGAAACAAGAAGCTGAGGAGGACAGTAACATGCCTATGAATGATAGATTCGAGCATCTATTAAGAGATGCGTAAAGTGACGTTTATCCTGGTTGCAAGAAGTACTCTCTGTTGTCTATTGTAATAAAGTTATTACATATGAAGACACTTGGTAAGTGGTCAAACAACTCGTTTAATTGGTTGCTCAAATTTTGAAGGACCTACTGCCTGAGGGAGAGTTACTTCCATCAAGTCATTATAAAGCCAAAAAATTATTGAAAGGACTTGGATTGAGAGTTGATGACTGAGACCTACGTTGCGAAAAGATACATGTATGTCCGATGATTGTGTTCCATTTCGGAAGGACAAAAAATATTTATAAGCATGTCCAATTTTTCATTCAGGTAGATGGAATGAAAGTTATGGTAAGGATAAAAAGAAAAAGAAAATACCATGCAAGGTTTTGCGATACTTTTTGATTACACCATGATTGCATCGATTATTCATGTCAAGGCATACTACCTGTGACATGCGATGGCATAAGAAGAAAAACAACATCGACGATGATGTCATGAGACATCTATGAGATGGAGATGCATGGAAACATTTCAATCGTGAACATCCATAGTTTGTAGCTGATTCACAAAATGTCAGGCTCGAGTTAGCAATAGACGGGTTTAATCCATATGGTAATCTTAGCACTACATATAGTATGTGGCCTGTTATGGTGTTTTTTTATAATTTACCATCTTAAAAGTGCATGAAATCACTTTTAATCTGCTTTGTTGATCCCCGATCTCCATGCCCCTGAAAGAGATATAGACATATTTTTACAACCGTTGATCGAAGAGTTACAATATTTGTAAAAAAAAGAGTACGAAACGTATGATCATATCATAGGAGGCATCTTTCACATGCATGCGGTATTGCTTTAGATAGTTAATGATTGTTCTACGTATGGAAATATTTTTGGGTGGTGTACAAAAGGGTATAAAGTATGTCTAACTTGTAATGATGATATACATCAGACCATATTTGTGGAAAGATTTGTTTCACCAGCCATCGACGTTTCTTGCCGGATGATCATAGATGGAGGAAAAATCTTAAGTTCAATGGCAAACATGAACGACTTGCCCAATCAAAGTTCTGATCTACAGATAATATTTTAAATCAACTACTCGACCCATAAGATGTCATATTTGGTAAGGATCCAGTCAGCCAAGCATGCGCACGAACAAGTATCGAAAAAAATTGAAGAAAAAAGAGCAAGTTGTTCGATCTTTCATATTGAATGCTTCTTCTTTGACACAATCTTGATGTCATGTATATTGAAAAGAACATATTTGATAATATATTTTATACCATCCTTAATATCAAAGAAGAATGAAGGATACCATGAAGGCTCATCTTGACTTGGAGGACATGCAGATTAAAAAAGAATTACATTTGTTTCGATAGAAGGATAGGCTGGTGAAGCCATTGGCATGTTATATACAAAATCGAAAAGAGAGAAATCAATTTCTCACATATCTGAGATCAGTGAGATTTTTCGATGGATATGCCTTAAGTTTGAAAGGGTGCATCAAGCTGAAAGATGGAAAGATCGTCAGGATGAATAGTCACAATTGCCACGTGCTTCTACAACATGTGCTTCCAGTTGGTTTGCATAGATTGTTGCCGGATAATATATGCGATGCATTACTTGATCTGAAAACTTATTTTTGAGACTTATATGCAAAGACGTTGAGGTGATGTCAAATCAACATATTAGAGAAGAAGATTATAATTATTCTCTGTAAGCTTGAGATGATATTTCTCCCACCTTCTTTGATATCATGGTGCATCTTTCAATTCTTCCACATGAGGCTAGACTGGATGGGCTAGTACATACAAGATGGATGTACCCAATTGAAATGTAATTGCATAATATTGTAAAACTTATTATTCATTATTGTAAAACTTATTATGTATGTATATCAATTGATAATTTATTGGATAGGGAGATGCGAGAATATAAGAGTGCCATCACTAACAAAACATGGCCCGAAGGTTCAATAGCAGAGGCACACGTAATGAATGAATATCTGACATTCTGCTCTATGTACCTTTGAAGAGTGGAGACCAAATTTACAAGGCTATAACGGAATGTCGATGTTGATGACATTCTCACCGATGGATTATCCGTGTTCTTTAATGTTGTCCGACCATATGGTAAGACAGATTTTTGAATGTTGACACCATAGAAATTGGACGACATGCATTGGTATGTGCTAAATAATTGCGAGGAGGTGGAAGCATATATGATGTGAGTATACACATTTAATTTTTTCAATGTTGATATTGCATGAATGTACATATTCATAGACTCTAAATTATAATATACATATTATTACTGTATCACTTCAGTGAGCATGAAAGTGAACTCAGAAGAATCAACCCTACGTTAGCAATGGTACAACATAGGAATCAATTCGCATTATGGTTTGACGAATGTGTAAGCTACATTAATATTCACCATGACTTAAGATTCATTTATATAGTATTTATTTTGTCAAACATAACCTACTTATTATTCTTTTAATTGTAGTTAGCTTAGCTGCGTATAGATAATCCTAACTATATCAGTGATGACTTAGCTGTACTTGCCCAAAAACTTGATAGATATGTATCAGTATATTCAGCATGCATAGTCCATGGTATGTGATTCTTAACAAAAAATCACGATTATGATCGAACCACATAGAGTTGTGGAATAAGCATGGAGGGCGAGCACAAAGGTGAAATAATAGATTTTTTCGATGTTCTGCATGAGGTTATAAAGCTGAGGTATAGTGGTCTTCGACGGATCGTGTTATTCAAGTATCGATGGTATGATTTAGGACGACACAAGTTAATTATTATAGACCCTTAACTCATCAGTGTCCACACTGATCACTTGTGGTAAAAAAGTGATCCTTATATTTTTGCAAAACAAGCGAGACTAGTGTGGTATGTAGAGGATACCAAAATGAAAGAGCCTTGGCGAGTTGCAATAAGGGCTTAGCATAGATATTTGTTTGATCCTACAATTTTCATATGTCCGAATGATGAAGGTCTAGAATGAAGTCTGTGCAACTATTAAAAATGAAGCATATCAAATGCAAGCACCAGATAACATATTAGTGCTAGATGACACGATCGACATAGGATAATTGCAACAAGACGACTGTGAACCTGAGGATGTTTCTTATTGTTGGAACATCAGCACGGGCACGGGCATGATCCAACAATAATTTGGGGTCACAATCATATATAGATGATGACTTCATCAATGACGATGATGATAGCACTTCAGAGTCGATGCCTTCTACGAGTTCTATTGAGGATGACTATATGGACACGAGTTTAGATTCTGAGAATAATAATTAATATGAATAAGTAATTTAATTTTTTTTGTTACATCATGTAGTATTTGAGTTTTTTTTATTACATGCTGATTTGGATTATCTTAATCATTACAGCATCATGGCTGATCCTAGATGTGGATGTTCATGGGGTAGATAGCAGGCTCTACTTGATGATACACATCCTCATTTTAGCATTTTTCATGATGAGTCAGAGGACTTAGATGAGACTCAGCTGTCCGAGCCACGGAGCAGGCTAGTGCTCAGCCAGAGCCTACCCAGTCGGAGGTCATGGCACCATAGCATCATCTCCCTGTAGGTACATCTCTATCAATTTTATAGACTATGTATATTTTTTTGTTATATACATCCATTGGTAGATAATATATGTTTATTTCATGAATTTTCATATTCAAGAACACAGTAGCGACGCTTGGTGTGTGGTTCTAGTAGGGGCATCATTTTGGAGAAGTACATATATATGCACAATAAAAAGTCAAAAGTATAGATATTTTGGGATCATTCGGTTGGCACAGAGGTTAGTATAGTCACCAACAAGATCAGTCTATACATATGGAATCATTTTTCATGGGCAGTCGAAAGTTCCAAGCATGTTGCCCCTGGATACCGCAATGCTCTTGTCTCTCACATCAAGATAAGAATTAACTTCGAAAGTGCAGGATAATAAGAATGTCCTCATAAGAAATGGATAATTTTATATCTTGCACATCATTACATGATCCATATTATCTCTCTCTAGTCTCTTTGTTAGACTTCAAGGATGTTACATGGATAATTCTTTGTTACATAGATAATTCTTTGTTATATGGATAATTTTGTCTTTGTTTTTCTTGTTATAATGAATGTTCATATGTGTAGAATAATATTAACTTCGAGGATTGCACCGACGAACAAATGACAACATGTATTCTCAAAATGATTGCAAACAGGTATAAAGATCGGCAATGTAGGCTTCATACGTACTGCAATCAGCTACTGACGAAGGGGATTCACCCTGTGACCCAGCCTTACAAAAATTAGGCTCAGTCTAGTGATGATTAGCAGTGGTTATGTGAGCATTTTGGGAGTGAGGTATTTAAGGTATGTTTAGTGTTTCAAGTTATTTTCATATTATTATGCCTTTTATTGGTTATAACTGTATGTATTTTTTAACGATGATCAAAGGCAAACAAGGTGAATAGGATTAAGATTGATTCTTTTCACATGCAAGGGAGTGCCTCTTTTGCACAAAAATGAAGAGGATGGTATGTAACTATATTTGCAATTGCATGCTGTAAGTTCTTATTGAATATATCAATTACTTTATTATCCTTTTTCTTCTTTTCTTTTGTTTGAATAGGGACTATCCGGAGTTGACGCCTATGGTAAATTCTATTAGAACAAGAGTGCGAGTTTGTGATTGAGGAGGCGAGGCATGCATCATGTAAGTATGGTATTACATTTTGAATGCTTTTAAAGCCTTTAAAATAAATTTATGGTGTTATTTGTTTTATTATGAAGAAAAAAATATTACAATTGAGAGAGCAGGCAACGAGGGAGGTTGGATCCGGCCTCGATGTTGGATCACAGTCTGTTTATTTGATGACAGATGATGCAATTCTGGATGCCATCCTTGAATGGTAGCTAGGGTCTGGGTACAGCATCCGCTCAAAAAAATTCCACAGTTCGTCATCCAATTGGTCTGATGATGCCTCAGTGCCAGAGGTAGTCAGGATATCAATGAGCATGATGCAGGACCAAATTACTTATTAGATGAAACACAGCCAGACACTCGAGAGAATAGTGGTTGCGATGGCATGATGGCTTGGTATCGATGCCTCTGAGTTAGCACCTCTACAGCTGCATGATGCCACCTCTGCATAATCATCGCGACACCCATCGGGTCTGGGATCGATGCCTAGAGGAGGGAACGAGGCCAACGATTGTGATGATGTATAGTTGTAGTTTTTTGTAATTTTAAATGGTGCATGAACTCAAACTTTTGTATCTAATAATGATAGCTATAAAACTTATTATTACTTAAAATTTGAATATTTTTATTATGTTCATATGTTTTTATGTAAAATATACTTAATCTGATGAAAATTTGCATTTAAATAGGTACTTTCATGATAAAAATAATAAAAAATATTTTATTCCATCTCTAACTTAATTTAGCAATGAAATATTAATTTCATCACACAAAAAAACAAAAAAATTTCATCTATAATTTAAAATAGAAATTTTCATTAGAAATTATGATGAAATATTTTTCATCGCTAAAATTGCAACGAAATGAATTTTTATCACTAAAAATGAAATTTTTCATCCTAAATTTTTTTTATTTTTTTAGCGATGAAATTTCATATTTCATCGCTAAATTTATGATGAAATAAAATTTCATTGCAAAGCTAACGATAAAATTTCATATTTCGTCGCTAATGTTACAAACTTTTCCATCATATGTACTACAAGAAAAGAGTATTTTTATGATAAAATTATTTATGATGAAAATAATTTTCATCATCAATAAAAATATTTATAATAAAAAATTAAATTCATCATAAATAATAAAATATTTATGATGAAAATAATTTTTCATCGTAAATACTTTCCTATTAGAGATGAAAAAAATTTCATCATAAATATATATTATTTGTGATGAATATTTTTATCATTAATAATATATTATTTATTTTAATTTTAAATTTTTAAATATTTATGATGAAAATATTTTTATCATAAATAATTTTGGTATTTATGATGGAAAATACTTTTTCATCGATAATAAAGTTATTCCCAATGAAAATGTTTCATCACCAATATTTAGAAAAAAATTTAAAAATTCAAAACTTAAAGATTATTTATGACAAAAAGTTTTCATCATAAATAATTGAGTATTTATGATGGAAATAATTTTTCATCATAAATATCAAATTATTTATGATAAAATTTTTTTATCACCATTATTTTAAAAAAATAAAAAATTTAGAAAATTTAAAAATTAGAAATTATTTATGATGAAAATATAGCATCATAAATAATTTGGTATTTACAATGAGAATCTTATGTCATCATAAATACTCGATTATTTATGATAAAAATTTTTATCATCAATATTATTTTAAAAAAATAAAAAATTCAAAAAATTCAAAAATTAAAAATTATTTATGATGAAAATATTTCATCATAAATAATCAGGTCTTTGCGATGAAAATTGATTTCCATCGTAAATACTCGATTATTTATGATGAAAAAATTTTCATCACCAATATTTCAAAAAAATAAAAATTTAAAAAATTAAAAATTAAAATTTATTTGTAATAAAAATATTTTATCATAAATAATTTATATTTGTGATAAAAAATAATTTCTATCATAAATACGTGATTATTTATGATGACTATTTTGGTCACCAATATTTTGAAAAAAAATAAGAAATTAAAAAATTGCTCACTATTTGCAATGAAACTTTTTCATCATAAATAACTTTTATTTATGATGAAACTTTTATTTTCATCATAAATATTTGATTATTTATGATGAATATATTTTTATCACTAATAATTAAAAAATAGATATTTAAAAAAAAATCAAAAGTTGGTTGTTATTTGCGATGAAAATTTTTCATCATAAATAAGCAGTTTTTACGATGAAAATAAAATTTTCATCATAAATATTATTTTTGATGAAAATTTTTTATCGTCAATAGTTAAAAAATTAAAAAATTAAAAATTAATTATTATTTATAAATTAGAATGAATAGATCATTTTGAATGAAATGAGCTATACATTTATTTGTGATATAAAATTCATCTGTTCATCGTTGTCACTGTTACTAGTGATATCAATGAATCTTTCTAATGGAGTGTCTGCCTTAAGCTGCATGAAAGGAGGCTCCTTTCATATAAAAACCATATATAGTTATGCAGCACATTCTAGTATCGCTTCCATGATCTTGAAAGGTATCGTACTTTCTGCATCGATCGATGCTCAAATGTATCTCTGTAGGAGTTTCAATCATGAGAAGACAAATAATATGAGCACTCATTTTTTTAGCAATGCAAAATATAAATATGAGTTCGTACTTTATAACACAACTTGCACTACCCACAGGTTTGTTTTGATTCTGGTTAATTGCTAGATCTTTGATGCTCACATAATTCTCGATGAATTTTTCAAGCTCGATCCTTACATGCATGCAATATACGAGCTTCTGGACCTCTAACTTTTTATTCCTATCTTATCTTCCAAATTTTAATCTTGATAAATTTCTCTCACGATCTCACAATCACCGTGATATTCTCATACTCCGACTTTCGAAATGAGGACTCTAAGAAGAAGATGAGCTATTCTTATAACAATTATTAGCGATGTACATTGAATTTTTCATCACAATTATATTTTTTATGTACGTATTTTTTTGAAGAAAAAAGCTTTTTTTAGAGAAAAAAATCATAAATTAAGTATTTATATAAATTTTTTAATTAATAAAAAATTAATTCTTTTGATGAAATTATTTTAAAAAAAAGTTTAGAAGAAAAATTTTTTAGATTAAAAAAATTAATTTTACTTTTCATCACGAATATCCTTTTAATGTCATTTTTTTGTTAATTTTTTTGGATGGAAAATTTTTTTTGGTGAAAAAAATCTAAAATTAATTTTTTATGAAATTGATATTGGAGAGATATTTAATTATTAGTGATATAAATTAAATTTTCATCATAAATAGTCTTTAAATTTTTAAAAAAAATATATTTATAATGTAAATATATTTTTTTTTAGTAATCATATTTTAAAAATATTATTTTAATCATTTTTTGTAAATAAAAAATTTGTTCATTGAAAAAAAATTTATTAGCGATGAAAGCTATTTTTGTCAAAAAAGCCATTTTAAAAATATTTTTTTAAAATTTCTTTTGAAAAAAATTGTTAGAGGGAAAAAATTTTTTTTGCTCATATTTATTAGTGATGGAAATTAGATTTTTGTTGCTAATAATATTATTAATGATAAATTTTTTTCTATCATCAATAATTTATTTTTGGATGAAATTTTTTTAGAGAAAAAATTTTTTTAGTAAAAAATTTTTTTTGACAGAAATTATTGATGATGAAAATCAAATTTCATTTCTAATAGTATTATTAATGATGAAATTCTTTTTTCATCGTCAATAATTTTATTTTTATTATAGAAAAAAATTTTAGTGAAAAATTTTTTTGAGAAAAATTGTTGGCAACGAAAATTATTTTTCATTGCTAATAATAGTATTAGCGATAAAAATTTTTGTCCCTAATAGTTTTGCATTCAATGCACGTCAACTCGACATCTTTTTGTGCGAAACCCAATTTCTTTCCCCTCTCCCCTCTCCTCTCCTCTCTCCCTAAGCTCTTCCTTCTCCCTTGTCCTCTCTTTCTTTCCTCTCTCCCTCTCCGAGCTCTCCCCCCCTCTCTTCTTGCCGGCAAGCCCATCTCCACCATCGCCACCACCGTCCGTCGTTTGCATCATTACCGCACTATCGTTGCCGTCTGCCATCCATCAAAGGTAAGGTTCTTCCAACCCTTTTTTTTTTGGCTTGATCAGGCCACCAGGGGGCGAAGGGGGTTACAAGGGGCCATGGGTGGCCGGCGATGCCACAAGGACGAGGAGGGGGTCGGCCGACAAAGACGGGGTTGAGGGGCAGCATGGGGTGAAATGGAGGCAGGGATGGGGGCGGAGGGCGGCCAGGGGCGAGATGGGGGTGGGGAGGCGGTCGTGGGCGGCTGACGGTGCCATGGGACCGGGGAGGGGGTCGGTCGATGGAGACGGGATCGGGGGCGGTCAGGGGTGAACCGAGGATGGGGATGGGGTCGGGGGGGCGGTCGGGGGCAAGTCGGGGGCGAGGAGGAGGCTTTGGGCGGCCGGCAGTGCCACGAGGCCGGGGAGGGTGTCAGCCAATAGAGACAGGGTTGGGGGGCAATCGGGGGCGAAATGGGGCGGGGATGGGGTCGATCGTGACACGATGGCTCACGAGGCAGTGGAGTGGGTCGGCCGGGGAGGGGGTTAGTCGGGGAGGTTGGAATAAAATAAAATATGGATCACGATTCGAATTGAATCAAGGTTGGAATCCGGGTCGAGATCCCAATTCAGATTGGGATCCAGATTGAGATCTGATTAGGATTCATGTTGGGATCTAGATTGCGGGGGGTTGGAGAGGGCAACGGCGCCGTGGGGGGTGGCTCGCATGGGGTGGGTGACGGCGGCGATGTCGTGGGGGCAAGGGTCGTAAGGGCCAAGTCTGGGCAGTGCAGGGTGTGTGACGGCACCGACGCTGTGGGAGCGAGGGCCATGGGAGGCCGAGTCTGAAGCTCGTTTAGGAGAAAAAATATTTAGAGAAAAAATATTTTTAGATAAAAAATATTTTAAAAATATAAAAAAATATTTATTATTTTTAAGTAAAAAATATTTAAAAAAATAAAAAACCATTGGATCCTCAGGATTAGGTTTCGTGTTATTATTTTGTATTAATATTATTTTGCATGCTCAGCTACTTATAGTTTATTTTATATTTATTATATAAATTTTTTAGTATTACTACTGAAATTTATAATTTTTTTTGTTCTACTAGCATAATGTACATTGCTGTTGCTTATTATAATTTAATTATTTTTTACTATTTTGTATACTTTTACTATTTAAAAAAAGCTCTATTAAAATTTTTGATGAAAAAATTTCAATGCAAAGTTACTCTTTTTTAATAAATTAGAAATTCATCTTTGAATGTACATTTAGAGATGGTAGTTAAATTATATTGAGCCATAGACTTTCATTCAAGAGTCAATCTTTATCGAGATCGACTCTTGGATATTCCATATTCGGGTTTTTTGAAAAATAATAATTTTATTATTATTAATAGTTGATATTTTATTTTATTATGTGGTCCTCAGTATTTATCTATCCACTATTCTCTGGGCATATAGTGAATAGGGTGCGTAGGCACCATATTCACGTCGTATACTTGGAGAATCATGGAGAGATGCTATTAAAATTTTTACAATAATAAAATAAAATATCGACTAATAACAATAATAAGATTATTATTTTTTTGAAATAGATAGGGCCACACCTATTAGTAATGATTTGAAATGGATAGGATCATATATTTTTGCTTCATTAAATTGGTGGAAAGAGATTTTCTGTGTTACTATTTAGTCTGTATTCTTTAATATGTGCTGTTTTGTATAAAATGATATGTGTCTAGATCTGGATCGAGATTTCATTTGAAATTTGGATCGCGATTCGATCTAGAATTTAGATCGGGATCCGATTCGGATGAATACCACTGAAAAATTTTTTGTTGTTAATGATTTTCGTGTTTGTTGTTAGATGGATATCAACAAAAGTTGAATGAATGCTAAAGATATTTTTTTGTCTGAATATCGAAAAGGTGTTTGAGATTTTATTGAGTTTGCATGGTATAAAGCTTACAGTGCTAGTCGGATAAAATGTCCATACAAGAGATATATCATCACATAACACTTGTTGAGGAGCATCTGCTACATTATGGTATGGATAAGAAGTATACTTGTTGGATATGGCATGGGAATAGTGATCCGAATAAAGTTGTGCGCGATGATGATATTACTGAAGATGATAGTGATGCTGCTGAACTTGTCGAACATGGTGGTATAGGAGAACTATTGGATGATTTACATCATGGTGCTTGTTCAAATGTATGTATGAATACTAGTACATTTGAAGGCAATTCTGATCATGAACACAATATCCGACTTGAGGTAGAAGAGACTTCTAAATAGTTTGCAAAGCTTGTAAGGGATGCACGAGAGCCACTCTATCCAAATTGTACAAAACTCTCTAAATTAGAGTTTTTGATAAAATTGCTTCATATTAAAATCATGAACCGATGGAGTCAGAAGTCATTTGATTAAAATTTGACATTGATTAAAGCAGCTCTTTTCGATGGTGAGAGACTTTCGAAATCGTATTTTGAAGCAAAAATATACATGAAAAAATTGGGACTTGACTATATTCCTATACATACCTGCAAAAATGACTATATATTATTTTATAAGAATAATAAACAGGCAATTGAATATCCAAAATATGGTGAGCCTAGGTATAAAACCAATAACAAGAAAGGAAAGAAGATACCTCAAAAGATTTTGAGGTATTTTTCATTGATTCCAAGACTTCAAAGGTTGTATATGTCCATAAAGATAGCTAAAGAAATGAGATGGCATTATGAGCAGTAGATTTCAGAGGAGAACATACTTAGTCACCTGGCTGACTCCATAGTATGGAAAGACTTCGATGCAAAGCATCCATATTTTGCGAGTGACTCACGCAATATCTAGCTTGGTCTAGCGATAGATGAATTTAATCCCTTTGACAATTTGAGTACTTCCTACAGCATATGGCCTATAATGCTAGTTGTATATAATGTATCATCTCGAAAGTGCATGAAAGAACCATTATTTTTATATCACTATTGATTTCGAGTCTGAAAGCACTAGATAATGAAATTAATATATATCTATGACCGTTAATCGATGATCTGAAGGAGCGATGAAAAAATGGAGTACAGACATATGATTCTATGAGTCAAAAAAATTTTAAGTTACATGCTTCGATTTTATGGACCATAAATGATTTTTCTGCATATGAAAATTTATCTGGGTGGAGCACCAAAAGATATCTGGCATGTCCAATATGCAACAAAGATGTATCCTCCTTATATTTAAAGTATGAACAGAAAATATTTTTCATGGATCATCGACGGTTTCTATCTGGTAATTATTCTTGGACGACCCGTTACAACCAATACTTTGATGGTAAATCCAATCAGCATCTGCCACCTAAGGAGTTAAGTGGAGCAAAAATTTTAGAACAACTTGAAGTTATTGAAAACGTCAAATTTGAAAAAACATCGGATACTCACAAGCGAAAGCATACTGAAGCTGAGCTAAATTGGACGAAACGAAGTATCTTTTTTGAACTACAGTATTGGAAGTAGCTACTACTTCCACAATCTGGATGTAATGCACATTGAGAAGAATATTTGTAATAATATCATCGGTACTATATTGAACATCCTAGAAAAAATAAAAAATAGTACAAAAGCTCACCTTGATTTGCAGAAAATGAGAATCTGGACAGAGTTGCATTTAGTTCATCGAGGTGATAGATTTTTTATACCACCTGCATATTATTCCCTGTTTGGCGAGGAAAAGAAGAGTTTTTGCGGATAGTTCAAAATCGTAAAGTTTTTTAACATATACGCTTCAAATGTATCGCGGTGTATTGAAAACAACGATGACAATATCCCTGACATGAAAAGTCATGACTCCTATATGATGATGCAACATTTGCTTCTTGTGGTTATGCGTGGCTATTTGAGTGGTGATGTTCAAACTGCATTGATTGAGTTGGGAGTGTTCTTTCAAGAACTGTATTGTCAAAAATTAAAGATTAACTTGAGAAGTTTGAAAAAAATATCATATTTATTCTTTGTAAGTTAGAAAAAAATTTTTCATCATCATTTTTTAATGTTATGGTGCATCTAGCTATTTATCTTTCAAAAAAAACTCTTTTGGTCAAACCGGTACATTATCGGTGGATATATCCTATTGAAAGGTAAAGAAATTATATGCACTTTGTCATATCAGTTATAAGATATAAATATATTTTTAAAATTTAAATTTATTTTTATTTACAAATTCTTATGTATCCTAAAAAAATATGTGCATAATAAAGTATGATCTGAAGGATCTATAATGGAAGCATATGTAGCTACGGAGTGTGTCATGTTCTGCTCGATGTATCTTGATGATATCGAAATAAGATTCAATCGTATAGATCATAAGGCAGACCGTGAATGGGGTGACAATGAACCGACGCTGTCTATATTTAAACAAATGGTTCGACTCATTGGTGGAAGGAGATATGAATTTATGAATGTAAATGAGCTATCCAAAGCACACTTCTACGTTCTAAATAATTATGAAAAGATTGAAGATTTCATTGAGTAGGTATCATTTTAGCATACTGTTTAACATTCTAAGTAATTTCTTCATGTCGATGTAAAATTAAAAATCATGATTTGTTGTAGAGAGCACAAGAGTATTCTATGCAGAGAGAATAATACGAATGCTGATGATTAACATAGGAGAAAATTTGTAAAATAATTTGGTGATCTTGTAAGTTGTACTACTAATACGTTATTTTTAATAATTATAGAAATAATTATTTGAACCAACATAATTTTTTATGTTATGGTGTAGATGAAATATAAGTATTTCAATAAAGAAAGGAGTGCGACCAATGAGTTATACGATTTAGCATATGATCCCGATCGAAAGGTTAACCACTACGCATCCTGTATCATTGGAGGAATAAAATTTCACACAAGGGAGCTTGAGATGCAACGATGGACCCAGAATAGTGGGATTGCTATGATAGGATATGAAGGAGAAGAAGAGATTGAATATTATAGTGTATTGATAGATATCATGGAACTGAAGTATGGGTCCAGTAATTCTGTATTCTTATTTCAGTGTGAATGATGGGATATTAGCAATAAAAAGATCGGTATTCATATCGATCCATACTTTATCAGTGTAAATTTTGCATGAACATGGTACCAGAATGAGCCGTATATATTAGCAACTCAAGCGAAACAAGTAATATATTTGAAAGATCTAAAGTATCGAGGTAATTGGCATATCGTACAAAAAATAACATCTAGAGGCGTATATATGACAAACCAATCTGATTAAAGATGGATGAAAATTCGAATTTATATGAAGAAAAAGCTTTTCAGTATGAAGAACAAATATTAGCTGAGCTTCTTGTTGATGAAGAACTTGTAATGGCTTCTTTGAATAGGGCTGATCTGTCGTCCAACGAAATTGAAGCTGATTTTGTATTTAATCTTGATGAGTCAGAGGGTGATGATCCGTTCATAAATAATGATGAGATAGAAGATGACACATATGTCAATTATTGTAATTCGAAGGAAGATCTACATATCGAGAAAGATACGAATATTGATCAGTAGATCTATATTCTTTGTTCAATCTTCTCTTGCAATAATAGTATGCGATATAATTCTATTCATTAGAATGTAAATTATTTATTATTATTATTCAATATTATATTCATTTATATGTCAAGAATTATAGGTATGGCACCAGGAGACAGATGATGACATTCGCGTTCGCAATCTACCCCGAAGATTGAGGCATCTTCACCGATTTCCACTGTCGCACCAGCTCCATCGCTAGAGGGTCTTGCACTGGTAGGTCCCAATGAGGCAAGTCCGAGTGAGACATATCTGAAAGCGGCAGATCTGAGTGGTATTATTATACTTTTTATATAATAAAATTTGATTTTTTTTATTTGGATTGCTATCATACTAATGATTTATTTATTATTGTTTAGGCCAGTCTCCACCAATAGTGAGGTGAGGGCAAGGTCTATCGAAGAACCAGACTCTAGAACATTGAAGATGTGAGCACCCAGGATAGCATCTTCGTATTGAGATACTACTTGGCTACACCAGGTCCATTAAGAGATGGTGCAAGCCATGACAGACCGAGTTGGGCATCATATGCCATAGCTATCCCCCTGTGATGCTTTTTGATTGACGTCACGTTGTGCCGGCTCAGAGAAAAATTTTTTACACCCAATTATAGATAAAATAAATTATACTATAAATATTTAATTAGTATGGTATTCTTCTAATATTTGTTATTGGCAGGGTGTATTTGATATTATTGATTTTGAAGAGGATCACTTACGGCGAGCTGTGGATGCTCATTTATCTTTATATTTCAAGGAATATTACCACCGCATCCATCAGCATTGGTACCATGTGATGCAGGATCATTGGGTGAAGACAGCATGGCAGCAGCCCTATGACAACATCACTATGGATGATTGAACTATCATATGTCGGTATTACAAGGATCCGGCATATCAGGTTACACATCTAAACTTCTTATTTTTAAAGTTTAATGATTGAATCATTTATTCTTAAATTCAGTTTGTTACCTACTAATTTGACTGCTAACTGTATAGAGAAGATGTGTCCAAAACATTGCAAATTGGGCGAGACAGACCATACTGTATTGTGGAGGTTCAAGATCGTTCGCTTGTCACATGGAGCAGATGGTAAGTAATTTCTAATTAGTATATTTTAACTCTCTAACTATTTGAAAATTTTTTAATTAATTGTTCTCAAATTGTTGAAAGATGTCGAGAGTGGTGAGCTTCTTGGTAGGATCGATATCTACTAGTGGACCCACCAGCTACAGGAGAGTAGATGACAGAGAGCCAGGAGCTTTTTGTAAATTTTTTCAATTATTATTTTTATTCACAGTTTGATTTTTAGTATAAAATTAAAATAGCTATAATTTTAATTTTCAAGACTGTATGATTGACATCAGATCCCAGCCTACCCCTGAGGGCTCAATCGCACCCATAGATGACGAGATATGTGATCAGATGCTTGGTATGAGATCCTGTTATGTTAGGAGTATAGGGCATGAGATCATTGCTCCCTCATCCTCGCACTCGTCTAGGGCTGACATCCATGCTGCCTGTGATGCTCGACTGATGGAAGTGCAGAGGCAGGTTACTGAGGATCGATGGTGGGCTGAGCAGCGAGCTGATGAGTTGGCTGCACACGTCGACAAGTACCAGCTACTCTAAATCCAAATGATAGAGCGGATAGCGTAAATGGAGTAGAGAATGCAACTGATGAGGCAGCAGCAGGCCAGTCTAAGTTCTTCCGAGCGCTCACCTTCTCCAGCCCCGTTTTCCTTCTACAAATGCTGATACTTGACGGCCTCTTTATGTAGCTTTTTATTTTTATTTCAAACATCTTATAATTTTAATTTAATATAATAAAATGATAAAATTTATTTATAGATTTATAGTATAAAATTTTTATTTTTATTTTATAAAAAATATTATAAGTATAAATTATATATTATTTTTAAATTATTTTTAAAAAAATATGTATAAATTATTAGTAACAAAATTATTCTCGATGAAATATTGATCATCAAAAATCATATTAGTAACAAAAAATTGATCATAAATAAATTTTTTAATAAATTAAAAATATCAAATTTTTTTATTAAATTAATAGCGATAAAACTATTTTTATCGTAAATAACTAAAAATTTATTATCAATGAAAATTTACATCACTAATTTTTTTAAAATTTAATTTTTATAAAAATTTTTAATTAAATTAAGATCAATGAAAATATTTTCATCGTAAATAATTATATTTACATTGAAAAATTTACGTCGTTAATATTTTTTTTAATTTAATTTTTATAAAAATTTTTAATTAAATTAATAGCAATGAAAATATTTTCATCCCTATTAATTTATTATTTATTAATGATAAAAATTTATATCAAAAATTGACATATTTATGATGAAAAATTTACATCGCTAATACTTTTTTAAATTTAATTTTTATAAAAATTTTTAATTAAATTAATAGCGACAAAAAAAATTTATTGTAAATAATTATTTTTTTATTAGCTACGAAAGATTTCATCGCAAATTATCTTTTTTTATGACTAATTTTTCGTCGCAAATAGTTTTCGAAAAAACTAATTTTTTTAATGATGAAAATTTTTCATCGATAATATTAATTATTTGCGATGAAAATTTTTTTTCATCGTAAAAAATTATCAACGATGTCATTATTTGCGACTAAATATTAGCGACGATAATTTCATCGCTAATAACTATTAACAATAAAAATCGATTATTAGCGATGATTTTTTTTCGTCGCTAATATTCTGTTTTGTTGTAGTGATGGTTGACTAATTTTGACGATGAAATAAAATTTTTCATCGCTAAAATTTTTTACTGCGAAGTTTTCTTTATAAATTTTTAGCAACGAAAAGTTTTATTGCTAATAGTTTTAGCAATAAAAAGTTTATCTTTAGTGATGAAAGAATTTTATCACAAAAGATCAGATTTCTTATAGTATGAGCTAGTCCAATATTAAAAAATATATTAATTGTGTAATTAACTAGTCTAAATGGGTAGAAAAATATTAATCAGTCAAATGGGCAAAATACAATGTTAAAATATGATATATAATAAGAAAAATTGATAATGATTAGAAAAATATGCGTGCGAGCCAAATCAAGCCGGGTTGTATGCATTTTCACAAGGTCCAAAAGAAAGGTGTTTAAAATAAATCATTTTCTATCTTTTTCCAATATGAGACTAAGCAAAACAAACTTAAGAGTTTAGAATTGATTGGAGAAAATTTTTAATTTTTAATTATTTTAAAAATAATAATAATATTTTTTTAAAACGTGGTTCACAACTTTATTAGTAAAAAAAAAAAATTAAAATTTTAATTTATTCCTTAAAATGAATATTAAGAATTCTGTCCTATAATAATTTCTTCTCTAGTCCCCGCCCCCCATGATTTTTGTATTCCCTAAAATTCTTGGCTTTGCATGTATCGTACCAAATTATTCATGCCACGTGGTTTTGCACGTCCGCAAGCAGCAGTATGGTTGGGACCTTGTAGTACCGCGAAGATCACGCATGGCGGGCGTGCGACCGTTAGACCCCAGCTGCCAACGAGTACAACTCTGGTATTCCTTCACAAAATCGAACTTAGATTCCAAATTAGGATATATTGAGATACACGCGCCTCTCTTCAGGACACATGGCAGCACCACTACACCCATCCCATTAAGCGGTCGTGATCGAGTCGGAGTCCAACGAGGAGTCCCGCTGCCACCTTCCAAAAAAGCAGCAATTAAAGAAACCGCTCCCCTACCCCTTTCAACCACAGCCCGGTCGCGTCCTGTGTTTGCTCCCAAGAACCGAGGAACGCAAGAAGGGCGAAGCGGACGGAGCCCAAGAGACAGAAAGAGGAGAGTGAAAGAATAGAGAGATGACGATATTATCGCTTGTATACTTCGGTCTGTTACTCATGTTCGCCGGGATCATGCTGGCGTATTTCGTGCTCCTTTGCAGGGCGAGGGCCGCGGCGGCGTGGGAGGCTGAGGCGGAGACGAGTGACGAAATAGGGTTGACGGCGGAGGAGCTGGAGAAGATGGAGGAAGGGAAGATGGTGGTGGTGGGCGGGGGAGAGTGTGCGGTGTGCTTGGAGGAGATGGCCGAAGGCCAGGCGGCGCGGGTGTTGCCAGGTTGCTGCCACGCCTTCCACCGCCACTGCGTCGACGCCTGGCTCCAACGCCACCCCTTCTGCCCCCTCTGTAGGGCCCGTCTCCTCCCTCCCTCTCAACACCAACCCCAGTCTCCTCCTTCTTGAGCCTGAGACTCTCTTCATCTCAGGCAGTAAATTAATTCTTTTTACATAATTCATATAGCTAGCTTCTATGAATTTGTTGTGGCGCAGAAGATTCTTTCTTCCTGTATTACTTCGAGAGCTTGCGTACACTCTGTTTTCTAATGGAGTTTCAGAGACCCAGTTGCTATATATATTTGCTCTCTTTCTTGATCTTGCTTGTTTGGTCATGTTTTATTACTGCCTGTTCTCTTGTGTCTTGGTTGATTTCTTTAAAGCGATTTAGAGCCGTATTGTGAATCCGAGAGTTCGAGGAAATCTCTGTTCGTGAGTTCTGTGTTCTCTGTTCTTGGTAAAGCTACAGAGTTTGGAAAGTTGTTCTAATGTTTGTGTACCATAGAAAAGGATGTTAAGGCAAAGTTATTCGTTTTGAGATGAGGATTTGAAGCCCAACCAGGTCCGTATCCTACTGGGCCTGTGGAAAAGATACGCGTCCACAGCAGTCACAGGGTTTAGAATCAATTAGATGCATTTTGATCCTTGTGTTTGATTTAGTTCGTGGTACACTATCATAGTCCCTGCTCATGACCTATGAGCTAGGAGTCATGGCAACTGTTGCATAATCAAAGAAAGCTCTCTCCATAAGTATATAAGATTTTTCAAACATGATATCAATGCATTATAATAGAATTAATAATAAATTAAATTTAAAATTTAATTAATTAAAATCAATTTTAATCTCTTACAAAATTTCAGCAACATTCAAAAGATCTTACATCAATTAAACACTAAATAACAATTCTGTAAAATATAATGATAAGTCTATATCTAAACTCAGTTGATACTGTCAACTCTCACTTCTAAAACTCACTCCCGAAGCAGTACTCACTCTACAATTAAGAATATGAATCTGAAAAGAAAGGAGAGGTAATAAGCTCAATAGTCTAGTAAGTAATGAATATCTCAACTAGACATTTCAGATATTATTATACGATATAATGTTCGAAAACAAATGCTATGAAAAAATATAAGAATATATTTTATGCTAATTGATGCAAATCAAAGCTTTTCAAATATTCATATATATACATAATCATAAATCTAATTCGAAACAAAACACATATAACTCAATATCCTTTGACTATGACCAATATTTAACATCCATTAACAGAGTCTATTGAATACCAGTATATAATCCCCATTAGCAAGATCCATTGATAGCAATACACAACTTTCACTGATAGAGTCTACCAAATATCAACACACAAACTCGATCCACTAGCAGAATCCACTGAATATCAATATATAACCTCCATTGATGGAGTCCGTTAAATACCAATATGTAACTCCTATTATCAGAATCCACTGAATATCAACATATAACCCTCATTGGTGAGATCTACTGAATATAGTTAGGCTAAGAGTACAAATTCGATCAATATCAAAGTACTTTTGTAACATAATATATAGATATCATAATTTTATGGAATATATGTATATTCTATAATAAATCAATAAATCATGATATTCTAAAAATTTTAAATTTTTAAATCATTTTTCATCCAAAATATAGTTTCATAAATCAAACATAAATCAAAAACTAATTATTTACTTTCAAAATAGACTATAAAATATCTTAAAAAAAGATTCATTACTTATCTTTTGTAAAACACTAAACGAACAAATTCAATCAATGCTGAAAGTATCTTTCAGAATTTATTATTTAAAATATATTCTTCCATCAGTCTTAAGCTATAACTAATAAAAATTCTAACTTCTGACAACCTCATAAGGTTGACAAAAGCGATAGTATTCAACATTCCAATCAGTCAAATCAAAAAAAAAATTATTTGATCATGATTAAAATCGAAAGTAGATGGTTCAACAGAAATCAATGATGATCAAATGTATTATAGTGCTCGACAAGTCAAAGTGGCAATCAATACGCTGATTGATAGGCAGAAATCAATTTGATCAAGTAACTTCATTTAATCAAAGCCACTTAAAATATAATGATTTAATAGAGATTAACAAGAATTAGACTTATGATACTTAGTAAAGACTCAAATGGTGTGGGTATATTGTTCGACTGATATGGTGGTTCAAAAATCTTCTATTAGAAGTAACTCAGATTCAAAGCAATAGATCAGGTTCATTGAGTTCATAAATCACATAGAGGAGAATATTAGAAGAGTGAGAAATCCATAAGATAGAATATGATAGATCAGGCAACACCATCTGATATCCCGATCGATCCGATCAAGATGATTTAATCAAATCATGATTAAACTAGTATACAAATAGCTTAATAAAAAATCATGGATAATCGAATCTAATGATATCCAAATCTAACCAAGGTGGATGCGGGCATGTTGTCCGATGATCGTAGATCAGGATCCTCTTTGCTAAGATCAGATCAAAATCATTGAAAAAAAGCCCTTTACTCATTCAATCTTAAAAAGATAATTTCATAGAGAGAGTAATAATTTTAGAGAGAGAAAGTAGAACTTTCTAGAAAGAGAAAATAGTGAAAGCATATGAAGAGAGAGAAGGGAGATAGGAAAGAAAGAGAATCTCTCTCCTTTTTTTCTTTTCCTTTCTTTCTTTCTTTTTCTTTTCTCTTCTGTTTTCTTTTTTTCCTTCTTCCTCTCTTCTTTAATGGAACAGGAGACTCCTTTATCCCCTTGTTCCCTAGGAAAGGAAGGTCCTCCCCTGGCCAATGGTGCCCATGGATAGAAGAGCAGACCATGGCGGCATGACCACGACCCAGATCTAGTGACCGGTAGTGGCATATGGTGGGAGAATTCCATCCAACATTCATGAAAAAATAGAGGAAATCGGACACTTGGTTTTGAAGAAAAATTTGGTGATAACTGATTAGATTCAAAGCTTCTAAGGGCTTGAAGGATGAGGAGAAAGATTAGCAAAGGATTCAAGGGATCATTATCTTATTTTCGATGATGTTTATTAGCGATTTCTAGCGAACATAGAAAACCCAAATCAATAGATCTTTTAAGAGGAGAAGAAAGAAGATGTAAGCCGAAGATTCAAACATGGGTGGTCAGCTTCAAAGAAGAGATCAAACCCTTTAAATAGAGGGCCAAAACAAGGGTTAAAAGTCGAGAAAATCTTCGACTCCCGTTGGAATAAATGTCTTGGTTGGAGAAGGAAAGACTCCTTTGAGAGTCCTTCCTCGTATTTTCCACCTTCCCACTGTATTTTTGTGCTATACATTCTTTTCCTCATAAAAAAAATTTCATCCTAAAAATTTTCTTGCTTAAGTCCTCAAAATTTCTTACTTGAAATTCATAATTCAAATCTTTTTCTCTAACATTTTGATTTTCAATCCTTGATATATTCTTCATCATTAAATCATCTCATATGGAAAAGATCAATATCTTAAAATTTGATCTAAATCAGAATAATTCATTTTTTATAATCAAATCAGTATCTCAATTCTAGATAAAGTATCAAATTTCTCATAAAATCATCAACTACTTATGACTTACTCGATTTATCTCAAGATCATAAAAAAACTTTAATATACTCTTAGTAGATACATGTCTAAGTATAGAATCTAAAATTAATAAACAATCTCATATTCTTTCTAACAGATAGAGAAGCATAAGCTTCAATTCTAGAAGAAAGAAAATCTATCTACAAATATTTTAATCTTGAGATCAAAAATTGATGGTTCACTCATCCTAGACTTAGAATACTAAAAATTTCCTTAGTATGGTACATAGAGGACCTACTTATGAAAATTATATAGCGACATCCAAAATAATCTAAAATCAAAAATATTATCCTTTTCATTATCAATAAATTTTTTCTACAAGAAATATCAAATCATATTATTTATCATAAATTTTTAACTCAAAGAATCAATATTGCTGAATAGTTCAAAATAATCCAGATCATCACACTTCTACTGTATACTTTGATCTGAATCATCAATTTTTTTTATATTCATGAAATAATTTTGATCAAAATATTACTCTATACTATAATCAAAAAAGATCTAAAATTTTAAATTTCAATTAAAACTAAGGATGAACTTTTAATTCTCATCCCTAATTTTGTCTAGAGCATTATCATCTTAATTAATCCTTGAGTCTAATAACACATTCAAAACCATCATATAGGTTTACTATAATCCAATATAAATTAAATCTTAATTCTCTTATCAATTCATTTAGATAATTCTAAATCAAAATCCTATAAGCAAAATTAATAAAAAAAATCTTCTAATGCTCTACCAAGTTAGGACTTAAATCAAAATATATAAGTAAAACTGACTTAATCATCTCTTCTAAAGTTTCTTTCATGAAGATCTTTAACATCTATCAAAAATCCTCTATAATAATCATGCAAATTGCTTAAAATCCAGTTCTTCATTCAATACTAGATTTTACTAGGGACTTCAATGACAATGATAAAAGAACTCTAAATCAATTCATAAATCCAAAATTTTAAATTACAATTTTATGTGTCCCAAAATCTAGAATAGATATAAATAAGATCTTTTATCTGGATCCAAAGATAGCAAGTAAGGATTTTATTAACAATCTCAACCATGATGATAGAAAATCTCTCGATCAACTTAGATACGTAAACTTTGAATTGAAGTTTCATATATATCATATAGTCTTCAATAGACATAAATAAAATCTATTATTTGGATCCAAAGATAGTAATTAAAAAATTTATTAAAATAAATATTCCATAATCTCATAATCAATTTCTTCAATAAGAAATAGATTTTTTTGTAATATTCTCAAATATAGTTTTCTATTACATGTAAGATTCATACATGATCCACATTTCAGTATAAACCTCAAAGAATATTCTAATGAAATATCATAAAAATCTTTCTTAGTCCAACTTTAAACAATATTTTATGAATGAACTTTTATTTTGCCACTAAATAATTAATCTCAAAATCAAGAATAACATCACAATATTCTCCCATATCAAATTTTTAGCTTGCAATTCATTAAAACAACTGATGATCAAATTAATAATCACAATGCAAAATAAAATTTCATAACCAATCCCTTTGCAATTACTTAAGATCAATATCCAACTAATCATAACATGATCCATGAATTATCTATCATATATCGAACCCTTGCTCTGAGTCATTATTCTTATGCAATCTTTTCATTCATGCTAATAAGGTTGAGTCAAAAATTATGAAGACAACTTATACTGCAATCATCATAGATTTGTATCCTAATGTCCTTAGTATCTTTCTACCGACATTCATATGTCTGATTCTATATATCATAATTTATCTACTTATGCTCTGATATCTATTTATTCTATATATTACTTGTCATGCTTTCGACTCGAGATCTACGAGCTAGGAGTCGTGGCAATCACTGTATACTCATAGAGAACCTCTCCATAAGCATGCAAGGCATTCTAAATATGATATCAATGCATCATAGTAGGATTAATAATAAATTAAGTCCAAAATTTAGCTAACTAAAATCAACTTTAGTCCGTCACAAGATTTTAAAAATATTCAAAGATCTTGCATCAATTAAACCTTAGATAATAATCCTATAAACTATAATGATAAGTCTATGTATAAACTCGATTGATACTTTCAACTCTTGCTTCTAAACTTACTTCTAAAGTATATCCATATCTACAATTAAGAATTTGAATCTGAAAAAAAAAAAAAGAGAGGCCATGAGCTTGATAACCCAGTAAGCAATAAATAACTCAACTAGACATTTGAGATATAATCATAAGATATGATATTCAAAAAAAATACTATGAATAAATGGAAGAATATATTTTATACTAATTGATGTAAATCAAAGCTTTCTAATTATTCATATGCATACATAATCATAAATTCAATTTGAAATAAAGCATATATAACTCAACAGCTTTTGACTATGACCAATGTTCAACCCTCATTAGTAGGATCCATTGAATACAGGGTAGGGTCAACTAAATACTAGCACACAACCCCCGCTTGCAGAGTTCACTAAATACTAGCACATAACCTCCACTGACAGGGTCTACTGAATACCAATATACAACCCTCATTGGTAGGATCTACTGAATATCAATGTATAATTTTCATTGACGGGATCTACTAAATACTAATGTATAACCACCATTAGCGGGATCTGTTGAATATGAATGTACAACCTCCATTGGCAGGGTCTACTGAATATAATTAGGTTGAGAACATAAATCTAATCCGTATCAAAGTACTTTTACAACATAACATATAAATATTAGAATTCCATCGAACATATGCATATTCCATAATAAATCAATAAATCATAATATTTTAGAAATCTCAAATTTTTAAATCACTTTTTGTTTAAAATACAGTTTCATAAATCAAACATAAATCAAAGCTAATTATTTGCTTTAAAAATAGATATGAAACATCGTCTCATCATGATTCGTATACATGTAGAATTTTATAAATTTTATTTTCATGCAATAAAATAAGAAATTTTAGATTTAAATAAATTAAATATAGTTAGATCTAATCTAACTAGCATGTATAAAAATCATATCTCATACCCAGGAATCATTACATATTTAAGATTTAGATCTATTCTATAGTGATCTATTTTATCTTTGTGCGGATAGATTTTTACTGTGATTTAAAATTTATAGATGTCCTTCGAGATTTTTTGAAGTCGTACAAGTATCCGACCTCTACAAGTATCCACACAAGACTGATCTTGATCAGGAGAATCCAAAAATCATCGAGGTGCTAGCTCTCTTGCAAATCTTTCTTCCTTTAAATCAAATCTGATTTCTTCTTCTTTTCTTCTCAAGAATCAAGGAAGAAGATGATGAACAAGAGGAAGGAAGAGGGCTTCCCTCTTGGGCAGCACCAAGAAGGAGAAGAGGATGGTGGACGGCAATAAAGAGAGAGAGGAGATGGATCTATTGTTAGTTAGGGCATCCTCTCAATTTGGTCCTATTTATAGACCCCAATCCCTTATCCATCTATCTTATCAATTTGAATCAAATTTAAATTTCAAAAATTTGAATCAAATTCAAACATCGAGATAGATTAGGATAGAGAGATAAGAGAGAGAGGAGAGAGAACCTCAGAGGGGGTGCACCAACCCTTGATCATGCCCTCTCTCTCCCTTTTATTTTTCATGCATGCCAAAGCACAAGAGGGGCATCGACCTCTTATTTCTTTTGGTCGGCACTTCTTGTGTTGGCATGTAAGAGGAGAGAGAGTTCCAATCCAACTGAAAACTCATCTCCTAACTCTATTTTACATTGATTCTGAACCAAATTTAAATAGATTTAGTCAAATCTTTATTTGACTAGGAATAGATCCGATTAGAACCAAATTAAATCCAATTTAATTTGTATGAAGCGCAATCATTAATTAAATGATCAAATCAAATAATTATTGATTAATTTAGCAAAAATTGCTCATTATTTTTTCTCTAACTTACTAATCTTTAATAAGTCCTTCTCTTGTAACTTTTACAACTTAGTCTAATCATCAATCAAATTGATAATTAGGTTTACCTGTGAATCAAATTTACAATTCAATTATTTGATCAAGTCAAAATCTTTTTTGTATGTGATCCCATAGATTCTATTCTATCAGATAGTGTAACATATCACAATTTCCATTATGAATATCATTGAAATCTCTTTCAGTGGATTGAAATATTTTCAACTCATCCATTGAGAATTATTAACCATCAATTAATTCTCGTAGGTCTCACAATCTACTAGCGACGTCGAACAGCATGTAGTGGCAATCCAGTAGAATGAAAGAGTTTGAGCCTTTAGGTGTAGTTAATGTGTGATTTAGTTCTTCTATCGTGAGTCCCGACAAGATAGAAGTTATGAAAAACTCATCAAATCTCATCATCCATCATATATCAGATTTAATTAGCTTGAGTTCAACTCATGATTTCTCATGAAAATTCATTTTCATTAATCACATCATCGTGGCTGCGGTCTTAAGAACTCAGCTTCATAAATCACATAGGAATACTCTTTAACTACTAAGATCGATAGATCTCATCTAGATGTGCATCCTACTCCTATAGAGAATCTATTATAGCAACATATACTGCAAGGACCCACATGACTAGGAGACCAAATAAATGTGTAGTCAAACTACAGCAATCTCACTATAAATAATCGAGGTATCGCAGATCAAAATACTATTCACACAACTACAGCATCAAAAAAGCCACTGACGAGTGAGTAGATATCTAAGTAACTTTTTGTTTTGATCATGCTCAGTATCATTGTTCTTTAACAATCATCTGTACTTTCACTTAGTATCCTCACATTATAGACTCGAGATTCATCTATCTTAAGAGAAGTAATTCATACACCAACCTCATTGGATCACTCACCATCTCTGTAATGATCCATTGATTGAGAGTAATTTAAAAATTAATCATCAATGGCATATGTCTCAAATTCTCAACTCTTGAGAATATGTGTTATTATCTTATTAATTTCTTGAATGATTCAAAGACACATAACAAGAATGAAATAAAATTATCTAATTTTAATAATAAATAAATAAATCAAGTATAAATTTATATCCTAGAATAATATAATGTGTCAGTCAGATTGACTTCTAGGGCATACATCTAACAATCTCTTACTTGTACTAAAGTCAATTTGCCATATATCTAATTCCCATATTCTCAAGGTAGACTTCAATCTTCTACTAGCTAAGCGGCTTAGTCAGTGGGTCTGTCACATTATTTGTGAAGTCAACTCTCTGCATCTCGAAGTATTTCTTCTCTAAATAGTCATGAATGATGTGATATCACCGCTCGATGTACTTGGACTTTTGATAAGACCTAAGTTCTAAAGAAAAAATTCATCCAATCTGACCAAATAGCCAGAGTACATTTGAAAAAAATTTTATACTAGTAGTAATATAATATTTATATTTATCTTAGTTGCAGTAGAATAGGGATCAAATATTGAGGATTTTTTGCTTGAATCCAAAGCCTTGCGAGGCCTGAAAGCACAGGCCCTTTACTTCGCATGCACGTCAGGCTCCGTAGAGAAGCGGGATGTGTTCTTAGCATCAATCTTTAGAAAGAAAGGAAGGAGAAGCTGTTGAGATCTCATCTCACGGACTAAGGCTAAGGAGGAGGTCTTCACGCCAAGGAGAAGAACCCATCCATAAATCTCATGCATAAAATAAGGGATGCCTCCCTTTATTTGTCTCACACTCTTTTCTTATAGTAGTTTAGAAATTTTTTTATCATACAAAATATTACCATAACGATCGGTGGTTTGTGGTGCCTCCTTAAATAGATAAGATGTCCTAAATCTGATCAAAGTCCTAATTCAAATCTGATTTGAATTTGGTCTCTTTTTTTATCCAACTAGGAGATGTAATAAAGAAAGGATAGCACCCATTACTCACACAAACAAACTTCACTGTGCGCTCCCATATAGGGTGGAAATAAAATTTCCCCTTTCCTCCTTTGGTCAGCCACTATTGGAGAGAGAGTCTCAGGTGTTTTGGACTCTTTGGATCATATCCAATCAGGCTCAAATTTAATCCGATTCAAATCCGATTCATACCTGATTTGAACAAAACTTAAAGAGCCTACCAATCCTAACCTAATTAGGATTCTGATCCAAATCTGACTTAAATTTTTAACCCAATTAATTCTTAATTAAATTAGATCTAATATAAAATTAATTAGGATATAAATTAACTCTCTCATAAATTTTTTGGATCATTGATGAGATCATTATCATCTCCAAAATTAAATCTGAATCTTACATCTAGTGCTAGCTAGACATAGTCAACTTGTTTAATCTTATATGACCTCTAACTTAATTTTTAATTAAGCTAATCTATTTGTTCAATCAAATCATGTATTTTTAAATTGAATGAATAGACTTAGATTAATTCTTTCTTATTTTGTCTGACTTTTGTACATGACTTCATAGGTTCGAATACTAAGTTGGTAGCATAGGAAACTATTTTTTATACTAATCAAAGTTATCATCTAACAATAGTTTCCGACATCTAAATTGGTCAAATGTTTGCAAAGCAATATTCAAGAACTATGAAGTATGGTTACCATATAATTTATCTCTTTGACTCTGAATGCTCAGGACAACCTAGGATTTAACTGTCAACCCAGGATTAGTCATCCACATTGTATTTTGATCTTTTTCAAATCCTGTGACCTATCAAATGGATTCCTCGATTGAAGTCTTACTCAATTGAAATACAGTGATGCATCAACTTTTGAAATGTAGAGGGATCAATTCGGATCTTGATCCACACACCGACTACTACAAGTACTTGATTGTGTCCAGAAACCTTCCGTCACTGAATTAGAAATTCGGATAGTTCGACATCAAAGCATAGTGAGTTACTTGTAAGTCACCATGATGATTGCAGGTCGAGGGATACTTATGCCCATATTTTTTGTGAGCTGCTCTTGACAGCAAAGTACTCTACAGGTGAGTCACTTGTTTAGTAACGATGTACTCCTACATCTCACCTGTATGCTATACCAGTATCTCCACACTCTTTGATTAAGAGGATAACCAATCTATATGAAACATAATGACCTACACTCGATAAGATGTTATCATTCTTTAATGACGTATCATTTGATCATAAACATGTTTAAGAATAATTCAATAAGTCCTCCATTATCGATTATCATAAAGTTTTAAGGACTTCATCACAACACATGAGTTCTATCAAGGAAGATGTATACGGGACTTCATTACAACACATGAGTTCTATCAAGGAAGATGTATACCTTGTGATTAATAATATCCAATAACTTTTATTAATTCATAATTCATACACAAATTATAAAAAGTATAATCATCCAATAATTAGCTTTAGGATATATTTTCTAACAACTCCCAATGAACTAAAGCCAATCAGCATAGTATCTAATATCCATCTTCCATTTGTGTTCAATGAACTCTTTGATTTCGAAGGCTTTTACAAATGGGTCGGCCAAGTTTTTCTTTCCATTGATCTTTCGAAGATCGACGCTACCTCTATCCATGACCTTTCTACAAGGTGATAGTGATGTAGAGTGTGTTCGATTTTTTGGTGGGATAACTATTCATAGTTTGAGCTATGGCTCCAATGATGTCAATACAACATGACTGAACCATCGATGGAGGGTGCCACTCTAAATTCGTTAATAAACTTCCACAATCAAACTACTTTCTTTGCAGTATCAAATGTCATAATATACCCTACCTCAAAATAAAATCAACTACAGTGAACTGACTGGAACTTTTTCAGCATATCGCTCCTCCATTTAGGATAAACACATAACTCGACATACTTTTGTCATCATCATGGTCTAACTGAAACTAAAATCAATATATCTCACAAGTTTCAAGTCAATGTCTCCATAGATTAGCCATTTATTCTTAGTATTTTTTAAATACTTAAGGATTGTCTCTACAATCTTCCAATGGTTCTCATCTGGATCAGTCTAGTACGTACTCACTATCTTTAATGAGTATACCATATTCGAGCTTATATATATTATGGCGTATATGATAGATCTCACTGTCGAAGCATATGGAACTCTACTCATATGCTTTCTCTCTTGAGGAGTGTCGAACAATCCTTCTTAGAGAGAGTAATTTCATGGTCTATCGAAAGATAGCCTTTCTTAGAATTCTCCATTCTAAACCATTTCAGCATGGTGTCTATATATGTAGATTGGGATAATCAAAGCAATCTTTTAGATTCATTTGCATAGATCTTCATCTTTAGAATGTAGGATGCTTCTTCCTAATCTTTCATAGAGAACTGTGATGATAGTCACAGCTTTATACTTTATAAGGCTGGGATGTCATTTCTTATTAATAGTATGTTATCCATATAAAGTACAAGAAAGATGACTATAAAATAGTTAGCCCATTTATATATGCATGGTCCTTCTTCATTCCTAACAAAGCCATACATTCTAATCTTATCAAAATGTATGGTTCAACTCTGAGAGCATTGCTATAGGAGAAAATATCTCATCATAGTCAATACGATAATGCTGACGATATCTCTTAAAAATCAAACAAATTTTATAGATCTTCACCTTTTCATCTGCACCTCTTATCATTGTTAAAAATCTATCTATACCCTATGAGTTTTATCCCTTTAGGTGGATCAACTAGTGTCCACACACTAATGATCTTCATGGACTCCATCTCGAATTTCATGACATCAAGCCACTTATCAGAGTCGGATCTCTACCTGGCATCGATGTAGGCAATCAGATCCTCGTCGTTCTTATCTAGTTCAATAGGATCACCATCCTAGATCAAGAAACTATAGTATATATCCGACTGACGTGATACTTTATTGGATCTTCTTAAAAGTGCCTCAACAATGGGCTCTGAATTTGATCTAATCAAATTCGATTCTATATTTCACATATTTGTGTTGGTTCTTCTATCTGTCAAACTTTCTCAAGTTCATCCATAGTGGCATCAATTCCTTACCTAAGTAAATCTTTTTCTAAAAAGAATGCCCTGAGGTTGATGAATATCTTTTATTCTTCAGCAAGGTAGAAGTAGTATGCCCTAAACTCCTTAGGATACCCTATAATTGAGCACTTATTGGATCAGGATCCAAGCTTATCGATCTATAAATATTTTACATAAACTGAACAACTCCAAATCCTAAGATAAGAGGGTATCGATCTTCGCCCAATCCATATCTCATATAGAGTTTTTGTGACTGATTTGCTCGAAATATTGTTGAGAACATAGCACATAGTCTCAAGGACATAATCCCAAAAAGAGATCGACAGACTCACAAAATCCATCGTGGACCGAATCATGTCTAACAAGGTTCGATTCTTCCTCCTAGAAGGTGTTCATTTCAAGAGAATCCCATTCTCCTCTAGATATATCAAAAATTCATTAAAAAGGTATTCACCTCTTCAGTTTGACCGAAGTGTTCTAATACTCTTTCTAATTTAATTTTCTACTTCACTATAGAATCGTTTGAATATTTTTAAAGAATTCAGACTTGTACTTCATAAGATAGACGTACCCATAACTCGATAGATCATCTGTAAATATAATGAAATAGTAATACTCTCCTTTGGCACCTATGTTCATAGGTCCACATACATCACTATATACTAGACCTAGAACATCATTAGCTCATTCATCCTTTTCAGTAAAAAATGACTTGATCATCTTTTCAAGAAGACAGGACTCAAAGATTGACAATGATTCATAGTCATTGATGTCAAGGATTCTCTCTTTAGTTGATCTGTTTATCCCATTCTCGTTTATATGACTGAGCCTATAATGTCAAAGGTTGGTATCTGTGATATTATCTATTCTAAGGTGTTTGTTTAATGTGTACATTACACTAACAGACTATGATGCTATGTTTCAATTATCCATATATAATCGTAACACCATTCAAAATTATATCATAGAAAATTTTTTTTATTAAAAAATTATAATCATCCTTGGTCAAAAAGCCTATGAAAATAATATTCATAAGGAAAGATGGACAATAATGACAATCATCTAAAATAATGATATTTGAATTGAGAACAATATAAACTTTTTCTATAGATAGAACTGGAACAACTCTTCCATCTCCAACGTTTAGGAATCATTCGCTCTTCTCAAATTTTTCACTAACCTGAAGTCCCTGCAACAAATTACAGTTATAAATTAGACTTCTGATATCTAATACTCAAATAGTAGTATCACAGGTAGAGAGATTATAAGGTGTTATTATATAAGTACCTTGTCCAGCAATCTTTTGTTGATTTCTCTTCTTAGGCCTGTTCAGATCAAGGAAAGCTAGATATAGAGGATAATTTCTCTTTTAGTCTCCAGCCTCTTATAAAAGAAACATTCTACCTGACTCTGATCTATCTTAGACTGGTTAGTTCAATTGGACTTAGAAGCTCTAACACGATATGACTACACCATACTTATCTTTTCTCTCTCAGAGGAATGATGCCCTATTGAGGATAAATTCTCAAGTGTGCCAAAAGACTTGTTCAACCTTTGAAGCATTTCTTTTGACTGAGCATCGATGAATTTTCAATTAAATTCATCACTCATAGTAGCTCTCATTATGCAACGTACCATCGTATAATCATTGAGCCACTTCTAATAAGTGTCTCTACCATCACATCAGCATTGAAAGTCGGTACTTCAGGTGCTGGATCCGTAATCATATATAGGATCCTTTCATATTCGAGAACTATTCATGACTTTTGATACCAATTATCAAAATTTGATCTCATAAGCTTGTCACTGTCCAATAGTGAGTGGAGCGATAAATTACTAGCCATCACTAAAAGAAAAACAATAAAACCTATTAGTATATGAATTTTTTAATCTGAAAGATTTGAACTTTAGTCTAAAGATTCTTCCACTATTTTATATGAATTGATAGTTTCTACCTCCAATTTGAAGAATTATCTTAATTTTCTTGTGGGTACTAAAATCCACACAGACTGCACACGAATCTAACTTTGGTCGGCCAACCCATGTGCATTTATGGGTAGATTCTTAATCAATTATCTTTTTAAATAATTTTTAATAATTAATTTTGCTCCATATATTTTTTCAGTTAGTTGTGGCCATCTCCGCAAGTCTTGGTTAGGTCCAACCATTAATATGACTATGTTCAGCCTATCTAACCAACAAATGATCAGGTCCGACTTTGGTCGGCCAATCTAACCATCCATCAGAGAGACACGACTAAGTTATCAGATTATGAATGATAATTTTAATAACAAATAAGCACCAGACCTTTGATCTTCTAATGATTATCAAACTAATGGATCCATTATCACCCAACTTAATTGGAGGCTATGATCTAGTTATCTCCATAACTAGCTCATTTTATGGACCTAATAATTTAGAGGATTTGGTTAATGATTTGATAAGCAATTGATCGATGAGTCTTAAATCCTCTCACTGACTTGATCAATCATGAAAAGGATTAGACAAGCTGGTCTATTGGACTGATGAGTCTAAATTCTTTCACTGATTTCATCAAGTCATGAAGAGTACTAGAGACAAGCTAGTCCAAGGGCACCTAAATCAGTCAAACTAATTTTATGATTTGAGAATGAGAAAAGAGATCGACCAATAGTCAAAAATTCTCCCATTAACTTCACCAAGTCATTGAAGAGTATTATAGACAAGCTAGTCTAGAGACACCTAAATCAGTCACACTGATTTACCTTAATGGCATGAGTCAACTCAAATTGATTTATGATTTAATCAAAATATAATCTATCAAATTGGCCAAGTAAGTGAGATCGATGGGAGGGTCTGCCTCGACTTGCCTTAGACACCATCGAAATAGCCAAATAAGCAGACTGTCAATTAAAAACCACTGATCATATTGTCAAGTAATATTATCAAACTTATCTTAGACACCAATTGATCGATTAGTTTCGATTCGATCAATCAAAAGACTTAGGTTAAACTATTGAGCCATGATCCAATCCATTTGATATATTCAAAAATATGGATTTGATTAAGCTACAACTATTGAGATTGATCTAGAGAAATTCTGACCTAATCTAACTTAACTCTTGATTAGATTTAATCAATTTCTCTAATTAGTCTATATTTATTTCTAACTCTAGGTCTAACCCAGTTTGAAGATCTGATCCAAGCTAACTCACGGTCCAAATGATTTATGAGGTGTCTTAGCATCTTCAATTCTCAAACCTAGATTACTTAATTCTAAATTAAGCATGCAAAATGTGTGTTTCAATTTGTAGAACTATTCCACCAAGATTTCATGTGAAGCATACCATATATTCTATATAATTTTTAGATCCAAAATTTTAATTTTCAGATCTATGTTTAATAATTAAACATGCATAAATTTGATCTAAATCTCATACATACATCACATGTATCATAATAATATTCAAATTAGTTCTAATTACATCATATGTAACATGCAATTTAGATCTTAAAATAATTTTCATATCTGAATTTATCTTATTAAAATTGTAATGAATCATAAATCACTTTAGATTTAATCTAAACATAATCATAATCAAAATAATTTTAAAATTTTTTTTCACTATTCTTCTTCATTAGACTTGATCACAGTGGCACCCCTATATATCATAAGAGAATCTATTGAATGGGTAAGAGAGGGACTCAATCTCTACTTTCTCTTATGATCGGATGGTCTAGTGATCATCTCTATTCGAGTATTGGGCTACTAAGATTAGAAATTTAATTTTTAAAATTAATTACATCTGTCCATGCAATAAACAAATTCAAGCATGCACATATATGAACATAATCTATCATATATATCATGCATCTAATCTAATTAGATCACATCATCATATGACGTTGCAAATTAATTTCAGATCTGAGCTTACTTTTATATAGTATATAAAATATTAATTTTAAATTTGAATCACATAGAAAAATAATTTAAACACACACATGAATGCATGAAAATTAAAATTCTGATTAGCCCAATTTGATATTGTGTAGAATTTTGCTTAAAATCAGATCTAAAAATCTGTCAAAATAGATTCAATTCATATCTTGATTAAATCTAACTTTTAACCCAAAATAATATCACAAAAATTCTATTAAAATAAATTTAAAATAGATTTTAATTTGACTATTATTTTAGCAAAAATTTATATTAAGAAAATTCTGTTATAATAGATTTATAACAATCTTTAATCAACCATTAATTTAATTTTTGAAATCTTGATCAAAATCAGATCATAAATTTTATATTAATAGATCTAAATCAGATTTAATATCTAACATAAAAATCTAACCATATATCACATATATATCAAAAAAATTAATCTATACATCCATATATCAGCCTGACTCTGATACCATTTGAAGAGAAAATTCATCCGATCTAATCGGATGGCCAGGGTGCATCTAAAAAATTTTCTATACTAGTAATAATATAATATTTATATTTATTTTGGTTGTAGCAGAATAGAGATCAAATATTGAGAGTTTTCTGCTTGAATCCAAAGCCTCGCGAGGCCTGAAAGCACAGGCACTCTACTTTCAATGCACGTCAGGCTACGCAGGGAAGCGGGAGACATCAATCTTTAGAAGAGAAGGAAGGAGAAGTCATTAAAATCTCATCTCGTGGACTGAGGCTAAGGAGGAGGTCTTCACACCAAGGAGAAGAACCCATCCATAAATCTCACACACAAAATAAGGGATGCCTCCCTTTATTTGTCGGACACTCTTTCTTATGGTAGTTTAGAAATTTTTTATCACACAAAATATTACCATAACCATCGGTGGTTTGTGGTCCCTCCTTAAATAGATAAGATGTTCTAAATTTGATCAAAGTCTTAATTCAAATCCGATTTGAATTTGGTCTCTTTCTTTATCCAAATAGTAGATGTAATAAAGAAAGGATAGCGCCTATTGCTCACACGAACAAACTTCACCGTGTGCTCCCATATGGGGTGGAAACAAATCCTCCCCTTTCCTCCTTTGGTTGGCCACTATTGGAGAGAGAGTCTCAGATATTTTGGACTCTTTGGATCATATCCAACCTGGCTCAAATTTAACCTGATTCGAATCCGATTCAAACTTGATTTGAACTAAACTTAAAGAGCTTGTCAATCCTAATCTAATTAGGATTCTGGTCTAAGTCTAACTTAAATTTTTAATCTAATTAATTTTTAATTAAATCAAATCTAATTTAAAATTAATTAAAACATAAATTAACTCACTCATAAATCTCTTGAATCATGGATCAGATCATTATCATCTTCGAAATTAAATCTGAACCTCATATCTAGTGCTAGCTAGATATAGTCAACTTGTTTAATCCCATATGATCTCTGACTTAATTCTTAATTAAGCTAATCTATTTGTTCAATCAAGTCATTTACTTTCAAATTGAACACATAGACTTAGATCTATTCTTTTCTACTTTATCTGACTTTTGTGTATGACTCTATAGGTTTGAACACTAAGTCGGTAGCACAGAAAACTATTTTCTATACTAATCAAAGTTACCATCTAGCAATGATTTTCAATATCCAAATAGATCGAATATTTGTAAGGCAATACTCAAGAACCATGAAATATGGTTGCCACATAATTCATCCCTTTGACCTCAAATGCTCAGGATGATCTAAGATTTAACTGTCAACCCTGGATTAGTCATCCACATTGTATTTCAATCTTTTTCAAATCCTGTGATCTATCATATGGATTGCCTCAATCGAGGTCTTACTCATTTGAAATACAGTGATGCATCAACTCCTGAAATACGGAGAGATCCATCCCATCTTGATCTATACACCGACTACCACAAGTACTTGACAATACCCAGAAATCTTTCGTTACTAAATTAAAAATTTAGATAGCCCAGCATCAAAGCACAGTGAAGCTTGCAAGTCACCATAGTGATCTCAGATCTGAGGAATACTTATGTCCATATTCTTCGCGAGCTGCTTTTGATAGCAGAGCACTTTGCAGGTGAGTCACTTGTTCAGTGACGATGTACTCATATATCTCACATGTATGCCATACTAGTATCTCCATACTCTTTGGTTAGGAGGACTACCAACCTATATGGCACATAACGACCTACACTCAATAAAATGTCATCATCCTTTAATGACGTATCATTTGATCGTGAATATATTTAAGAATAATTCGATAAATCCTCTATTATCGATTATCATAAAGTTCTAAGGACTTCATCACAATACATGAGTTCTATCAAGAAAGATGTATCCCTTGTGATAAAAAATATCAAATAATTTTTATTAATTCATAATTTATACACAAATTATGAAGAGCACAATCATCTAACGATTGATTTTAGGACATATTTTTTAACAACTTCTATTTGGACCAAAGCCAGCCAGTACAGTATCTAATATCCATCATCCATTTGTGTCAATGAACTCTTTGATTTTGAAGACTTTTGCAAATGGGTTGGCCAAATTTTTCTTTCCATCGATCTTTCAAAGATCGACGTCACCTCTATCCACGATCTCTCATACAAGGTGATAGTAATGCAAAGTGTGTTTGGTTTTCTAGTGGGATAACTATTCATTTGTTTGAGCTATGGCTCTAGTACTGTCAATACAACATGACTGAACCATCGATGGAGGGTACCACTCCAGGCTCGTTAATGAACTTCCACAATCAAACTATTGTTTTTGTAGCATCAAATGCTGTAATAGATCTTGTCTCGAAATAAAATCGGCCACAGTGAACTGGCTGGAACTTTTTCAGCATATCACTCCTCCATTTAGGATAAACACATAACTCGACATACTTTTACCGTCATCATGGTCGACTGAAACTAGAATCAATATATCTTATAAGTTTTAAGTCAATGTCTTCATAGATTAGCCATTGATTCTTAGTATTTCTCAAATACTTAAGGATTATCTCTACAACCTTCCAATGATTCTCATCCGGATCAGTCCAATACCTACTCACTACCTTTAGTGAGTATACTATATCCTGTCTTGTACATATCATAGCGTATATGATAGATCCCATTGTCGAAGCATATGGGACTCTACTCATACGCTCTCTCTCTCTTGAGGAGATGTCGGACAATCCTTCTTAGAGAGAGTAACTTCTTGGTTTATCAGGAGAGCCTTTCTTGAAATTCTCCATGCTGAATCATTTCAGCACGGTGTCTATGTATGTGGATTGGGATAGTCCAAGCAACCTTTTAGATCCATCTGTATATATCTTCATCCCTAGGATATAGAATGCTTCTTCTAAATTTTTTATGGAGAACTATGATGATAGCCACAGTTTTATACTTTATAAGGCTGGAATGTCATTTTCTATTAACAGTATGTCATCCATATACAGTACGAGGAAGATGACTACAGAACAATTAGCCCAATTATATATGCATGGTCCTTCTTCATTCCTATCGAAGTCATACATTCTGATCTTATGAAAACACATGTTCCAACTCTGAGAGCATTGGCACCAGAGAAAATGTCTCATCATAATTAATACCATAATGCTAATGATACCCCTTGGCAACCAAATAAGCTTTATAGATCTCCATCTTTTCGTCTGCATCTCTTATCTTTTTTGAAAATCTATCTACAACCTATGGGTTTTACCCCTTTAGGTGGATTAACTAGTGTCTATACACCAATGATCTCCATGGACTCCATCTCGAATTATATGGCATCAAGCCACTTGTCAGAGTCGAATCTCTGTATGACATCGATGTAGGTGATCAGATTCTCATCATTCTCATCTAGTTCAACAAGATCACCATCTCAGATTAAAAAATCATAGTATCTGTCCGACTGATACGGTATTTTATCGCATCTCCTTAAAGATGCCTCAACAATGGGCTCTGAATTTGATCTAATCAAATCCAATTCTATATTTCACTTCTCTGTGTCGGTTCTTCTACCTGTCGAACTTTTTTAAGTTCATCCATAGTGGCATCAGTTCCTTTCTCAAGGAACTCCTCTTCTAAAAAGAATACCCTAAGACTGACGGACACCTTTTATTCTTCAGCAAGGTAGAAGTAATATGCCCTAAACTCCTTAGGATATCCTATAGTTAAGCACTTATTGGATCGGGGTCTAAGCTTATCGATCTTTAAATATTTTACATAAACTGAACAACTCTAAACTCTAAGATAAGAGGATATCGGTCTACGTCCAGTCCATATCTCATATAGAGTTTTTGTGATCGATTTGCTTGGAACGTTATTCAAAATATAGCATGCAGTCTCAAGGGCATAATCCCAAAAAGAGATCGACCAACTTGTAAATCCCATCATGGATCGAACCATGTTTAACAAGATTCGATTCCTCCTTCCAGGAGGTGTCTATTTCGAGAGAATTTCATTCTCTTCTAGATATATCAAAAATTTATTAAAAATATATTCACCTCCTCTATCTAATCAAAGAGTTTTAATACTCTTTTCAATTTAATTTTCTACTTTACTACGAAATCATTTGAACATTTCAAATGATTCGAACTTGTGCTTCATAAGATAGATATATCCATACCTCAATACATCATTTGTAAATGTAATAAAGTAGTAATACCCTTCTCTGACACCTATGTTCACAGGTCTACATACATCATTATGTACTAGACCTAGAGCATCACTGGCTCGTTCACCCTTTCTAGTAAAGGATAATTTGATCATCTTTTTAAGAAGACAAGACTCACAGGTCGACAATGATTCACAATCATTGATGTCGAGAATTTTCTCTTTAGTTGATCTATTTATCCTATTTTCATTTATATGACTGAGCCTATAATGTCAAAGGTAGGCACTATGATATTATCTATTCTAGAGTATTTATTTAATGTGTACATTATACTAACAGGCTGTGATGCCATGTTTCAATTATTTACGTATAATCGTGACACCATTCATAATGATATCATAGAATTTTTTTTATTAAAAAATTATAACCATCCTTAGCCAAAAGGCCTATGAAAATAATATTCATAAGGAAAGATAGACAATAATAACAATTATGTAAAACAATAACATTTGAATTGAGAACAACTTGAACTTTTTCTATAGCTAGAACTGGAATAGCTCTCCCATCTCCAACATTCAAGAATCATTCACTCTTCTCAAATTTTTTACTATCCTAAAGTCCCTGCAATAAATTACAGTTATGAATCAAACTTTCAGTATCCAATACCCAGGTAGTAGTATCATAGATAGAAAAATTACAAGATGTTATCATATAAGTACCATGTCCAGCAATCCTTTGCTGATTTCTCTTTTTAGGCCTGTTCAGATCAAGAGAAGCTAGATATAAAGGATAATTTCTCTTTCAGTCTCCAGCTTTTTGTAAAAGAAGTATTCTATCTGACTCTGATCTGCCTTAGACTGATTAGTTCAATTGGGCTTAGAAGCCCTAAGACAATACCACCACACCATACTTATCTTTCCTCTCTCAGAGGAATGATGCCCTGTTGAGGATAAATCCTCAAGTGTGCCAAAGAACTTGTTCAACCTTTGAAGCATTTCTTTCGACTGAGCATCGGTGAACTTTTAACTAAATTTGTCACTTACAGCAGCTCTTATTATGCAACATACTATCGTATAGTCATTGAGCCACTTCTAATAAGTGTCTCTAACCATCATATTAGCATTGAAAGCTGGTACTTCAGGTGCTGGATCCGTAATCACATATAGGATTCATTTATGCTCGAGAACTATTCATGACTTTCGATACCAATTATCAAAATTTGATCTCATAAGCTTATCATTATCCAACAATAAGCGAAGAGACAAATTACTAGCCATCACTGAAAGAAAAATAATAAGATCTATTAGTATATGAATTATTTAATCCTAAAGACTTGAACTTTAGTCTAAAGGTTCTCTCACTATTTTATACGAATTGATAGCTTCTAGCTTCAATTTAAAGAATTATCTTAATTCTTTAGCAGGTATTAGAATCTACATAGACTGGACACGAGCCCAACTTTGGTCGGCCAACCCATATGCATCTATGAGTAGGTTCTTAACCAATTATTTTTTTAAATAATTTTTAGTAATTAATTTTGCCTCTGGTTTCTTTTAAGTTGGCTTTGGCCATCTCTGCTAGTCCTGGTTTGGTCTAACCATTAACATGACTATGCTTAGCCCATCTAACCAACAAATGATCAGGCTCGACTTTAGTTGGCCAACCTAACCACCCATCAGTGAGAGATGACTGAGTTATCATATTATGAATGATAATTCTAATAGCAGATAAGCACCAGACCTTTGGGCCTCCAATGATTATCAAACTAATGGATCTATTATCATCCAACTTAATAGAAGGCTATGATATAGTTATTTCCATAACTAGTTCATTTTATAGACCTAATAATTTAAAAAATTTGGTTAATGATTTGATAAAAAATTGATTAGTGAGTCTTAAATCCTCCCACTGACTTCACTAAGTCACAAAAGGACTAGACAAGCTGGTCCATTAGACTAGCGAGTCTAAATTCTTCCACTGACTTCATCAAGTCATGAAGAGTACTAGAGACAAGCTGGTCCAAGTGCACCTAAATCAGTCGAACTAATTTTATGATTTGAGAATGAGAGGAGAGATCAACCAGCAGTCAAAATTCTTTTCACTGACTTCACGAAGTCATTGAAGAGTACTAGAGACAAGCTGGTCTAGGGATACCTAAATCAGTCACACTGGTTTATCTTAATAGTATGGATCAGCTCGAATCAATTTATGATCTAATCAAAATATAATCTATCAAATTGATAAGGTAAGTGAGATCGGTGGGAGGGTCTACCTCAGCTTGTCTTAGACACCATCAAAATGACTAAGCAGACTGTTAATTGAAAACCACTGATCATATTGCCAAGCAATATTACCAAACTTACTTTAGACACCAATTAATCAATTAGTTTCAATTCGATCAACTAAAAGACTTGGGCTAAACCATTGAGCCACGATCTAGCCTATTTGGTATGGTCAAAAATATGGGCTTGATCAAGCTACAGCTATTGAGGTTGATCAAGAGAAATTCTGATCAAATTTAACTCAACTCTTAATTAGATTTAATCAATTTCTCTAATTAGTCTATATTTATTTCTAACTCTAGGTTTAACTCAGTTAGAAGACCTGATCCAAGCTAACCCACGGTCAAAATGATTTATGAGATGTCTTAGCATCTTCAATTCTCAAATCTAGATTACTTAATTTAAATTTAAGTGTGTGAAATGTATGTTTCAGTTTGTAGAACTATTCTACCAAGATTTTATGTGAAACATACCATATGTTTTATATAATCTTTAGATCCTAAAATATAATTTTTAGATTTATATTTAATAATTAAATATACATAAATTTGATCTAAATCTGATACATACATCACATGTATCATAAAAATATTAAGATCAGTTCTAATTACATCATATATAACATGCAATTTAGATCTTAAAATAATTTTTATGTCTGAATTTATCTTATTAAAATTGTAACAAATCATGAATCATTTTAGATCTAATCTAAATATATTTATGATTAAAGTAATTTTAAAATTTTTTTCGCTATTCTTCTTCATGAGACTTAATCACAATGACATCCCTACACATCATAAGAGAACCCATCGAATGGATAAGAGAGAGACTCAATCCCTACTTCTTCTTATGATTGGATAGTCTGGTGATCATCTCAATTTGATTACTAGACCACTAAGATTAGAAATTTAATTTTAAAATTAATTACATCTACCCATGCAATAAACAAAATCCAAGCATGCACACATATGAACATGATCATATCATATATATCATGCATCTAATCTAATTAAATCACATCATCATATGATATTGCAAATTAATTTCAAATCTGAGCCTACTTTTATACAGTATATAAAATATTAATTTTAAATTTGAGTCATAGTGAAAAATAATTCAAACACACACATGAATGTATAAAAATTAAAATTCTAGTTAGACTCAATTTATTGTTGTGCAGAATTTTGTTTAAAATCAGATCTAAAAATCTATCAAAATATATTCAATTTAGATTTTAATTAAGTCTAACTTTCAATCCAAAATAATACCATAAAAATTTTATTAAAATAAATTTAAAATAGATTTTAATTTGATTATTATTTTAGCAAAAATTTGTATCAAGAAAATTATGTTATAACAGATTTATAACAACCTTCAATCAACCATTGATTTAATTCTTAAAATCTTGGTCAAAATCAGATCATAAATTTTATATTAATAGGTCTAAATTAGTTTTAATGTCTAACATAAAAATCTAATTATATATCAAATATATACATATCAAAAAAATTAATCTATGCATCCATATATTAGCTTGGCTATGATATCATTTGAAAAAAAAATTCATCCGATCCGATCAGATGGTCAAGTGCATCTGAAAAATTTTTTATACTAGTAGTAATATAACATTTATATTTATCTTGATTGTAGTAGAATAGGGATCAAATATTGAGAGTTTTTTGCTTGAATATAAAGCCTCACGAGATCTGAAAGCACAGGCCCTCTACTTCGCACACACGTTAAGCTCCATAGGGAAGCAGAATGATTTTCTTGGCATCGATCTTCAGAAAGAAAGGATGAAGAAGCCATTGAGATCTCATCTCATGGATTGAGGCTAAGGAAGAGGTCTTCATGCCAAGGAGAAGAACCCATCCATAAATCTCACGCACAAAAAAAGGGATGCCTCCCTTTATTTGTCACACACTTATTTCTTATTATAGTTTAGGAATTTTTTATCGCACAAAATATTACCATAACCATAGGTGGTTTGTGGTCCCTTCTTAAATAAATAAGATATCCTAAATTTGATCAAAGTCTTAATTTAAATCTGATTTAAATTTGGTCTCTTTCTTTATCCAACGAGGAGATGTTATAAAGAAAGGATAGCATCCATTGCTCACGCGAACAAACTTCACCATGCACTCCCATATGGGGTGAAAATAAATCCTCCCGTTTCCTCTTTTGATCGGCCACTATTGGAGAGAGAGTTCTAGGTGTTTTGGACTCTTTGGATCATATCCAATCTGGCTCAAATTTAATCCAATTTGAATCCGATTCGAACCTGATTTGAACCAAACTTAAAGAGCCTGTCAATCCTAATCTAATTAGGATTCTAATGTAAGTCTAACTTAGATTTTTAATTAAATTAATTTTTAATTAAATCAGATATAATCTAAAATTAATTAAAACATAAATTGATGCTCTCATAAATTTTTTAGATCATTGATCAGATTATTATCATCTCCGAAATTAAATCTGAACCTTATGTTTTATGCTAGCTAGGCATAGTCAACTTGTTTAATTCTGTATGATCTCTAACTTAATTCTCAATTAAGCTAATCTATTTGTTCAATCAAGTCACATACTTCTAAATTGAACGCATAGACTTAGGTCAATTCTTTCCTACTTTGTCTGACTTTTATGCGTGACTCCATAGGTTCGAATACTAATCCAATAGTATAAAAAATTATTTTCTGTATTAATCGAAGTTACCATCTAGTAATAGTTCCCAACATCCGGATAGATCAAATATTTATAAGGCAATACTCAAGAACCATGAAATATGGTTATTTTATAATTCATCTCTTTGATCCTAAATGCTCAGGACGATCTAAGATTTAACTGTCAATCTTGGATTAGTCATCCACATTGTATTTCAATCTTTTTCAAATCCTATGATCTATCACATGGATTGTCCCAACTGAGGTCTTACTTAATTGAAATATAATGATGCATCAACTTCTAAAATATGGAGGGGTCAATCCCATCTTGATCTACACACCGACTACCAGAAGTACTTGACTATGTCCAGAAATCTTCCGTCACTGAATTAGAAATTTAGTTAGTCCGATACCAAAGCATAGTGAGTTGCTTGCAAGTTACTGTGGTGATCTAAGGTCTGAGGGACACTTATGCCCATATTTTTTATAAGCTGCTCTTGACAATAGAGTACTCTATAGGTGAGTCACTTATTCTGTGATAATATACTCTTACATCTCACCTGTATGCCATACCAGTGTCTCCACACTTCTTGGTTAAGAGGATAATCAATCTATATGGCACACAATGACCTACACTCGATAAAATATCATCATCCTTTAATGACGTATCATTTGATCGTGAGCATATTTAAGAATAATTCGATAAATCTTCCTTTATCGATTATCATATAGTTCTAAGGACTTTATCACAACACATAAGTTCAATCAAGAAAGATGTATATGTTGTGATGAATAAGTCCAATGATTGATTTTAAGACACATTTTCTAATAAGCTCCTTAACAAGAGCTATAATGCCGTTGTTGTCATAGTACAATATGTAGCATCTGATGTCATGATATCTAGTTCCACAACAAACTTTTTATACCAGAAGACTTCTTTCACAATTTCTAATGTAGCAATATACTTAGCTTCTATCATTGAATCTATAATGATTGATTGCTTAGAACTCTTCAAACTTATCGAATCACTAAGGCACAAGAACATAAAGCCTAATATAGACCTTCCATCATCAATGTCAGATATAAAATCTGAATTAGTGTATCCTTCAACCCACAACTTAGATTCTTCTCCAAAAATCAAGAATATATCCTTAGTTCTTCTCAAGTACTTACGGATATTTTTCACAGCTATTCAGTATTGCTTGTCTAGATTCGACTGATATCTCCTTGTGATACTCATAATAAGTACTATATCAGGTCGTATATATAACATGGTATACATAAGGCTCTCTATTGCTGAGGCATAAAAGATCTTGCTCATCTTCTGAATCTCCTCATATGTGATCGGACATATCTTCTTAGAGAGATGAATGCCATGCTTAAGGGGTAATGATCTCCTTTTGAAGTTTTCTATGTTAAACCTCTTCAGCACTTCCTCTATATACATTTTCTATGAAAGATCAAGTATCCTCTTATATTTATCTCTATAGATCTTTATTTTGAAAATATAAGATACCTCTCCTAAGTCTTTCATGGAGAATTCTTCGAACAATCAATTTTTGATCAAAATCAATATGAAAATGTCATTTCCAATAAGAAGGATATCGTCCACATATAGTACGAGGAATATAACAGTACTCCCACTGATCTTTTTGAAGATATAAGGTTCCTCCTCATTTTTGATGAAATCAAATTATTTGATCGCATTGTTAAAATAAGTATTCCATCTTCGAGATACTTGCTTCAATCCATATATAGATCTATGCAGATTGCAAACTTTATGATCTCCATCATTGAAAATAAAATTCAAAGGCTGCTCCATATAGATATTTTCTTTAAGATATCTATTTAGAAATATAGTTTTTACATCCATCTACCATATCTCATAATCATAATAAGCTACAATAGCAAGTAATATGTGGATGAACTTCAGCATTGCTACAGATAAAAAGGTATCCTAATAGTCAATATCTTCACGTTGACTATAACTTTTTGTCATGAATCTGGCTTTATAGGTCTCTATCTTTCCATCTGTACCTATTTTTTTTTATAGATCCATTTACATCCAATGGATACTATACCTTCTGGCAGATTTACTAAGGTCTATACTTAATTCAAATGCATAGGGTCTATTTTTGACTTCATGGCATTCGATCATTTCTCAGAGTCAAGTCTGATATCACCTCGTTATAGATTTTAGGATCATCTCTATATTTCCTATCTCCCATGATGAATATTTTCTTTACATCCTCTGTGATCATCCCTATATATCTTTCAAGAGGATGAGAGACCTACTTGATCTATGAGGTGTAGGAAGTACTACATCTACTAGCTTAGTTTGAGTATGTTCTGATTGGTCTATGACCTAATGCTCTTTAGAGACTTTTCTTCAAGCTTAATTTGCCTCCCACTACCTTCATCTTGAATAAACTATTTTTTTAAGAATGTGACATGTTGGCTTATAATCCTATAAAATGAGCTCTCATAGATCTAGCATCTAACTTGTCTGCCTGTTGTCTTTTGATGTAGGCTAAACATCTCCAAATCTTGAGATGATCAAGATTTGATTTCTTACCATACCATATTTGATATAGCATAATAAAAATAGATTTAGAGGGTACTTTATTTAACAAATAGATCACAGAAAATAAAGCATGTCTCCAAAGAAATAAAGGTAAATCAGTGAAGCTCATCATAAATTAGACCATATCAAGAGAATCCTATTCCTCCTTTTTGATATCCCATTAAGTTGAGGTGTATCAGAAATTATCCATTGTGAGACTCTGCCATTTTTTTTGAGATAATCCTAAAATTTTTTACTAAGGTATTCTCCTCCATGATCTGATCGAAGAACTTTAAGAGATTTTTCTATTTATTTTTCTACTTCACATTAGAATTCTTTAAACTATTCAAAGATTTCAGATTTGTACCTCATTAGATACACATATCCATACCGTGAGTAATCATCGATAAAAATAATAAAATAGAGATATCCATCTCTGGCTTGTATAGCGAATGACCCACACACATCAGTATGTATCAGGACAAGTATTTCAGTGGTGCTCTCCCTATGTCCTATAAAAGATAATTTGATCATTTTTTCTCAAAGTAGGATTCACAAATTAGATATGACTCAGAATTTAATGAGCCAAGGATCCCATCTTTTTTTAATTTGTTTAACCTATCATCTCCTACATGACCAAGTTTGAGGTGCCACATATATCTTTGATTTATCTCATCCCTTGATCTCTTAGATCTTACGATACTCACTATCTATTTGGATATATTTATAGATACATCAATATGTAAATAGTAGAGACTATCAATTAAAAAATCAAATGCAATCAATTTATTTTTGAAATAAATTAAATAGTAGTCTTTATTAAAATTTAAAATATATTCATCCTATGCTAGTACAGATACAGAAATCAAATTTTTGCCAGCAACAAGTACATAATAATAGTCTCTAAGAACTAAATTAAATCCTGATGGTAATTGTAGAGGATAGATGCTAATGGCTACAGCAGCAACTCTTGCTCTATTGTTGACTCGAAGGATCATTTCACCTTCCCTCAACTCTCTACTTTCTTCCAGACCTTGCATTGAAGTACATAAATGAGTATTGAAACCAGAGTATATGACCCAACTAGAAGTAGAGGAAACTGTTAAATTTGATTCAATTATGAGTAGATCCGACATATCTTCAGAAGATGTATCGCCCTTCTTTTTCTTTAGGTTCTTCAGATATACAGGATAGTTTTTCTTCCAATGGCCATCAACGTTACAATGAAAACACTTTTCCTTGTCAGCCACTTTCTTAGGAGTGTCCTTCTTTGGCTTACTCTCTTGCTTTTGCTTCTTTACAGGTTTTTGCTTCTTCTTCTAAGTAAACTTTCTCTTGGATGTAGATGTCTGCTCCACAATAAGAATAGTGTCTCTCAAACTTTTCAAGGTCTCCTTAGTGGTCACCAACATGTTCAACAATTCAGGTAGAGTGCTATCAATCTTGTTCATATGGTAGTTTATTATAAACTGCCTATACGAACTAGGAAGGGATTACAAAAATAAATCCACTTGCAATTCTTTATTCATGGTCATGCCAAGCTTCTCAAGCTCTTTTCGATCTTTAATCATTGTCAGACAATGATTATGGACTGACTGTCTTTCACGTATTTTGATGTTGAAGAATTTTTTGGACACTTCATATCATGCAGTCCGACTCTGCTCATCACACAACTCTTACAGGTGAGTTATCATAGCCCTGGCAATTTGCATGTCCTTATGCTAGCGTTAAAATTTATTAGATATTGGTGCCAAGATATAGCACTTGATCTTATTATCATCATCTGTCTATTTTTTGAATGCTGTCCTTTGATCAGCAGTTGGATGGTTTGGCAAAACAAGGAGTTCTTGGTCGAGTACATAACCTAACATTTTTGAGTTTAGAACTATTTTGAGATTCCTAAGTCAGTCCCTATAGTTGTTTTCGATCAATCATTTGGTTTCAAAAATTCGAGCTTAAGGACTGGAAGCTGACATTGTGAACTATAGAGAGGAGATTCTAATTGAAATTTGTACTTGATTTATAATTTATTTTAGGGTCTTTTAAAATAAACAATCTTCTCACTATTTTCTCAAGTCTCCTACACTCCTCTGGTAGAGAAACGGAAGCCCTTCGCGACTAAGATTTTAAGTGGATACTACAGTCCCATCGATGTACACACACCTCATCTAGCAGATATTGATGACATGTATACCAATGAGTGGACAATTCTTATCCAATATTTCTCAAGCATGTTGCAGTAAAATTCGATCTCTAAGTCATGAAGGCCTCATCTAACAGATATTGGCTCCATTCCTTAATTAAGTCAGATCCACTGTTCAATACAAGAGCAAAGTCATTATTGAGTCCCTCATCTGACAGATATTAGGTCTAACCTCATCTTTACCCTGCAACATCTCATGCTAATAGAGTGGTTGTGCCCTCCAATGCAACTGAACCACTATATCTAGCTGAGAACAATCAACACCAGAAAAACGCCCGCACATCTACAATGGTAGAAGACGGCTAGACTTAATATATGTTGAGAAGATTTGATTCAGATCTCTTCTTTTAATTATTTTAATTTACATCTTATATAAATCTACAATGGTCAAGAATCCAATTGAAAGATCCACACTTGGTTCACCAAGACCAGAATCATGGTGCAAATGCATCACGTGTGGTGAACTCAACACTAGGAACCTAATGAAACTTAATCAACCAAGTTGGCCAGGTAAGTTCAAGATTGGTGAGAGGCTCTCCGTGCGTAAGCAATGATTCTAATTAAGTAACCACTATTCTATCACTTGCCTTATACACTAATTGATCAATCAATTCCAAATTGGTTTAGCCCATTGATTTACCCCACTACAAATTGCAATTGCAAACCAATTTACTTTGTGTTCATGATACACCCTTCTTTAAGAGTCTAGTGATTCAAGGAGATCACCACATGTATCCATGAAATGCCCTAATGATTATCTCATAATCTAGATTTAAATGATCTTATGTTCATGTTTAATTTCTTAGGATATTTTACCTCATCAATCTTTTCTCATCCTAGGACAATCTGCCAGCATAACGGATTTCAATCATTATGCCAAGACAACTTTATTTCAGGATGATCCAAGATTCGATTTGTAAAACTTAATCTTATGTTCAATCAAATTATATTAATTTGAAAGCATCCAAGAAATCATAGATCATATCAAGATTAGTTTCTATTTATGAACATCATCTCATGCATGAACATATAATAAGGATAAAATTCAGATCCAATGAAATTCAAGTCATATGAATATTAGACAAGAATTCTAGATGCATGAACATAAGAATATCATATTTTTCAAATCTTAAAATAAATTTTAGATCTAGAAAATATTAACATGAACATCAAACAACTAAATTTCATATCTGAAAATATATTTTTAGATCTTGAAATTTATCTTTTGATCATTCAAAATCTGAATTTCAGATCTAAAAATAATTGCATAATCAAGAATCGTTCTTCATTTCAGATCTTGAAAATAAATTTTTAGATCTGAAATCAATCTTTTAAAGAATAAAATTTTGAATTTTAGATCTTAAAAATAGATTTTCAGATCTAAAATCTTGGTCTTAATCTTGCAACGTAATGTTCGCTCTAATATCACTTGAAGAAAATATCATCTCATGGTGATTCGTATGCATGCAGAATTTTAAAATATTATTTTCATGTAGTGGAACAAAAAATTTTAGATTTAAATAATTTAAATCCAATTAAATCTAATCTAACTAGCATGTATAGAGATCATATCTCACACCCAGAAATCATTACATATACAATATTTAGATCTATTCTATTATGATCTGAATTTTATGTTTGCACGAATAGATTTTCACTGCAATCAGAAATCCATGGATGTCTTTAGAGATTTCTTGAAGCCACATAAGCATCTGATTTTTATAGGTATCCACAAAGGGCTGATCTTGATCAGAAAAATTCGAAGATCACCGGGTTGCTAGCTCCCTTACAGATCTTTCTTCCTTCAAATCAAATCTGATTTCTTCTTCTTTTCTTCTTTAGAACCAAGGAAGAAGATGATGAATGAGAGGACGAAAGAGAGCTTCCCTCTTGGGTGGCACCAAGAAGGAGGAGAGAATGGTGGATGGCAACGAAGAGAGAGGAGAGATGGATCTATTGTTAGTTAGGGTATTCTCTCAACTTGGTCCTATTTATAGACCCCCATCCCTTATCCATCTATCTTATCAATTCAAATCAAATTCAGATTTCCAAGATTTGAATCAAATTCAAACTTTGAGATAGATTTGGATAGAGAGATAAGAGAGAAAGAGGAGAGAGAACCTCAGAGGGGGCACCAACCCTTGGTCGTGCCCTCTCTCTTCCTTTTATTTTTTCATGCACGCTAAAACACAAGAGGGGCGTCAGCCCCTTATTTTCTTTGGTCGACGCTCCTTGTGTTGGCATGTAAGAGGAGAGAGAGTCCTAGTCCAACTGAGAATTCATCTTCTAACCCTTTTCTATATTGGTTCTGAACCAAATTGAAATAGATTTAGTCAAATCCTTATTCAACTAAGAATAGACCCAATTAAAATCAAATTAAATCCAATTTAATTTGTATAAAGCTCAATCAATAATTAAATGATCAAATCAAATAATTAAAGATTAATTCAAAAATAATTGCTCATTATTCTTTCTCTAACTTATTAACTTTTAGTAAGTTCTCGCTTGTAACTTTTACAACTTAGTCTCATCATCAATCAAATTGATAATTAAGTTTATCTGTGAATCAAATTTATAATTTAATTATTTGATCAAGTCAAAATTCTTTTTGTGTGTAACCTTATAGGTTCTATTCTGTCTAGTAGTGAGATATATTACAATATTCATCATGAATATTATTAAAAAAATTTTCAATAGATTAAAATATTTTTAACTCATCCATTGAGAATTATTGACCATCAATTAATTCTCACGGATCTCACAATCCACTAGTGATGCCTAGCAGCATGTAGTAGCAACCCAGTAAAACAGAAAAGTCTGAACCTTTAGGTATAGTTAACATGTGATTCAATTTTTCTATCATAAGTTTCGATAAGATGAAGGTTATGAAAAACTCATCAAACCTTATCATCCGTTATATGTAAGATTTAATTAGCTTGAGTTCAACTCGTGATTTCTTATAGAAACTCCTTTCTATTAATCACATCGTCATGGCCACGATCTTAAGAACACAGCTTCATAAATCACATAGGACTACTCTTTAACTACTAAGATCGATAGAACCTATCTAGATACATATTCTATTCCTACAGTGAACCTACTATAGCCAACATACACTACAAGGACCCATATGACTAGAAGATAAAGTAAATGTACAGTCAAACTACAGCAACCTCACTATGAATAGTCAAGGTACCATAGGTCAAAGAATTTCTCACACAACTACAACATCGAAAAAGTTAATAACGAATAAGTTGACATCTAAGTGACTTTTTATTTTGGTCATGCTCAGTATCGTTGTTCTCTAACAACCACCTGCACTCTCACTTAATATCTCCATACCGTAGATTTGAGACTCATCTATCTCAAGGAAAGTGATCTATGCACCAACTTTATTAGATCACTCACCGTCTCTGTGATGATCCATCGATCGAAAGTAATTTAAAAATTAACCATCAATGACACATGTCTCAAATTTTCAACTCTTGAGAATATTTATCATCATCTTATTAATCTCTTAGATGATTCAAAGACACATAACAAGAATAAAATAAAATTATCTAATTTTATTAATAAATAAATAAATTAAATATAAATTTATATCTTAGAATAATATAATGTGTCAGATAGATTGGCTTCTAGGGCATACATCTAATAAAAATATCTCAAAAAAAATAATTTGTTGCTTATTTTTTGTAAAATATTGAATGAACAGATTTAATCTATCTTTAAAGCTTTCTTCAGAATTTATTATTCAAAATATATTCTTCTATCAATCTTAAATTATCATTAATAAAAATTTTAAGTTCTGATATCCTCACAAGATTGATAAAAGTGATAGCATTCAACATCCCAATCAGTCGAATCAAGATAATTTTATATGATCATATTTAGAATAGAAAATAGATGGTTCAACATAGATCAATAGTGATCAAATCTATTAGTGCTGAATTGGTAGTCAGAGTCAATTTGATCAAGTAGCTTCATCTGATCAGGATCACTTAAAATATAATAATTTATTAGAGATTAACAAAGATCAGATCTTACGATACTTAATAAAGGCTGAGATGATATGGACATGTTGCCCGACTAATAGAGTGGTTCAAAATTTTCAACTAGAATCAACTTAGATTCAAAGCAATAGGTTGGATTTATTAAGTTCATAAGTCTCATAGAGAGAGAATATTAGAGGAGAGATAAATCTATAAGATGAAACATGACCAATTAGACAACATTATCTAACATCCCGATTGATCTGGTTAAAGTGATTTAATCAAATCATGATTAAACTAGTGTATAAATTATTCAACAAAAAATCATAAGTGAGCAAATCTAATGATATCTAGATCTGACCAAGATGGGTGCCAGCACACTGTCTCACGAATGTAGATCAGGATCTTGTTTGGTAAGATCAAATCAGAATCATTGAAAAAAATTCTTTACTCAATTAATCTTAAAAAGATAATTTTATGGAGAGAGAAATAATTTTAGAGAGAAAAAGTGAAACTTTCTAATGAGAAAATTATAGAAGCACATGAAGAGGGAGAAGAGAGAGAGAGAGAGGGAAGAGAGAGAATCTCTCTTCTTTTTTTATCTTTTTCCTTTCTTTCTTTCTTTTTCTTTTCTCTTCCTTTTTCTTTTTTCTTCTTCTTCTTCTCTTCTTGAACAGAATAGGGGACTCCTTTATTGCCTTGTTCTCGAGGCAGGGGAGGTCCCTTCTGGCCAGCGGCACCCATGGTCAGAAAAGTAGACCATGGCAGCGAGACCATGACCTGGGTCCAGTGACCAACAGTAGCAAATGACAATAAAAATTCCATCCAACATTCATGAAAAAATAGAGAAAAATTAGATACTTGGTTTTTAAAGAAAAATCTAGTGATGATCAGTCAGAATCTAAGCTTCTAAGGACTTAAAAGGATTGGGAGAAAGATTAGCAAAAGATTCAAGAGGGTGTTATCTTATTTCTGGTGATATCTATTAATGACTTCCAGTGAAAATAGAAAACCCAAATCAACAGATCTTTTTAGAGGAGAAGAGAGAAGATGTAAGCCAGAGATTCAAGCATGGGTGGTCAGCTTCAAGGAAGAGATCAAACCCTTTAGATAGAGGGCAAAACAAGGGTTAAAAGTTGGAAAAATCTTCGACGCTCAATCAGAATAGAAGTCTTGGTTGGAGAAGGCAAGACTCTTTCAAGAGTACTCCTTCCATGTATGTTCCACCTACCCGCTGTATTTTCCAGCACTTGTAATGCACATGCTAGCTGATCTTTTTTTTCACGCTGCTTTGAGATTTGGTTTGTAGTATTATATACACAATATTTTACATAATTTTCAATAAGCTAAAAGGATTGAATCGTATAGGAGCATGGTAACATTTCTTCTTATATCTTTTACGAATATGTTTAGATTTGTAGAAATGATTGGTTGGTGATTGTGTTGTTGAATTGGCCATAATGATCTTTGCATGTCATTTATAAGTGTAATAATGGCAATGTCTAGTGTTAATTAAATACCAAATTTCAAGCATTATTTTGGTTGTGCATGCAACCACTTTGAAATAGATTCAAAAAAGAAATTACTATGTCCATTGTTAAATACCTAATTTCATCACCATATATTCTGCACCAAGTCTATATCTCCAAAGTTTTTAATATAGTACTTCTTTATAATATTTTATTATAAAAGATATTTAAGAAATTACACCACCACTAGATCCACCACTCTCCTCCATTTCTTATATTTTATTTTTTTAAAAAAATATTTTATTATTTTTCAACCCTCCTCTGTAGTTTTTCTTGCCACCCATCTTCCCACTATTGCCCCCACCACCCCAGCCACCCCCCTCCTCGTCTACCCAACTCTTCTCTGTAAAAAGACAAAGTATTTGAATAAAAAACTATCACATATAGAGTTATTAGGTTTATGCATAATTTGTATAATGCAAAGCTTTGCTATACAAAGTAGGTTCACAGCAGGTAATGCTAGGATCAAAGAGTGATAATAGTACTATAATATAAGATAACTTCACAACAAATAGTACTTAAATCAAGCTATAATAATAGTACTACAATACAAGATAAGTCATAGCACACAGTGCTAGAATCAAGGAATAATAGTTTTACATATTTGAATGGATTTGATTTAGTTTGGCATTATCTCTTAGGATCAATTACAATCTTATTAGCTTGATCTTATGGAGAAGATTGCTCTCCTCTAACACACCTGTGCGAGATGGTGGATCTATTAAAGACACCAATCTTGGACTATAGAAGCTCAAAATGATCGAAGTTGGAATATGAGGTCGGGAGGAAGTCTAACTCCATCCCCGTCACCTCTATTTAAAGGGACCAAGTCTCTTGTGAAACCATCCCATCGTCAGCCTTCAATCATTGTTAAGGACTTATCTTCTTCTTCTCAAGTTTGTTGGATTTCAGCCCAACCATCATCGAAAAAGTTAGATAACAGCCGGCAAACCTCATTGACCCTTCACTCTCTCTTCCTTAGACCTTAAACCATAGTTTCGATCAGTAAATGTTGGATTTTTCTTAGAAACTCAATTCCCCTACTTTTTCGAGGTTTAAAGATTTTTTTGGTGGCAATCTTCACCACCGACCATCGATTTATGGTTTTTTATCTTTGCCACCATCACCCCCACCTCTCCTAACCCTAACCACGTTAGTCATGGCCTCCAATCTGAGGAACAAATAGGGATAATAAGTTTCTCTATTTTGCCAAGAACCCATGGGAAGAAAAGAGGAAGAAGAAAGAAAAAAGAAAAAGGAAAAAAAAAGAAAAAGGAAAAGAAAAGGAAAAAAAAGAAAGAAAAAATGGAAAAGAAAAGAGAGTTTCTTCTTTTCTCTCTCTCTTTATTTTCTCTCTTTACTTTCTCTCTTTATTTTTTCTTTACTTTCTCTATAGAAAATTTTACTCTCTCTACAACTTTGTCTAACTAGAATTATCTCTCTCTATTAAATTTATCTCTCTAAGATTGATTGAGCAAAGAAATTTTTTTGCAACAATTTTGATCGAGCTTAATGAAAGGTCCACTATAAGAAAATAGTGTATTAGTGATGGCTTTTAACGACTGCAAATAAGCCCTCGCTAATAGCATCTTTACCGATGACATGTGACGATGAAAACATATCCCGTCGCTAAAAGGATGACCACTTATTAGCGACGGCAAAGCTATCACTATAAATTTAATTTTAAATGTTAGCTATTAGTGATAGCTTTAGCAATAGAAATTAACCGTCTCTAATAGTATGCCTAAAAATCTCCTCGAATCTCCGATCGCCTTGATCTGCCACCCCTTAAACCGCCGCTTCTATCCCCAATTTTTGCCCTCACGTCGTCGAAGGCCACATCACCGTGCCCAAGACCCCGCGCCACTGTCCCCTTCTCGAATCTGGTGTCCCCGTGCCAGATCAATCATTGTCGATCCCATGCCGGCCCTCCCCATTCTTCCCCACTCTCGCCTCTTCCTCAATGCAGTCGGACCTCACCGGAGTCCCATCCCAACACACTGGCCTCCCCCTTCTTCTCGACCTCCCGTATTCTTCCCCTACCATCGTCCCCACGTCGGATCAGGCATCCCCACACTGGATCAAGCTTCTCCTTACCAGATCCGCTACCCCAAGACTCTCCCTTCTTCCCTTGCCGCGCCACCAAAATGCCACCATTGGAAACTAGCATCCGCAGTCCCCCACCACCTCCTCTTCTTCCCTGCACAACTAGGTGACTTTTAGTTATGGAGCCATCACCACACATCATTCCCTCCTTTTAATTGTTTTAATATTCAAATTTATATTTATTAGATTTATTTAAATTTATAATATTTGATGTAATTTGGGCAAGAAAAGCATATTTTTGATCACCGGCAAGATCTGGATGAGTGCCGCTGCCATATGAAATCTCACATCCAATAGTGCTCTCGGAAGGTGGAACCACTCCGAAAAGCTCTTTGGTGAGAGTAGCCCCACTACCTTTGACGATAGTAGTTCGAGGTCAAGCTGCCATTGGAGCGACTTTAGCCCACTTATCTACTCTGACAAAAATAATATGGACTGGTCTGATTGGGTTTGGTCAAACTCAGACCTCATATTTTAAAAGTTTCTAGGGCCTAGACCAAGCCCAAAGCCCGAAAAAATTTTCAGGCCATGCTTAAGTATGGGTATGGCCCGGCCCAATCTGGCCTATTTGTAGTCCTATTTGTAATTCTGCTCAATACTTTAAAACCTCCAAGGTGGGATTTGTCTTTGTCCACATACTGGTGTGCAAGCACAGCCTAGTCATCTGGCACATCCCAAGTCTGCATGTGCAGGACATGCATCTCGGCTCTCCCCGTTTGCAGTGGTGCTCGATATTTTGAAATTTTTTAATTAAAAAATTTTAAAAATATTTCATTGCATAGAACCATAGACCTATCTTTTGATTAATATATATATTCTACGGCATCCGTACATTGATATATTTTTATACGGATGGGAGAATTATATACATTGATCAATTGATTATCCAGTATAGATAATTTAAAAAATATAATTAATTCTATAGATCATTACAGTAATCAAATGATATGGTGAGTGTTTGAAAAAAAATTTAGATAGTATTTTTCTTTAGTTCTTCTCATACATCTTACACCATATGGGGGAGAACTAAGGGGAGATACTATTAAAATTTCTTTTGACCCCTATTATATATCATTTGATTACTATACTTAACCTAAAAAATTAATACAATTTTTGAATCAGATAGGACCTTCTATACCTATTAATTGATAGTAGGATGTAATTATTATATAAAACATTCAAAATATTAAAATAACCATTTAGCAATTGCCTTTTATTTGTATATACAGAATCTTTATGTAGTGTGCCATGGACCATAGTTGGACAAACCATCGAAGAGCAAGATGACGGACAACCCCAAAGCCCAAGCAGATATAAAGAATATATGCAAGCGTCCTCTACTAGAGCTGGTTGAGGTGTCTCTGGTGAAAATTTTGAAGCCGCAAGCATCTTACACCGTAACAAGAAAGCAGTTGAAGGATGTATATAAATGGTATAAAAATCTTAAATTCTCAAATGGTTATGCAAACAATCTAGCTTAGTGCGTCAATATCAAAGACTACAAATTGTATGGGCTAAAAAGTCATGACCGTCATGTCTTCGTGCAATGATTACTCTCATTGGCTTGGCGTGATCTCCTTCCCAATCCTATATGGGTTCTTTGACTGAGCTTAGTCTTTTCTTCAAAAAAATTTATGCTATCGAACTATCCATCGACCGCATCTCCAGTCTTAAGGCTAGTAGTGTAGAGACTATCATAAGTTGGAGAAGATATTTCCTCCTAGTTTTTTTGACTCCATAGAGCACCTCATGATCATCTGGTGTATGAAGCTAGGGTCGGGAGACCAGTGTAGTACAAATGGATATATCCATTTGAAAGATACATGCACAGTCTAAAGAAAAAAGTTAAAAATAATATCAGAATTGAAGGTTCTATTGTGGAGGCTTATATAATTGAAGAAATTTCTCATTTCAGCCGACACTACTTTAACTCTAATATGTAGATAAAGTTGACTCAGGTGGATCAAAATGATGATGGTGGTGGTGAGGAATCAGAGATAGAGATCACAATATTTACCTATCTCACTTGTGAATTTGGGCATAAGGTTTGTGAGTATTAACTGATATTGAAATTCGACAGACAGAGATATATATTTTACCAAATTGTTAGGAGGTCGACCCATTTGTTGTATCTATCACAATTTTAACTCTTCAATCATTTATTATCCTGTACTTATCTTATGCATGTATAGGCAATACGATGAGATGTTGAGATGGGACAACCTGAGGATAAGCAAGGAATCAATTTCTACTCAGCGCTCATAGAACTTTACAAATTGATTCCACCAACTAGTAAGCAACCATTGCCATTTTATTTGTTTTAATTTTTCTCAATTTATTTCTTTTATAATATGCAGGTCATGCAAAAGGGTGAATCCATACCTAAGAAGCTAAAACCATTAGGTAACAAGCCAATAAAGTACATGGTATATTATAATGGCTGTAACGTAAATGGTTTCAAATTTCACATGCAGCAATATAGATATCATAAGAGTATAATGAATAGCAGTGTGTGTATAAAGGATAGTTGATGGGCAGAGGTAGAGAGAGACTCCTATGGAATCCTCAAAGAAGTGAAAAAAGTTGACCTACCTTGGAGGTAATAGTATCATTTTGTTTAAGTGTCGATCTTCTAATAACGACAATTGTATGAAGATTGATCCACGGCACGGACTTATTAAAATCAAATATAGATCAAAAGTATATATCAATAATCCTGCTGTGCTAGCTTAACAAGCTGTTCAAGTGTATTATACTCTTTTTCCATCAAGCAAGAGAGGAAGAAAAGATTGGTAGGCTGTATATAAAGCTAAGTCTCGAGCCGTTCATTACGAGCTCGAAGAAAAAGAAGAGTCCCATTTACCAGAATACTTTCAAGAGAATAAAATATTAGGAGTTCATCAGTATTTAATAGATGTAGAGTTGGATGCTCCATAAATTCTCCTACATTATGGCCAACATAAGGAGGTAAATCATACTGAGTTTGTTTATAAGGAGAATCCTATCCAAGAAGGTGAATATAAGGAACCATGACATCGCTCAACCCACTGTGCAACTCAACCTACTGCGCTGCTCTGATACCATGTTGAAACCCCTAAACTTATGTGTGAACCTGAGGAGACCTGTGATAGATCCAGTCTCTCTGAAGATAGCAAATACCAACAAAAATTCCAAGATGCCATGATGGGGCGCCTCCCTCCTCCCAGCCCTAGGGTGTCTAGGGCTTGAGGGAGATGCCCCCCACTCTAGGGTTTCTTCATGAAACCTGGGCAGCAACCCTTGAGAGAAAGAGATAGAGGAGATTAAAGGAGAAAAGATCTTGTATTCTATACCATGTGTAAAATACTAATACAACCTATGTATATATATACATAGCGAATAGGCCAGATCAAAACTTTTTGGGGCTAACCCATACATGAAAGCACTCACCGAGCCCATGTACACTCATGTCTCACAAGCTCTCATCCCTTGGACTTAATCTCAATTCAAACCCTTGATTAGCTCCCTTAAGACCTATCAAATCAAGCCTTAAGAACCTTAGGATCAAATCCGACCCTAGATCCAAATAGCAAATCTGTGCAGCTCTGCGCACGACACTAAGTCAGCTTAGTCTTAGACTGAGTCGGCTCAGTCTTAGACTGAGTCGGCTCACATGCGACTGAGTCGGCTTAGACAGGCACTGAGTCGACTCACCTACATATCATGCCATAATTTTTCGAAACATCCCTTTCTGTTTGCCTGAGACCTAGTCAACCCAGATTGGGACTTGATCGATCCACCTGTGACTTAGTCGATTCAGTCTGAGTTGACTAACACCCTAAATCTACTTGTTCCTCCACAGCTTCGACCCTGGCTCTGATTTCTTGCTCCATCTTATGTCTTCAGATCTCTGAAACACCAACCAAGCCCCTCAAAATCCTGAACATCCGGATCTCGAGCTTGTGGAGATCTATGCATCACCTCCACCCTAGGACCACTCCTGTCCTAGCCTTAGGACCACACCTATTCTAGTCTCCCAAAGCTAACACCCTGACTCTTCCTGTGGTCTCCCAAGACTTGAGAGCACCACACCAACTCCTACAATCTCCACCTTAATGCGTCCAAGCCTTAGCACACCTAGCGATATCCTCCTCCACGATCCCGCTATCACTGCATACTCTAACATCCCCATGTACAAACCTTGCCACTGCCATCCTTTTTCAGCTTTTGAGCACTCTTTTTGAGACCTTTGAGATGACCAACTCCATTGCTGAAGACCCTTGGCTTGCTCCTCGGCACCACCCTAAAAATTATAGACTCCCTTCTACTAGGCAGCTGCATCACTTGCCCTGGACTTTTCAAGAGAAATCACAGTGTTCCTATATCGGCACTCGCTGCATACCTTGACACAGTTTCCTTAGAGCCACGCTACTTTGAACTTGTGCCAAACTCCCTATCCACCTGTGAAGCCACCATTGCCCGGTGCTTCACCTGAACCTGAAGTCCACCCGATGCCGTAGAAGCACCTGAGGCCAACCACCCTGTTGGGAATAGTATCCCAAAGCCAATCGTCAGCCTGTTGATGGTTGTGCTCATTTTTGTACATGTACATGAATTATGAATTAATAAAAATTATTTTGGTATTTTTCATCATAAAATATTTCATCTTCAAATGAACTCCTATGTTGTGGTGAAGTTCTTAGGACTATTTAGACTCGACAAAGCAGGATTTATCGTTTAGTCCTTAAATCTGTTCGTGATCAAATGATACGTTGTTACTAAGGATGACAACGTTTATCAAGCATAGGTCGTTGTGTGCCATATAGGTTAGTTATCCTCTTAACCAATGAGTGTGGAGACACTGGTATGGCATACAGGTGAGATGTAAGGGTACATCTGCACTGAACATGACCGACTCCGGAGCTATTTCTGCTGTCAAGATTTGCTCCGATAGAATATGGATATAAATATCCCTCCGACCTGAGACCGCCACGGTAATTTGTAAACAACTCACTGCACTTAGGCACTGGACTACCTGAATTTCTAATTCAGTGACGGAAGGCTGCTGGGTGTAGTCAAATACTTGACTTGTCGATGCGTGTGTCAAGATGGGATTGACAACTCCAGTTTAGGAGGTATACAGTTGTGTTTCAATTTAGCAAAACCTTGGTCAAGGTAGTCTTTGTGAAAAGCCATTGGACTGTTTGAGTTGAGCATGATTTGGATGATCTAATCAGGGTTGATAGTTTAACCCTGAGTCATCCTAAACATGGAGGTCAAAAGGATAAATTATACAGTAACCATATTCACGTAGGTTCTGAATGTTGCGATTGCAACTATTCGACCTATCCGATCATCGGGTACCATTGCTAGATGATCACTTCGATTAGTACAGGAATTGGTTCCTGTGCTACCGGCTTAGGTTCAAACCTGCGGGATCACACATATTAGAGGTTCCTATCTGATCTGATGGCTGATGAAGAGTCCTAATGCTCGTGGACTATGAGTCCTATGTGTCTGTGACTCTGTGATCGAGAATCAAGATTCTCTGATCATGAGTCCCACACATTTTGGGTACCGGGGTCAAGAGTCCCACTGGTTTGGGACTCTTCGATCAGGGTTACATATCGATGAATTCTGATGCCCGATTACCCATTGAATTTGGACTCAATATTTATGAGAGGTTTAATTAGTGATTTGATCACTAATTAACTTAATTTGATTATGTAATTATTTTTAGATCAAGTCCAATTGAATTAGATTCAGTTGGGTTTGACCCGATTAGGTTAAGAGTTGACCTAATCGTCGAGATGGTTTGGTCCCTGATTTGATCAGGGGTTGAGCTTAATCAATTCCTGATTTGATTAGGATTTTATTGAGCCTAATTAAGTCTAATTAAGTTAGATTTAAATTAGTCTAATTGGGTCTAACTTATTTGGTTCAATTAGGTTGGTTTAAATAATGAAACCACCTTGACCCATTCTCCCTGTACCACCTCACTTCCACTACGCCCATTTGAATTCACGAGAAGAAAGTTCTCATGAATTTTTTCTCATGCAAAGCCCTCCTCACACCCTACTTTAGTATGCCAAATGAGTGGATAAGGATGATTGGTTGGTTATTCAAATTCAAAACAAAGTTTGAATTTGAATGAGCAACCAATTTTAGCGCCTTGACCTTATCCTCTTTTAGTGCCCCATTTATTACACGAGAAAATGTTTCTCATGAAATCACTCATGCACAAATTAAGCCACGCCCTCCTCTTCTCATGCCCTTAGTGGATAGGGATAAATTGATTTCCATTTGAATTCAAAATTTGATTTGAATTCAAATGTGCAATTACTCATCTTTATCCTCTCACATGGATAAGACGTTTGACATTATTTTATAAGGAGGAGAAGAGTGGGGCGTGTAAAAAGAAAAATTTTGGAGAGAAAATCTGGGTGTGAGGAATCCTTGTGTGCAAGGTGAAGGTCTATATCCTTCCGAGAGAAAAAGAAAGAAAAAAAATAAAAAGTGTGCATAGGGTTTCAGTGAGTCTTTAGGGTTTCAGCCTGGAGTTCGAAAAGTGAGAAGGTGAGCTACGAGTGTCGTGAGCTCACCAAATTTTAGGAAGATCTTCAACATCCTCTCAAGCATGTCTGCTGATGATCTGGAGCATCCAAAAAATCGACAAATATCGATCGAAGGAGTTTGATCAGTATCGACCGTCGAAAGGGCTTTACAACGAGCTAGCACTCGTGAGGAGTCGATCAGACCGGGAGCTTCGTGTGAATGATCCACAGAGGCCAGACACACTGTGTGGCTATATTGTGATGATTAAACTCTTCCGACAGTGATCAGATTGCGACGATCTACTATCCGCACAAAGGTATTATGTTCTGAACACATTACAGTAAAGTGTTTACTGTTCAAATTCGAATTTCAAATTTAAATGCATGCATGCTATATATCATATTTAGATCCTAATGTAGGATAAATTTTTATTAATTAATTAGATTAATTAATAATTTTTACTGTAAAATAGTGATTTTGAAAAAATTTTAAAATTATCATTTTACCCCTGTACTGAATTTTCTCCACAAATGGTATCAGAGCGGGTTCTTAGATATGATATATATATTTGCATGCATAGATTAAGTTGTAATCTAAAAGTTTAAATTTAAAATTTAAAATTTAAAATTTAAAATTTAAATTTTGAAAGTTGTTCGAAATTCAAAATTCAAAAATTTAAAATTCAAAATTTGAAATTTGAAATTCAAAATTTAAAATTTAAAAATTTAAAATTTAAAATTTAAAATTTGAAATTTGGTTGAAATTTCAAATTTAAAATTCAAAATTTGAAATTCAAAAATTTGAAATTTAAAATTTATTTGAAATTTGAAATTCAAAATTTAAAATTTAAAATTTAAAATTTAAAATTTAAAATTTAAAATTTAAAATTTAAAATTTAAAATTTAAAATTTAAAATTTGAAATTGGTATATTTAGATATACTTGATCCAAGTAGCAAGTAATCGAATTGGGTTGGTTGCCATGGCCGTCCGGTCATAGGAGAAAAGTAGGGTTTAAAGGCCCTCTTTTCCCATTCGATGGGGTCTCCTATGGTGGTAGGGGTGCCGATGCGATTATATCCCATGCAGATGAAGCAGCGAAAGAAATATTCATGATTTATTTTGATTGAGTTATTTTTTGTTATATAATTAGCAATAGAATTGCTATTTATGAAATGTGCTGATATATTTGTGTAATAAGTCAACATATTTGATGAACAGAAAATAAAACCTTTCAAATTTGAAAATTATTTTTGAAATACCAAACCCTAACCCATCAGCCCAAATACTTAATTAAAAGAATTAAGTGTTGTCTAGTAGGTCTAGAATTGTGAATTAAGATCTAAGATAATTGCATAAACTTATGGGTCAATGGGTTAGATGGATTAGGTCCATAATTGGGTTAGACCTAAGATTAGCTTAAAGAAATGGACTAAATTAGAGTAATTGATCAAATCTAATCAAAAGTTAAATTAGATTAGGTCAAGGATACTCTAGACTCAACTCCAATAGTTGTAGTTGAATGGGTCCATATCTTTAACTAGACCAAGATGGACTTAATTCATGGCTACGCGATGGAACCCTATTTACTAAGTTGATCAAATTAAAACTAATGAACCGGTTGGTGTCTAAGGTAAGTTTGGCAGTTTGACTAGTGGTTTTTAAGCGGGAGCTACTCGCAGTGATTCGATCTCTGACGAGTTAATGGCTTATCCCCACCACTGATCTCACTTACCTGGCCAACCTGGTGAATTAGGTTTTGATTAGATCACTTGATGATTAGGGCTCACCCATGTCATTAGGTAAATCAGTTTGATTGATTTAGGTGCTCCTAATGCCAGCTTTAAGTAAATTCTTTTTAATCTGACTTGGTGAAGTCAGTGGGAGGATTGAAATTGACTGGATATTTTCTTCTCTTCGATTCTTTAATAAATTTCTCAAAAATTATTAGGTCCTAAAAATGATTAAGTTATATTGATAACTAAATCATAGCCTCCCATTAAGTGAATGATAATGAGTCTATTAGTTTAATAATCATTGGAGGCCCATAGGCCTGGTGCTTATTGACTAATGGAATTATCATTTATAATATGATAATTTGGTTTGAGTCTTTCTGATGGTGGTCAGGTTGGCCGGCCAAAGTTGGGCCTGATCATTTATTGGTCTGATTCACCAAATCAAATCATGTTAATGGTTGGACCTAACCAGATCTTTTCAGTGGAGGCCAAAGCCTACTGATTAGGTTCAGGGGCAAAATCAATTATTAGAAGTTGTTTAGAGAAACAACTGGTTATGAACCTACCCATAGATGCACATGGGTTGACCAACCAAAGTTGGGCTCGTGTGTAGTCTGTGTGGATTCTAGTACCCACTAAGGAATTAAAGTAATTCCTCGAATTAGAGGTTGAGGCTACCAATTCATAAAAATACTGGAAGAAACTTTAGACTAAAGTCCAAGTCTTTAGTATTAATAATTTATGTACTAATATAGGTCTGATTTTCTTTTATGCAGCTATGGCCACTACCCTTTCGCTTCGATCATTATTAGATAATGACAAGCTCATGGGACCTAATTTTGATAGCTGGTATCAAAAATTAAAAATCATTCTTGAGCATGAGCGGATCCTTTATGTAGTAACAATTCTGGCACCTGAGGAGCCAGCCCCGAATGCTAGAGGGGTGGTCCGAGCTACTTACCAAAAGTGGCTCAATGACTGCACCACCATTCGGTGTATTATGCTGACGGCAATGAATGATGAGTTCAGCCGCAGGTTCGAGAACGCCCAGCCATAGGAGATGCTTCAAATGTTGAACGACTCTTTTGGCACGCCTGACGATGTTGAAAAGCACAAAACTAGTTGTGCCATTTTCAATGCTCGGATGAGGGATGGAGCCTCAGTCACTGATCATGTACTGTACATGATCGAAATGATTAAGCGCCTAAGTAAACTGGGCTTTCCCCTGCACGAGTAGCTCGGTAAGGATGCGATCCTTAATTCTCTGCCCAAGTCCTTCCTTCCCTTCCTTACTCATTTTCGAATGACAAAGCCTACAGTGAACTACCACGGCTTGTTGAGGTTGCTGCAGAACTTTGAGAAGGATCACCAGCTCCATAAGGAGTCGGTGAATGTTGTGGGAGGGTCTTCTTCTGGTCGTCGACCCTTTAAGAAAGGGAAGAAGAACAAGAAGAAGAAGAATAAGAAGGTGCAGCTGCATGCTGGGACGTCTGCACAGGGTCAAACCAAGAAGCACAAGCTCGACCAGAGCCAGACGGAGTGCATCTTTTGCAAGAAGCAGGGACACTGGAAGAGAAACTATCCTCTATATATTGCCTCACTGGACCTGAACAGGTCAAAGAAGAAGCAAGGTACTTATATGATAACACCTTGTAACTTTTTCATTTGTGATACTACTGCCTGAGTATTGGATACCGGAAGCCCTTATCATATTTGTAATTCGATGCAGGGTCTACAAGTCAGTAGGAGATTTGATGAAGGCGAGAGGTTCCTGAATGTTGAAGATGGAAGCAAAGTTCCAGTTCTAGCATTAGGAATCATGAACCTTGTAATCAATTCTCGAAATATAATTCTGAGTGAATGTCACTATTGTCCAAACTTTTTATTAAATATTATTTCTGTAGGCCTTTTGGCCATGAACGATTATCAATTTTTAATAAAAAAAAATATTTGCAATATCATTTTGAATGGTGTTACAATGTATATTGGACAACTTTATAATGGAATTTACTTTCTATAACAACCTATTAATGTGGTTCAAACCTCCGGTAAATACCCTAGAATAGATAATGTGTCAGAAGTCTACCTTTGGCACTGTAGGCTAGGTCATATCAATAAGAACAGGATAAACAGGTTGGCTCAAGAAGGAATTCTTGAAGTAGATGATTGTGAATCACTTCCAACCTGTGAGTCCTGTCTTCTTGGTAAAATAATCAAGTCACCTTTTACTGAAAAAGGTGAGCGAGCCAGTGAACTCTTGGGTCTAGTACATTCTGATGTATGTGGACCCATGAGCACAAATGCAAGAGGTGGATATTTATACTTCATAATCTTCACAGACGACCTATCGAGGTATGGATATGTCTATTTAATGAAGCATAAGTCAGAGTCGTTTGAAATGTTCAAACTATTTTGAAATGAGGTAGAAAAATAAACTGAAAAGTGTATTAAAACTCTTCGATCTGATCGAGAAGGTGAATACCTTTCCAATGAGTTTCTGATATATCTTAGGAAGAATGGGATTCTCTCTCAATGGACTCCTCTTGGAACACCACAGCATAATGGTGTATCTGAAAGGAGGAATCAGACCTTGTTGGATATGGTTTAATCCATGATGGGGTTTGCTGGTCTGTCGATCTCTCTCTGGGGATATGCACTCGAATCGGCTTGTTACCTTCTAAATAGAGTTTCGAGTAAGTCTGTAACCAAAACGCCATATGAGATATGGATAGGACGTAAGCCAGTACTCTCGCATCTTAGGGTTTGGGGGTGTCTGGCTTATGTTAAACGTTTAATTACGGACAAGCTAGGACCTAGGTCTATCAAGTGTAATTTTATAGGATACCCAAAAGAGATCAAAGGGTATTATTTCTACCTGGCTGATGAGCAAAAGGTGTTTGTCAGCCTTAAGGCAATCTTTTTGAAAAAAGAGTTCTTTGGTGAAGGGACTGTTGCCTCTAAGATCGAACTTGACGAAGTTCGACAGGTGAAAAAACCGACACAAGTTACTGAACCTGAATCAGATTTGATTAGATCAGATCTGGAGCCCATTGTTCAAGCACCTTTAAGGCGATCTGGTAGAGTACCACGTCAACCGGACAGATACTATGGTTTCTTGGTCCGGAACGACGATCCTATCAAACTTGATAAAAATGATGAGGATTCGATCACCTACATGGATGCAATGCAGAGACCCGACTCTGAGAAATGGCTAGAGGCTATGAAATCCGAAATGGAGTCCATGAAGGTCAACGATGTGTGGACATTGGTTGACCCACCCGAAGGAGTAAAACCCATAGGGTGTAAGTGGGTCTTCAAGAGGAAGAGGGGCGCAGACGAAAAGGTGAAAACCTATAAAGCCCATCTAGTTGCCAAGGGATATCGTCAATGTTATGGTATAGACTATGACAAGACGTTTTCTCCTATGGCAATGCTCAAATCCATTTGAATTATGCTTGCGATAGCTGCCCATCTGGACTATGAAATCTGGCAGATGGATGTGAAGACAGCTTTCCTAAACGGAGAGCTGGATGAAGAGGTGTATATGATACAATCTAAAAGATTCACATGCACTGATGAGTCTAAGGTGTGCAGACTACAGAGGTCCATTTATGGACTTAAGCAGGCATTCCGGAGTTGGAACATACATTTTGATAGGACGATCAAGACGTATGGCTTCGTTAAGAACGAAGAAGAGCCCTGCATTTATAAGTGAGCTAATGGTCCAGTAGTGGTATTTCTTATATTGTATGTGGATGATATTCTCTTAATCGGGAATGATGTCCCTGCATTACAGAGAATAAAGATTTGGCTGTCGTCACAGTTCTCCATGAAGGATTTGGGAGAAGCTTCCTACATCCTAGGGATGAGGATCTATAGGGATAGATCTAAAAGGTTGCTTGGTTTATCCCAATCTACGTACATAGATACTATGCTGAAGAGGTTCAGCATGGAGAATTTCAAGAAAGGCTATCTACCAATAAGCCATGGAATTTCTCTCTCGAAGAGGGATTGTCCGACAACACCTCAAGAGAGAGAGCGTATGGGTAGGATTCCATATGCTTCGACAGTGGGATCTATCATGCACGCCATAACATGTACATGACCAGATGTGGCATACTCACTAGGGGTAGTGAGTAGATACCAATCTGATCCAGGGGAGAATCACTGGAAGGTTGTTAAAACCATCATGAAGTATTTAAGAAATACTAAGGACCAGTGGCTTGTTTATGGTGAATCGGACTTGAGACTTATAGGGTTTACAGACTCTAGTTTTCAGTCTGATCACGATGACAGCAAAAGTGTGTCAGAATTTATTTTTACCCTTAATGGTGGGGCTATCTGCTGGAAGAGTTCCAAGCAACACACAGTGGCTGATTCAGTTTGCGAGGCAGAGTATGTCGCTGCATCAGATACTGCCAAAGAAGCAGTGTGGCTGAGAAAATTTATCACCGAGCTCGGAGTAGCACCCTCCCTTGTTGGTCCAGTTCTGCTCTACTATGACAGCTCTGGAGCCATTACTCAGGCGAAGAAACCCAAGGCACACCAGCGGACGAAGCATATTCTGCGCCGCTACCATCTCATTCAAAAAATTATGGATCGAGGTGACATCGACCTTCTGAAGATTGACAAAAAGGAGAACCTGGCCGACCCATTCACTAAAGCCATTGCGATGAAGGAGTTCGACGACTACAAGTCAAAGATGGGTATTAGATACTGCACCGATTGGCTTTAGGCAAAGTGGGAGATTATTGGAAATAGTGTCCCAAAGCCAATCGTCAGCCTATTGACGGTTGTGCTCATTTTTATATATGTACATGAATTATGAATTAATAAAAATTATTTTGGTATTTTTTATCACAAAATGTTTCATCTTCAAATGAACTCCTATGTTGTGGTGAAGTCCTTAGGACTATTTAGACTCGACAAAGGAGGATTTGTCGTTTAGTCCTTAAATCTGTTCGTGACCAAATGATACGTTGTTACCAAGGATGATAATGTTTATCAAGCATAGGCGTTGTGTGCCATATAGGTGTTGGAGCATGATCCCGGCTCCTCCTACGGACCTTGGGTGCAGCAGAACCAGCAACGAATAGATCTGGAGTCGTCTGGACATGATCCAAGGCCCTTGACGAAATCAGCCTGGTTGCTGTCTTCTTCATCAGCCTTTCATTCCAGATGAAGAACACCTCTGAAACCACCTCTAAAAAATCCAAAATCTGGTACCCAACTAGATCAGACCTGGACTGAGGTCTTCTAATTTATAGATCTCAAATCGGGGTATTTTAGATGGGGAAGAAGATAGATGGAGACAGACCTCGCAGATCTATCCTGCTGCAGCCTTTCTTGTAGATCTGTTGATGGAGATCTCACCCATGCCTCAAACGATCTCAGATCAACTCCAGATCTGAGAGGGACTTGTACCAACCTCTTCTCAAGAGATTTTAGGTTTTGAACCTGGTGTTTGGGTGCCTACAAGAGGGAGAGAGCAGATCTGGTAGGCAGCTGCAAGGGGGAAGGGGCCAGTGCCTCCCCTTCTTCTCTTTCCTTTTATGGACTGGCGGTAAGAAACCCTAGGGTTTCTTGCCCCTGGGGTGTGGAGAGTTGCTGGAGAGAGAGGGAGAAGAGAGAGAGAGACTTGGGAGAAAGAGTCTTGTATTACTTGGCTTTATCAAACCTATACAAGTACATGTATATATAAACACCGGGTCAAGTGACCCAAACCCAAAACTCCCTTGACCAACTCTATGGGAGATTAGGTTAACCCAAGCCCATGTACACCCATGACTCGACCTAATCTCACCTCTCCTGGGCCCAGACCTGGCCCATAAAGAGTTGGTCCCTTGAGGCCCACATAACCTAGACCTCAAGAACCCGAAAGGCCCACAGCCTTTCAACCTAGGGCCCAACTAGCCCTAGAGTCTCCATGAATCCCTCATGAATGATGGACCTTGGCCTTAGCCTTGATCCCCTGGGCCTTGGGCACGCCACCTGGATCATAACAATCTCCACCTTGGTGTCCCAAGGCCTCAACCAGCTCCACTCTGTCCATGCGACTGTAGACCCATTTGCAGGCAATGGGCCTCTTCCCCTATGGCAACTGCACAAATCACCACGTCTGATTTTGGTGGAGAGATTGCATCTCTTCGAACATCGCCTGGACCCACCGCTCTCTGTCCTGGCTCTCAATAGCCTCCTGATACATATATGGGTCTCCATTCACTATCACCAGGGCATATGACAGCGTCTCCTCGAAGCCATATCGGTCTGGTTGCCTGATGGTCCTCTTGGGCTTGTGTAGGAAAACACCGATATCAGTCCTCGATCCAGCTCGCTCCTACTGGACCTCTCTGCCTCGATCATCCGTTCGAGTCATCTCCACCTGTGGAGACACCTTAGGTAGGTTCTCCACCTGAATGTCATATCCTCTCGTAGTACCTGCAAGAGGCAAAATAAAAGAGGTAAGTTGTCCAGCAGCGCCCTGCTGGACCTCCTCCTGCTCCTGCTGCTCCTCCATGCCTGCTCGCCTCCGTAGGACTGACTCCTCATCAAAAGTCACATCCCGACTAATGATGACCTTCTTTTCCAAGGGATCTCATAGCCTGTATCCCTTGACTCCTCGCAGATAGCCTAGAAACACCGTCTTGATTGATCTGACATCTAGCTTGCTCTGCTCACCAGCTCCAATGTGCACATAGGCTGTGCACCCAAATACCCATAGATGGCCCAGCCTAACTGTCCTCCCAGACTACACCTCCTCTGGAAGCCTACCATCCAACCTGGTGTGAGGTGACCGATTGACCAGGTAACCGACTGCGTCAACTGTGTCAACCCAGAACTCCTTTGGAAGCTCTGCCTACAGCCTCAAGCATCGTGCCTTTTCCAAAAATATTCTGTTCATCCTCTCGGCTACCCCATTCTACTGTGGAGTCCCCCTAACTGAGAAGTGTCTCCTGATCCCACACTCCTCACAGTAGTCCTGGAACTCTCTACTGGTGTACTCCCCGTCATTGTCTGACCTCAGACACTTCACGCTCCTCCCCTGCTCCTTCTCCACCTCCGCTCTCCAGATCTTGAACTTGGTGAAGACCTCTGATTTCTCTCTCATGAAGTAAATCCAGAGCTTCCTTGAGAAATCATCAATCAGGGTCATGAAGTATTTGGCCCCATTCCTAGCTAAAACTGGAGCTGGTCCCCACACATCCGTGTGTACTAACTCCAGAGGGGCTGCACTCCGGGCTGTACTGATGGTGAACTGAACTCTTCTTTGCTTTCCCATCTGGCAAGGCTCACAGATCTCCCCTGTAGCACCATCCTCCAAATCAGAGATGAGTCCTCTCCTGCTCAACTCCCTCAGCCCCCTATCACCCATGTGGCCTAGGCGGTAGTGCCACATCCTGTAAGTCCCCTCCTGGTCCTGTGCTGTAGCTGCTGCATCAGACTCTCCGATCACCACAGATCCCTCCATGCGATAGAGGTTATTGTCCAACCTCCTACCTCTCATCACTACCATGGCTCCATTGGAGATGTTCAGTACTCTGCTTCTAGCCCTATTGCTGAAGCTATATCCACTGCGCTCCAAATAGCCTAGTGACACCAGATTCTTTTCCAGCTCTGGGATGTGCTTTACATTTGTCAATGTCCTCACAATCCTATCAAACATCCTCACCCTGACTGTCCCTATCCCAGCCACCTTGCAAGGATGATTGTCGCCTAGAGTCACTGATCCCTCATCTGTCTTGGTGTATGTCGTAAACCAAGACCTGTGTGGTGTGTAGTGATGTGAGCACGCAGAGTCTAGTGTCCACTCCTCTGTGTAATGCCTGTGACCATCTGATACCACAAGTAGATCATCCTCCACCTGCTGTCCAGCAACTGCACTCACTGATTCTAAGCCACTTCTTTCTCCCTTCTTGCTCTTCCATAGTGGACATTCTCGCTTGAAGTGCCCAAACTCTTTGCACTTGAAGCATTTCACCTCTTTCTTTCCCTTCCTGGACTTGGACCGCCCCCTGGACTTGCTTTTGCCTCTGCCTCTACCTGTCCTCTCCCCTACTGCCAAACCCTCCTGGGGAGCTCGATCTCTGGTCAACTTTTCCCTCTGCTCATTCGACCTCAGCACCGAGACCATGTCCTCATACTCCAGAGTCTCCTTGCCATAGAGCAGTGTAGTCACCAAAGAATCATATGATCCAGGAAGCGAACATAGAAGCAACAGAGACTTGTCCTCCTCATCCAGCTTCACCTCGATATTCACCAACTCCATGCACAACTGGTCGAACCTCTGAATGTGGCCAATCACATCAGATCCCTCTTGCATCCGAAGACTGTACAACCTCTTCTTCAGCATCAGCTTGTTGCACATATTCTTTCCCATGTATATGGTGTGCAACTTCAACCAAAGGCCCTTCGGGATCTTTTCTTCCAGCATCGAATACAACGCCGCATTCGCCAAACATCCTCTGATCACCGAGCATGCTTTCTTCTCCAACGATGCCCACTGTCTATCTGTCATTCCCTCAGGCTTCTCATCCAAAGCCTGATCCAGATCTGCTTGCACCAGAAAATCCTCCACCCAGATTTTCTACATGAAAAAATTTCCCTTGCCATCAAACTTCTTGAACTCGACCTTCATATTGCTCCCCATGACTAGATCCAAGCCAAACAAGCAATATAAAATTAAGAAGTATAGAATATACCTTGATGGTACCTTGCTAAAAATTTTCAGCACTTGAGATCTTCAACTTCTCGCACTTGGAACTGCTTCCTCACCACTGTGGCTCTGATACCAACTATTGGAGCACGATCCCGGATCCTCCCATGGACCTTGGGTGCAGCGGAACTAGCAACGAATATATCTGGAGTCGTCTGGACACGATCCAAGGCCCTTGACGAAATCAGCCTGGTTGCTGTCTTCTTCGTCAGCCTTTCGTTCCAGATGAAGAATGCCTCTGAAACCACCTCTAAAAAATCCAAGATCTGGTACCCAACCAAATAAGACCTGAACCGAGGTCTTTCAATTTGTATATCTCAAATCGGGATATTCTAGATAGGAAAAAAGATAGATGGAGACAGACCTCGCAGGTCTGTCTTGCTGCAGCCTTTCTTGTAGATCTGTTGATGGAGATCTCATCCACGCCTCAAACGACCTCAGATCAACTCCAGATCTGAGAGAGACTTGTACCAACCTCTTCTCAAGAGATTCTAGGTCCTGGACCTGATATTTGGGTGCCTGCAAGAGGGGGAGAGCAGATCTGGTAGGCGGCTGCAAGGGGGAAGGGGCTAGCGCCTCCCCTTCTTCTCTTTCCTTTTATGGACTGGCGGCAAGAAACCCTAGGGTTTCTTGCTCTTGGGGCATGGAGAATTGCTGGAGAGAGAGGGAGAAGAGAGAGAGAGACTTGGGAGAAAGAGTCTTGTATTACTTAGCTTTATCAAACCTATACAAGTACATGTATATATAAACACCGAGTCAAGTGACCCAAACCCAAAACTCCCTTGACCAACTCTATGGGAGATTAGGTTAACCCAAACCCATGTACACCCATGACTCGACCTAATCTCACCTCTTCTGAGCCCAGACCTGACCCATAGAGAGTTGGTCCCTTGAGGCCCACATTACCTAGACCTCAAGAACCCGAAAGGCCCACAGCCTTTCAACCTAGGGCCCAACTAGCCCTAGAGTCTCCATTCATCCCTCATGAATGATGGACCTTGGCCTTAGCCTTGGTCCCCTGGGCTTTAGGCACACCACCTGGATCATAACAATAGGTTGGTTGTCCTCTTAACCAATGAGTGTGGAGACACTGGTATGGCATACAGGTGAGATGCAAGGGTACATCTGCACTGAACGTGATCGACTCTGGAGCTATTTCTACTGTCAAGATTTGCTCCGATGGAATATGGGTATAAATATCCCTCCGACCTGAGACCGCCATGGTGACTTGCAAGCAACTCACTGCACTTAGGCATTGGACTACCTGAATTTCTAATTCAATGACGGAAGGCTGCTTGGTGTAATCAAGTACTTGACTTGTCGGTGCGTGTGTCAAGATGGGATTGACCACTCCAGTTTAGGAGCTGTGTACAATCGTGTTTCAATTTAGCAAAACTTTGGCCAGGGTAGTCTTTGTGAGGAATCACAGGACTGTTTGAGTTGAGCACGATTCGGATGATCTAATCAGGGTTGACAGTTTAACCTTGAGTCGTCCTAAACACAGAGGTCAAAAGGATGAATTATACAGTAACCATATTTACGTAGGTTCTGAGTGTTGTAATTGTAACTATTCGACCTATCCGATCGTTGGGTACCATTGCTAGATGGTCACTTCGATTAGTACAGGAATTGATTCCTGTGCTATCGGCTTAGGTTCGAACCTGTGGGGTCACACACATTAGAGGTTCCTATCTGATCTGATGGTTGATGAAGAGTCCTAATACTCATGGACTATGAGTCCTACGTGTCTGGGACTCTGTGATCGAGAATCAAGATTTTTTGATCATGAGTCCCACACATTTTGGGTACTGGGGTCAAGAGTCCCACTGGTTTGGGACTCTTCGATCAGGGTTACATATCGATGAATTCTGATGCCCGATTACCCATCGGATTTGGACTCAATATTTATGAGAGATTTAATTAGTAATTTGATCACTAATTAACTCAATTTGATTGAGTAATTATTTTTAGATCAAGTCCAATTGAATTTGATTCAGTTGGGTTTGACCCGATTAGGTTAAGAGTTGACCTAATCGTCGAGATGGTTTGGTCCCTGATTTGATCAAGGGTTGGGCTCAATCAATTCCTAATTTGATTAGGATTTTATTGAGCCTAATTAAGCCTAATTAAGTTGAGTTTAAATTAGTCTAATTGGGCCTACGTTATTTGGTTCAATTAGGTTGGTTTAAATAATGAAACCACCTTGACCCATTCTCCCTGCGCCACCTCACTTCCACTGCGCCCATTTGAATTCACGAGAAGGAAGTTCTCATGAATTTTTCCTCACGTAAAGCCCTCCTCACACTCTACTTTAATGCACCAAATGAGTGGATAAGGATGATTGGTTGGCCATTCAAATTCAAAACAAAGTTTGAATTTGAATGAGCAACCAATCTTAGCGCCTTGACCTTATCCTCTTTTAGCGCTCCATTTATTACACGAAAAAATATTTCTCATAAAATCACTCACACACAAATTAAGCCACGCCCTCCTCTTCTCTCACCCTTAGTGGATAGGGATAAATTGATTTCTATTTAAATTCAAAATTTGATTTGAATTCAAATATGCAATTACTCATCTTTATCCTCTCACGTGGATAAGATGTTTGACATTGTTTTATAAGGAGGAGAAGAGTGGGACATGTAAAAAAAAAAATTTCGAGAGAAAATCTAGGTGTGAGGAATCCTTGTGTGCAAGGTGAAGGTCTATATCCTTTCGAGAGAAAAAGAAAGAAAAAAAAGAAAAGGTATGCGCAGGATTTCAGTGAGTTCTTCAAGGTTTCAGCCTGGAGTTCGGGAGGTGAGAAGGTGAGCTACGAGTGTCGTGAGCCCATCAAATTTTAGAAAGATCTTCAACATCCTCTCAAGCATGTTTGCTGATAATCAGGAGTATCTAAAGAATTGACAGACATCGATCGAAGGAGTTTGATCAGCATCAACCATCGAAAGGACTTTACAACGAGCTAGCACTCGTGAGGAGTCGATCAGACCGAGAGCTTCGTATGGATGATCTGCAGAGGCCAGACATGCTGTGTGGCTGTATTGCAATGATCAAACTCTTTCGACGGTGATCAGATTGCGGTGATCTACTACCTGCACAAAGGTATTGTGTTCTGAACACATTACAGTAAAGTATTTACTGTTCAAATTCGAATTTCAAATTTAAATGTATGCATGCTATATATCATATTTAGATCCTAGTGTAGGATAAATTTTTATTAATTAATTAGATTAATTAATAATTTTTATTGTAAAATAGTGATTTTAAAAAAATTTTAAAATTACCATTTTATCCCTGCACTGAATTTTCCCCACACACCCAACACTGCACTAGTGGGCCTGCCGCTGCACCTCGATCACCGTTGTTGTCCCTTCGGACCCTCCGCACTCCACAGACCTCTTCGAAGCCATCTCAGATACCCCACACCCTGCGGGCTCCTCCAAAACCCAAGAGCTCATTCAACTCTTCACTTTCAGCAACTGAAACCTAGGAGATTCCACCCTAGCATTTTATCCTCATCTGCCCCTGCACCAACTATTGCTTCAACTTCACCTGGAGTAACTGCAGCTCAAACTCTGTCTTGGGCTCAGACCCACTTATCTTAACCCGAGGCTCACCACAATCTCCTCATAGATATCCGGATCCTCTCTTGCTGCAAACAATCCATTTGACACTATCTTTCCAAAGTCACGGCTCTCCGATACCCGCACATCTCACATAGAACCATCCTATGCATCACTGCCATTGGTGCTAGAAACTAGCTCCATCCGTGCACCCCTAGACTTTAAACTCGTACCAAACCATCCTCCACCCATGGAGGCACCTCTGACCAGTGCTCCACTTAAATCACGATTCCTCCTAATGCCCCTGCAGAAGATAAACTAGATCCAAGATCAGCTGTCTCCATCCCCCCAAGGCTTCGCAAATCTCTGCTCTAGTAGAACCACTAAAGGTATCCCCGACTACTCCCCTACTTTTCTACACCCAAAGGCTGCAGTCGCTTCTTTAGCTTCTCCTCGACCACTATCCCTTGGGTGAACTCTCCTTATTCACTGAACAGGCCCCCACGCTGTCCTTCTCCCTAGAAATCCCTATCGCCTAACCACCATACACCCCGATCATTACTCCAAAACCGCCTCCAATCAAAGTTGGATCAACCAATCATGCACCTAAACCTTCTATCCCGAAAAAGATCCCTTCCCTTCAATCCTCTCAGCCTCCACCTTCAACCTGCTGCTTCTGGTTGGCCAAACCATAGTAAAAAAAATAAAGATTGATCTAAGACATACCGTGGAATAGATGTGTAGATTTTTTATTTCACCTTGTATGACTTCTCCTTCCTTTCCATGCTCCACTAATTTCTGATATCAATTGTAAGGACCCATGGTATTGCTCAATCCGCTGCACAACTCAACCTGCTGCGCTGCTCTGATACCATGTTCAAACCCCTGATCTTATACGCGAACCTGAGGAGACCTACGATAGATCCGATCTCTCTGAAGGCAGCAAACACCAGCACCAATCCCTAGGTGCTATGATGAGGCACCTCCCTCCTCCCAGCCCTAGGGCATCTAGGGCTTAAGGGAGGTGCCCCCCACTCTAGGGTTTCTTCAAGAAACATGAGGCGGCAACCCTAAAGAGAAAGAGAGAGAGAGAGAGAGAGAGAGAGGAGATTAAGGGAGAAAAGATCTTGTATTCAATACCCTGTGTAAAATCCTAATACAACCTATGTATTTATATACGTAGCCAATAGGCCTAACCAAAAATTTTTCTGACTAATTCATACATGAAAATACTCACTGAGCCTATGTACACCCATGTCTCACATGCTCTCATCCTTTGGACTTAATCTCAGTCTAAACCCTTGGTTATTCACCCTAAGACCTATCAAACCAGGCCTTAAAAATGCTAGGATCAAATCCGATCCTAGACCCAAATAGAAAATCTATGTAGCTCTGTCCATGATACTGAGTTAGCTCAATCTCAGACTGAGTCGGCTCACCTACGACTGAGTCGACTCAGACAGATACTAAGTCGACTCACCTGCGTACCATACCATAGTTTTTGGAGATATCTCTTTCTGTTTGCTTGAGACATAGTCAATCCAGACTGTGGCTGGGTTGACCTACCTGCGACTTAGTCGATCCAATCTCAATCTGAGCCAACTAACACACAGAATCTGCTTGTTCCTCTGTAGCTTCAGCCTTAACTCTGGTTTCTTGCTCCACCTTGTGTCCTCAAATCTCTGTAGCACCAACCAAGCCCCTCGAAGTTTTGAACATCCGGATCTTGAGTCCGTGGAGAGCTATGTACCGCCTCCACCTTAAGACCACTTCTATTTTAGCCCTAGAGCCACACCTGTCCTAATCTCTCGGAGCCAACCTACTGACTCCTCCAATGGCCTCTCAAGGCTTGAGAGCACCACACTAACTCGTAGCACACTAACTCCTACAATCTCCACCTTGGTGCATCCAAGACTAAGCACACCTAACGACGTCCTTCAACACAGTCCCGCTATCGCCGCACACTCTGACAGCCTCTTGTGCAAACCTTGCCACACCATCCTTCTTCAGCTTTTAAGCACTCCCTTGGAGGCCTTTCGGATGACCGCCTCCGCTAATTAAGACCCTTGGCTTGCTCCTTGGTATCACCCTAAAAATTATAGACTCCCTTCTACTAGGCAGCTGTCTCACTTGCCCGAGACTTCGCTAGAGAAACTGCAGCATTCCTATAATGACACTCGCTGCATACTCTGACACGGTCTCCTCAGAGCCACGCTGCTTTGAACTCGTGCTAAACTCCTTCTCCACCTGTGAAACCACCTTTGCCTGGTGCTCCACTTGAACCTGAAGTCCACCCAATGCCGTAGAAGTACTTGAGGCCCACCACCCAATGCTGCACTGCTGGGTCTACCACTGCACCTCGACCACCGTCGTTGCCCCTTCAAATCCTCCGCACTCCGTGGACCCCTCCGAAGCCATCTCGAAGATACCACACCCTGCGGGCTCCTTCGAAACCCAAGAGGTCATTCAATTCTTCACCTTCAGTGACTGAACCCTAGAGGATTCCACCCTAGCACTTTATCCTCTTCCGCCCCTACACCAACCGTCGCTTTAGCTTCATCTAGAGTAACTATAGCTCAAACCATGTCCTAGACTCAGATCCACCTATCTCAACTCGAGGCTCACCACAACCTCCTTATAGGTATCCGGATCTTCTCTTGCCACAAACAACCCATCTGACACTATCTCCCTAGAGTCATGGCTCTCCGGTATTCACACATCCCGTATAGAACCATGCTGTGCATCACTGCTGCTGGTGCTAGAAATTGGCTCCATCTCTGTACCCCTAGACTCTAAATCTGTGCCAAACCATCTTCCACCCATGGAGGCACCTCTAACCGGTGCTCCACCTGAATCGCGACTCCTCCTAATATCCCTGCAGAAGATAAACCTGATCCAAGATCAGCCATGTCCACCCGCCCCAAGGCTTTGCAAATCTCTGCTCCGATCGAACCACTAAACGCATCTCTGACTACTTTCCTATCTTTTTACATCCGAAGGCTGTAGTCGTTTCTTCAGCTTCTCCTCGACTATTACCCCTTGGGTGAACTCTCCTCATTCATCGAATAGCCCCCCACACTGCCCTTCTCTCTAGATATCCTATCGTCTAACCGCTATACACCCCGGCCTTTCCTCCAAGACCGCCTCTAATTAAAGTTGGATCAACAAATCATACACCTAAACCTTCCACTCTGGGAAACATCCCTTCTCTTCAATCCTTTCAGCCTCCACCTTCAGCCCGCTGCTCCCAGTTGGCCAAATCGCAGTAAAAAAAATGAAGGTTGATTTGAGACATACCGTGGAATAGATGGGCAGATTTTTGATTTCACCTTGTATGACTTCTGCTTTCTTTACATACTCCACCAGGCTCTGATACCAATTATAAGGACCCATGGCATCACTCAACCCACTGTGCAATACAACCTGCTACGCTACTCTGAGACCATGTTGAAACCCCTGATCTTATGCGTGAACCTAAGGAGATTTACGATAGATCTGATCTCTCTGAAGGTAGCAAACACCAGCACCAATCCCTAGGTGCTATGATAAGGTGCCTCCCTCCTCCCAGCCCTAGGATGTCTAGGGCTTGAGGGAGGCACCCCCCACTCTAGGGTTTCTTCAAGAAACCTAAGGTGGCAATCCTAGAGAGAAAGAGAGAGGAGATTAAGGGAGAAAAGATCTTTATTCTACATTCTGTGTAAAATCCTAATACAACCTCTATATATATATATATATATATATATATATATATATATATATATATATATATATATATATATATATATATGATTAGTCCATCAAATGTAACATAAAAAGTATTAAAATTCTTGATATTTAAGTTATATTATTTTATATTTTATATTTTTTTAAAAATAATTAATTATAAAAAACTAATCATAAATCAATAACCAACTGTCCTTCAACATGTATAGATGAAGCTCATATCTAAATTCAAATCTGTTAGATGTATGACATATAATAATTTATTGATACCTGATAGGATTTTGTGAATAAAAAAATTAAAAAAAAAAAGAGGGAGAGGGGGTTGTAACGAGGAGTGACCCACAGATTTTTTTTATGTTTGAATTTTTGAGATTGAGAGGAGAAGCCTGGGTGCGTAGGATTTGGCACGTGAGATTTGAATAGCCTGGGTCCTCACAACAAGCAAATGGAAGTGGGTCTTCACACCGCACGTGTACGCAACAGTGGAGCTGGCATGATTTGGTGCGATTGTGGCGTGAGTCCAGGAGGTTTAAACGTACCTAGGTGCATCGGGTCATGTGGGCGCGATCCTGGTGGTGCATGGGCAGCGCGGTTCACAACCTGGACGAACGAAAAAATAATGCGGCGTGGCATACGGAGGGTTTGAGCAAGGCTGGTTCGGTCCAAGTTGAGACCAGAGAGTTTACATACGTGGAATTGGGCGAGGCGCTGGGACGTGGACGCACAGACGCGATGCGATGAACAGAGAAGCTGTAAGATTTTAAATCCTAAAAAATAAGTAATCCGTGAGAGGGCAGGAGATTGAACATGGTTAAGACTATGAAGGCTTTTGAAAGCTATAAAAAAAAGGATCAGATATACAAAAAAAAGCATCCAAAAATAAAAGAGGTATAGAGAGAGGGCAGCATAGCTTTGGGTTGCGGAGAAAGTTTCCAAAAAAAAGATGTTTAGAAGCTGAGTTTTGTTTCTACGCTATTTTCACGTCTACACCATCTCAAAGATCAGATCCAAAGGAGAAGAAGAAGAGAAGACAGTTCGCTCCACGAAGTACGAAAGAAAAAAAAGAGATCGTCAACCATCTTTCTGATGAGACTGCACCAATCGACTTTAGAGTCTTTGTTATAGTTTTATTTTACTTTATTATTCTTTTTAAATTTTTGTAATTGAATTTCAATTTCAGTTAATGAAAAATTTATTTTTTTATACTTTAAATTCTTGTTATTTATTTTTATTACAAATAGATGCTAGGATCTAGTTAGTAGATTTTAGTATCAATTTATTTTATGCTCTTTAAATTTTTATTATTTATTTTTATTGTAAGTATAAGCTAAAATCTAAATAGTAGATCTTAGTACCTGATTTATTTTTTGTACTTTTAATTTTTATTTTCTGACTTAAAATCACTTTTCTCAAAATTTTATTTTTTTTATAAAATCAAATATTTCGAATCCAAGTATTATCTTCTCTGTGGATTCGACCCGACTCACTACTTTTTATGTGTTTTTAATTTTTAAAGTTGGAATTAATTTGATAAGTACGGTATCCTAACGACAACATCGTGACCTATCAATTTTTGATATCATTGCCGGAGAAAGAATCAATTTTAATGTTTAATTTCTTTGATTTTCTTGTGAATATAACTTACTAACTTTTCTTATTTTTGTTATCTTTTTGCAGAAAAAAAGAGAGAAGAAAAGAAGGATGAAATGCTTCAATTTGGTGAGATCAATCCTAACCCTAACCCAAAATATTTTTTTAGTATTAATTACTATTTTTTTTTAAATTAACCTAAAATTCATCCACATAAACCTAATAAAAATTACATAACAAGAGTAGAAACTTAATTGTTTAGAAGTATTCATCATCTTAGATTTACTTTTGATGATCGTTGGAGACAAGATAAGCTTTCAAGTTTGATTAGTTTCATGCATCTAATTTAGTTGCACAGAACTCTTTGTTTAAAATTAGTTGTGTATATTTATCTCAAATCAATTTAAGACAATACATAACAAGATAAGATAAAAATTTCATCACCCTTTCTTAGTCCAAAAACAACCAACCAGCATCCCGCATTAATCCAAACCTAATTAAAATTTAGTAGACATTGATCCTTAGGATCAATTGAGTTCAGTTTGAGTATTGTGGTGAAGTTAAGTGCAAAGTAAGTTTGGACTCACCTCTGAAACTGGTGTCTAAGGCAAGAGGTTACAAAGGTTAAGCCTAAGTGGACTCATGGTTATTTAATTGGTTCCATTAGCTTACCTGACCAATCCAATTGGTGTCTAAGATAAGCAACGGGGGGACCCCCACGACCCCACCTCTTACCTGGCTAGTTAAAGGAAGTGAGAACCGACCCAACTTGCATCTAGGCCAAGCCACTCTATATTGAATTGTTAGGTCTAAGAAACTCGAAGGTGTTTAGGTTTAATTGCTTGCTAACTTGATTACAATTAATACTTAACTATAACTAATTCTTCTCATATATCGCTTTTAGATCTAAGACTTTCTTAAGGTTCTCACCTTTAGAACTTCTCTCTCTTACTCTTCTCTTTTCTTTCTCCTTCTTCTTAAAAAAAAAAGAGAGAGAAAAAAAATTTGAACCTCAGACATTAGGGTTTGCATTGGTACATGCACGATAGGAGATCTCTTTACCCTGACTTAGTTGAACCTAATTATGAAATTGAACGGCTAATTTATGTTAAACTTACAAAATCCTAGAGAACCACCTAGGCAAATAAAAGAATATTTTATTCCTTCCACCTATAACCTATCGATGTTTCCATCATTCTATGGGATCAAACATTCAGACTCTAGTCCTAAGGCTGATTTAAACCTAATAGCCCAAAAATTAGATAAAGTCGATCTTCTTATAGATAAATTCCTCGCTTTAGGTCAACAATCTTCTGCGTAATACACACAACCTCTCAATTACAGAAGATTTGTTCTATCTGTGCTAGCCTAGCCCATCATGTGAGTGAATGTCCCACAACTGCACAATTTTTACTTTTCATCCCAGAACAAGTTCAAGCTACCCAAGATTACTCCAAGCCTATCAATAACTTATTCTCAAACACATATAATCCAGGTTAGAGGAACCACACTCATTTTTTCTTGGAGATCCCAACAAACTCAGATCCAGACCCAAATTTCTCCCTCCCAAAACTTTCAAAATAGGCCCCAATACCAAAATTATGCCTATAATAGAGGTCAGCCTACCCAGCCACCATATCACAATCAACCGTCATACCCATCTCCTCAACAGACCCCTCTAGCCGATGATAGATTTAGCCAACTTCAACAAATGATTATGATCCAACAGCAATCTCTCACCAGCCTAGAAGCACAAATAGGTCAATTAGCTGAGTCTTCCATAAGGAGAGAACTAGATCAATTACCGAGCCAACTAATATCGACTTTCAAAAACAACCCACCCACCCACCAACCACCTAGATCTAGTCATCAATCCAATATCTCACCTAAGAATCTTCAATTTGAAAATGATAAAGTAATCTCTGAGCTTCAAAATAGGAGGATTCTTAAAGATCTGTACCAAAATTAGGTGAGAGAGGCTAGTACTGATGCTAGCCAAAATGTGAATTTAGAATAGGAGGTTAGTACTGAGACTAACTCAATAAAAGAATCTGAGCCTAGAACTAATATTGATACTGGTTCCAGTTTGAGTGAGAAAGATCAAGGGAAGAAGAGAGCGGATTAGTTATCTGAGTATGCATATTTAGAATCAAATGACACCCTTTCGGTACCCATTGCATCGAACTCAACTCTTAACCTAAAAACTCAATTCATGAGTGTTAGTGCAGAATTCCGCCGATGCCGGAGAAGCTGGAGTCGAGGAGATCACGGCCGTCGTCGGGATCTGCAAGAAAAATCTAAATCGGAGTTGAGGATGCTCTGACAAGACCCTCCGACGCTCAAGTCAGTACTCTGCTTCAATAGAAATGGAGCACTCGAATGAGATTTTAGCAGAGTTTAGAGATAGTGCTTAGAGCTTAAGAGCTTTTCGAGAGCTTGAGAAAGCTTGAGAAAAACCTACGAAAACTGTTGCCTTACCCTATTTTATAGTAGAATGCGATATGGTCCCGCCATTAATAGTGCAGACAACTGGAGAGTTGTCAAATCGCTGGGAGCTGTCAAATCGGCATGGATTGTCAGATCATCAGAATTAACCCATGTCCGTGGCAGGACAATACCCAGAGCGGTCGCACAGCATGTCCTTGACAGGACAACAGCTCATAGCGGTTGTACGGCGTTTGGATGGGCTGGCCAACTATATATCGGTATTCGACTGTCAGAATGTCGGGTGATGACTCAAAAACACCATCGACTGATCTGGTGCCTTATGGAAGTCGGACATCGGCTGCCACCCTGAAGTGAGTCGGTGATATGGGTTCGACCGTTCGGTCAGTTGGGAACAGTATTGGTCTGTTTGGCCGGTATACCTTCGATCAGATATTATCGGTAGTCATTGTCGAAGTCATCTGTCTGTCCAATGGGTAGAGTCGGGCGTCCGGTCGGACCGGTCCAAGAATAAGTCGACGTACGAGGGTTAGTCGGTATATCCCAACAAGAATCATGCAATGGCTTCTTTTCTGTCTTGTGGTCCATGACCACCACCACATGGGCTGATCACTGGGAGTCATAATAGTGGAGACCATAGAAGATTCAAACTCCTTCCTTGGCAATCCAGCATACTCAGTTGTAACTGAGATGGAGCCCGTCCATTGTAAAAGTTCGTCTGGAATCCAATCTGTTGTAGAAGTTCGGACGGAGTCCGGTTCTTGTAGGAGTCAGGAAGGAGGCCGCTTACTGTAGAAGCTCGGATGGAGACTGGTTACCGTGGAAGCCCGGATGGAGTCTGCTTGTAATAGAAGTTCGGACGAAATTGGCTTACTATAAAAGTCCGGATGAAATTCGGAAGGCGGTCGACCACTGTAGAAACTTGGATGGAGTCTGGTTACTGTAGAAGTCCTGCTGCTGGAGAAGTCCGGATATTGACGAAGTCCGAAAGAAGCTCGAAGTAAACTCGATTGTGACAGGAGGAAGTCTAGAAGAGATTCGGAGAGTAGTCGATCACTGTAGAAAATCGACTGATAGTGAAGCCCAGAGAGCATTTGGAGTAGTCCGATAGACGACTGAAGGAGCTCATTATTGGAGAAGTCCGGAGGGTACGATAAGAGTTCGTCCATTGGAGAAATCTGGAGGACACTGTGGAAGGTCGACTGTTGGAGGAGTCCGGATGGCACTGTGGAAGCTTGACGGACGGGGAGTCAGAAAGATGCTGCATAAGGTCGGAAGCCGGAAGAGTCCTGAGAGGGTTGGCCTCTTACGAACTTTGGCTGAGGTTATTTTATACCCAACACTAGTCCCCCTACTTTCGAGTTTGGATTTCGAATGAAGGAAGTATAGAGAAATTTTTACAGCCGAAATTGCCCCCCTTGATTTCCGTACTCGATTATTTCCAGATATTTTGGCGTTTAGTGTGCCGGTGTTGGGGTCTTTTCAAATCGAGGTGTCCCAAAAAGATTTTTTCAAAATTTTTGCTGGAGCATTGCCCCAGGTACGGTGCAATAATAATTCTGTCAGTTGTCAGCCATCTGCCACGAATGAGTGGGACACGCGGCGGTTGTAGGTTGGCCAAAAAAATCTGCAATGATTATTGGCACGGACCCTGAGGTCTATTTAAACCCGTCTCCTTCCTTCAGGGGTTTCATCTTGCTGAATTTTTCTTCGATCCCCTCTTCTTCCCTAAGAGCTTTGTCCTCCTCCAGCATCCCTCTCGATCTAGATGCCCTTCAGGTCGACCTCCATTGCCTTTGCTGCCTTCCTGCACCTCTCGGACCACCTAGGTTAGTTTCGGAACCCTTCTTTTTCTTGCTGTTCTTCATTTTCCTCCTGTATTCGCCGTTCGTTTCTCCGCGACGCCTTGTTTCCTATTTTTTTAATTTTTTGAATTTTTTGGGTTTTCATTTGATTCAAAATGTCCTCCAACACTTCCTCCTCTAGCAGTTCTAGAAGTTCGTCAGCTCCAGCCCCCAAAATCCTAGTACTGTAGATGAACCCATACTTAGGATCGGACCTCATCCGTCTTTGTACCAGACACCATTCCCAGCTCTTTGACCTCGGACGAACTCTCGCTGATTAGGATTCAGTACGGGGTTCCTCCGGAGTATGAGCTTGAGCTTTCCCCAACTGACCGGGCTAGCGCCCCTCCCCCTGGCCGCTTTTGTTTATACCAGGAAGCCTTCCGCCGGGCTTCGACTTCCACTCCCACCTTTTGTTGTTGCTCTTTTTTGCTTTTTAAATATTTCTCTAGTTTCTGTAGCCGAACTCCTTTAGTTTCTGATAGGATTTTTTCCTCTGTCATTTAGCTGAAGTCCGCCAACCTCTTCCTTGTTTAGAAACTTTTATACCTTTAAGAGTCACCCTTCGGACAAAGGACTGGTGGTACTTCTCCCCCCAGTTTGGTAGAAAGGGATTGCTGAAAGGTGCCCCCTCTTCTATCCACAACTGGAAGGAGAGGTACTTCTACGTTCTGATGCCCGACCCTGATGCTGGGGTTGCCCCCTGGGGCTCCCTGAGGACTCCATCCGTCGGGCTTCTAGCCTGGGAAAGGATGACCTTGAAGCCTCCAATAAACTTAAGACTTATCCAGCTCCTCTCCTCTCCAACCTTCTGAAGGAGCAACTTTTATTCAATGTCGGCCTGAGCCCTTTCAACCCTCGGTATTTTTTTCTTTCTCAAGTCATTTCCTGCTTCCTCTTTCTCTTATTCTGTTTCTAAGCTGTGCTGATTCTTTTTCATTGCAGATATGGATCCAGACGCAGCTCAGATATTAGCCCAAGGGTCTCAAGGCCACAAGAGGAAAGGCGCCACAACTTTTGGGTCGTGCAAGAAGGCGAGGGTAGAGAGAGACAAGCTCGATCCGTGCTTGCCCAGGCGGCCATTGTCGTTGATGCCCCCCCCTCCGACGTCGAGCCCGCAGTCCCCCGAGCTTCTTCAAGAAGCCCTCCACCGAGGTTCGCTCCAGAGTCTCATCTCGAGGAGGCCTGGGGGCCTGAAAGGAAGAGAAGAAGAAGACGTGGTCCGCAAGGTCAGCAGCAGCAGGGCTGCCATCGAAGGGTCCAACGCTCCGAAGAGGATCCGGAGGAGAATCCCTTCAACAACAGGGATTTAATAAAAAGGTTGGTCGACGGGTGCTTTTGCCCGAGATCGTCCACAGGATCGTTCATGCCGATCTGAACAACGGTTTGGACTCTCTGGGGTCCTTCTTGAGGTAGGGCCGATTTACTTTTTTCTTCCTTTCGCTTCTTCACTTAGTTCATTCCTTAGCTTTCATATTGATTCCTAGCCGCTCTTGCAGATTGGACACCAACTCATCGCCAACATCGAGGTGATGAACAATGCATAAAAGAAGCAGCCCAGGCGGAGGAAGGTCGCCAGGCGAGGCTGCCCGCCTTAAGGAGAAGGTTGCCGAAGTCATGAGTCTCCAAGAGGTGCCTCCAGAAGGAGGAACAAACTTCGACGGATCTGAAGGCTGCTTTGAGGAGGAAAGAAGGAAGGCAGAGGTCGAGGTCTCCAAGCTGAAGGAGCAGATCCCGACCCTAGTCTCGGAGGCAAGGGACCCAAGCAGTGGAGGAGTTCAAGACCTCCTCCGAGATGAGGGATCTGAATATCAAGTTCGGCCAGGCCCCTTTATCAAAGGCTTCGAGCTTTTGCCAGGAGAAGGTGTCGGAAATTTCTCGAACTCGACCTCAGCTTTGGATGAAGCGTCCGACGATGAAGCTGGACTTCCAAAGCTGTTGCCGTCTCCCTCCAGTCGGACCTCTTCAACTGCCGTAGCTCGTGACCACCTTCCGGGGGCACCGAGTCCTCCACTTCTGCTCCAGAGGTCCGAACCTCTAATTTTGTACTTTTCTTTGTTAAATTTTTTTTTCTCTTTCTCTTTTACTTAAGAATTATTCAATCATGAAATCGAGATTCCTCTTTCAGAGAGCTCCTTTCTTCTTTCTACTTCTTTTTTTTCTTTTTTTTTTTCTTGCAATGATTTGCTTGTGATGCTCTTTTTTCCGATAACAGTGCCCTGTCCGAAGCTCTTTCCCTACCTAGGGGATTCCTTTGAAGTCTATGATCCGGATCTGAGAAGAAAGTTCGTCACCTAATGAAGAAATCAAAGAAGATGGACGATGAACTTCACAGCTGAGGAAGAGCCATTCGAAAGCCACCGTGGAGGTTACTCGCCTTCGAACCTCCATAAAAAGGACTTCATGACTACAGCCGGAAGAAGGCCAACTTCGAGAAGGAGCTTGAGGAACTCCAGAAATGCCAGCGATCGATCTTGGACTCAGGCCTCCAAGATCAGCTCCCTCGAGGTCGAGTTGGCGGCCGCACGGGAGAAGATCGGTCCAATTGGAAGGGAGCTCATCCTGGCTTCCAACTCAGGCTGACTACGGTCGGACTGTTAAAAAATTCTCTTGATCTCCAGAAGCAGCTACAGGACAGCGAGATGAATTACAACACTTACCGAGTCGCTGGTGCGGGCAAATAGACAACTACAGAAGGAGGCTCAAGACGGCACCGACGAGGTTGCTCGCTTCAGAAGCAGTTGTCCGAAAGAGCCCAGGCCATTTCAGGTTCAAGTCTCCGACGAGCTCCGATCCTTGAGGGGGACCATGGAAGAACTGTCCAGTAGCTCCTTGGGAAGGAGAAGGCCGAACTGCAGGGCTAAAAATTCAGCTGGCCTATGAGCAGCAGGCGATCAAGGATGCAGAAGCGGAGTCCGAAGTTTGAGGAAGAGGCTTCGAAAATCGAAGGGCGAAAGCGGCGGTTTCACCAAATGTATCGGGAGATGCTGTTAAGAAAGAAGGAACTGGAAGAAAAAGTTGAGAACTTAAAGCAATCCCTGATAATGGCTGGAACGAGAGTTCGAAGTCAGAAGAAGCCGAGCTTCCTTAGAGCTTCTTTTACCTTTTGTTCATGTATTCTTTTCTTTTCTTGTTTTTTTTTTTTTGGCCTTCAAAGGCTTTTGTAATGCTCTCTTTACTAATGAAATGAAAAGAAATTTTCTCATTACCTTGTCTATTCTTGCTCTGAGTTGTCGTTTACCGAGCTTCTCTTGTCTTTTGTCTTATTCGATGTCGACGTTGTTTGAAGGTTCCTGTCATCCGCGTTGATTCACCTTTTTGTTCATGATGAAGGTTTTCGAGGCCATTCGAATTTGATGCTTTCTCCGATGTTCGAGCTTGGCCCGAACTTCTCGTTACTTTGAGGAAGTCTATTTTCTCCTGCTAGTGTTGGGTTCCCCTTAGAGACTGAGATTTTTGACAAGAGTTTTCTTCTCGTTGAGACGAGGTCCTTGTGTCTTAGATGTAGTTCATTTTTTCCTTATCTCTGGCATAGCTCGTCGCTTTTCTTTTTCTCCCCTCTTTTTTTTATGTTTGGGCGAGGGTTTTTCTCTGCTCCTAACAGGGTTGTAGGGGTGTAGAGGAGCCGTTGAGGAGGCTTTTTCTCATCCGATCTTAAACGATCAGGTCTTCATTTGTGTCAGGATGAGGTTCTCCTCCTGTTCCGACACAGTCAATTTCAGCTCATGTTAGGATGATTTTTCTCCTGTTCCTAACAGGACTGTGGGGGCACATAAGGGCCGTTGCGAGGGCCTCTCCCCCATCCGATCTCTTAATAATCGGATCTTCGACTTTGCTCATGTTAGGATGAGGTTCTCCTCTGTTCCTAACATGGCTGTGGGGGCATAAGGGCCGTTGCGAGGGCCTCTCCCCCATCCGTCTCTTAATAATCGGTCTTCGACTTTGCTCATGTTAGGATGAGGTTCTCCTCCTGTTCCTAACATGCTGTGGGGCGCATAAGGCCGTTGCGAGGGCCTCTCCCCATCCGATCTCTTAATAATCGACCTTCGACTTTGCTCATGTTAGGATGAGGTTCTCCTCCTGTTCCTAACATGGCTGTGGGGGCGCATAAGGGCCGTTGCGAGGGCCTCTCCCCCATCCGATCTCTTAATAACCGGATCTTCGACTTTGCTCATGTTAGGATGAGGTTCTCCTCCTGTTCCTAACATGCTGTGGGGGCATAAGGGCCGTTGCGAGGGCCTCTCCCCATCCGTCTCTTAATAATCGGTCTTCGACTTTGCTCATGTTAGGATGAGGTTCTCCTCCTGTTCCTAACATGCTGTGGGGGCATAAGGGCCGTTGCGAGGCCTCTCCCCCATCCGTCTCTTAATAACGGTTTCGATTTTACTCATGTTAGGACGAGGTTCTCCTTCTGTTCCTAACATGGCTGTGGGGGTGCATAAGGGCCCTATCCGATCTCTTAATAATCGGGCCTTCGTTTGTGTCGGGACGAGGTTTCTCCTCTTGTTCCTGACACGCTTAGTTTCGATTGTCTGAAGGAGCTACTCCTGTCGTTATAAGCTCATGCCAAAAGAAAAGATATGCGAATATGAAACTTTTATTTAAGGCAAAGTTATCGATAATACATTTGTAATTTTTCGAATTTCATGGTCGCGGAAGGTCCGCTCTCTCGAGCTCTTTTAGATAGTATGTTCCGGCCGGACTACCTCCCTGACTTCATACGGGCCTTCCCAGTTTGGGGCAAGTTTTTTTGGTTCTGAGGTTGTGAAACAGTGGCTCGCCGAAGTACTAAGTCCCCCGCTCTGAAGGCTTTGCTCTTGACCGAGAGTTGTAGTAGGGCTACTTTCTCTTGTAGGCTGCCATCGAATTGAGCTGTTTCTACTTTTCTTCTAACAAGTCGAGGTTGGCTCTTGGAGATCTGTGAGTTGCGCTGCTCGTCGAATGCCACGACTCAGCCGACGGAAGCTTGAGTTCAATCGGGATAACGGCTTCTTTCTGAAGCTAAGGCAAAGGGGGGTCTCCCCGTGGGCAATCTTTGGGTAGTTCGGTATGCCCATAAACAATGATAAAGCTTGTCTGCCCAAGTTCCTTTGCTTTTTCAAGTCTCCTTGATTCTTGCAACAGAGTCCTGTTAGTCACCTCGGCTTCGCCGTTTGCCTGTGGATGGCTACTGACGTGAAGTTATGGGAGATGTTTAAGTCTCACAAAATTAGCAAACCTTGCTCCAGCAAATTATCCCATTATCAGTAATGAGAGTTCTGGGTAAGCCGAACCTACAAAACAATTGACTTCCAGATGAAGTCCTTGCACTTTGCTTCTGTGATTTTTGCCAAAGATTCGGCTTCGACCCACTTGGTGAAGTAGTCAATGCCACAGGAGGAACCTCCGCTGCCCGGATGCCATAAAAAAGGTCCAAGATATCCATCCCCCATTGTGCAAACGGCCATGGGCACTCAAGGGTGTAAGTTCGAGGTGGGCTGTCTTTGGATATTCGCATATCTCTGACACCGATCACACTTTCTGACATATTCAATGGAGTCGTGGTACATTGTAGGCCAGTAATAACCTTGTTGGAGCAGTTTGTGGGATAAAGATCTGGCCCCTAGTGACTTCCGCAGACTCCTTCATGTACCTCCCATAAGGCAAAGTCGACTTCAGAAGGTCAGGAGATATTTCAGAGGGGAAAAGAGTACGACTTCTTGTACAGCTTGCCCTCATAAAGGATATATCAGGAGGCCTGATTTCTAAGCTTCCGAGCTTCTTTTGCATCATGAGGAAGAATCCCGTCCTTGAGGTATGCAACCAGTGGGTCAATCCAGCTGGGTTCATGGCTGATCTCCATTACAAGCTGCGGTTCTTCCATACTTAGACATTTCAGAACTTCGAAGAGGACTTCCTTGGGTAGTTCAGTCGGAGCCAGTGTAGCCAACTTGGAGAGAAGATCGGTCCTGGTATTTTCTGCTCTTGGAATCTGCTTGATGTCAAAGCTGTCGAAGGCAGGAATGATCTCTTTTATCTTTTCGAGATACTTGGCCATACTGTCCTTCCGAGCTTCATAGTTTTCGCTGACTTGTCCTACTACCAATTGAGAGTCACTGTAGATTTAGAGCCGATCTACTTCTAATTCTTTGGCGATCTTCAGTCCTATAATCAGAGCTTCATATTCTTCTCCATTATTTGTGCAGAGAATTCGAAGCACAGTGCGTATTCTGTGATAATTCCTTCCGGATTGATCAAGATCAGGCCCGCACCCACGCCTGACATGTTGGAGGAACCATCCACGTAGAGGGCCCAAAAACCATTAGGAAGATCTGTTCTTTCCTCAGGGGAGTGCGGTTGGAGCCCTGGGTTGTCAGCTTCACCTCGTTCAAGTTCGACTTCTTCCAGGATAGTGCATTCCACTATGAAGTCTGCTAATATCTGGCTTTTATTGTCGGCCAAGGTCGATAGTTGATGTCAAATTTCATGAGCTCGACCGTCCATTTCGCTATCCTTCCGGAAGCATCCGCTCAATGCAGAACTGCCTTGATCGGCTGGTCGGCGAGCAGTATTATAGTGTGCCCTTGAAAGTAAGGTCAGAGCCTTCGGGCTGCAATCAACAGGGCGTAAGTTAGTTTTTCTAACTTTGTGTACCTAGTTTTGGTGTCTCTCAATACTCGACTTATGTAGTAGATCGACCATTGAATTTTTGCTTTTCTTAACCAGAACTACTGCGAGAGCCACAGGGGAGACCGTCAAGTATAGAAATAACTCCTTTCCAGGTTCGGGCTTTGCCAATAGCGGAGGTGAGCCGAAGTAGTTCTTCAATTCTTCGAACGCTTGCTGACATTCAGTGGTCCAACAGAAGTTCTTCGGCTGCTTGAGAGTCTGAAAGAAAGGTAGGCACCGTTCGGCCGACCTTGAGACGAAGTGATTCAGAGCTGCTACTCTCCCAGTAAGGTGCTGAACTTCCTTTATTGACTTTGGGGTGATCATTTCTTGGATGGCATGAATCTTTTTCGGATTTGCTTCGATCCCGCACCCTGATACCATAAAGCCCAAGAATTTTTCTGAGGTTACTCCAAAAGCGCACTTGGTTGGGTTCAGCTTTATCTTGTATTTTCGGAGGGCGCTGAAGGTCTCCTCAAGGTCGGCAATGTGGTTCATTGAGGATTTGCTTTTTACAAGCATGTCGTCCACGTAGACCTCCATGTTGCAGCCGATCTGCTCCTTGAAGATCTTGTTCACCAATCGTTGATAGGTCGCTCCTGCATTTTTGAGGCCAAAAGGTATGACCCTGTAACAGAAAAGACCACGGTCAGTGATAAAAGCAGTCTTTTCTTCATCCTCTGGTGCCATCCTGATTTGATTGTAGTCGGAGAATACTTCCATGAAAGTGAGAAGCTCGTGGCCCGAGGTTGCATCCACTAATTGGATAATTCTGGACAGAGGATAACTATCCTTCGGGTAGGTTTTGTTCAGCTTTTTGAAGTCTATAAACATCCTCCACTTGCCGTTCACCTTCCTGACGAGAACCACATTGGAGACCCAGTTCGGATAGTTGACTTCTCTGATGAACCCGACTTTCAGGAGTTTATCAACTTCCTCAGCTACTGCCTTCCGCCTTTTCGGTGCATGACCTCGAATTTTTTTCTTCATCGGCCGATATTTGGGATCGACAGTTAGACGGTGTTCCATGACTTCCGCATCAATTCCTGGCATGTCCGTCGGAACCCAAGCAAAAATATTCGCATTCTTTTGTAGAAAATTGATGAGCTGTGTCTGTACCTCTTCTCCCAGATTGGAGCCGATCTTTACCACGTGCTCTTCATTCCCATCGTTCAAAGAAATTGAGACAAGATCTTCGATTGACTCACCCCGTTCTTCAGCAAGGTCATCGCAGGTGTCTAATCCATCAACCGGACAGGGGTCAGACTGACCATTTCTTTGTAAGGCTATGTTATAGTAGTGTCTTGTCAGGATTTGATCTCCTCTAATCTCTCCGACCCCTTGGCTTGTAGGAAATTTCAACTTCAAATGGTAGGTCGATACCACAGCTCGGAGGGCGTTGAGGTCAGGTCGGTCGAGTATTGTGTTGTAGGTAGACGGCGCCCTTACTACCAGAAAATCCAGTTGCACTCTAGATTGTTTCGAGCACCGACCTGCAACTACGGTCAAAGTTATTACTCCTTCCACTGGCACAGCATTGCCAGTGAACCCTACCAATGGGGAGCTTATCAGCCCTAATCGATCATCCGGAATGGATATTTTTGAGAATGCATCATAAAATAAAATATCGACCGAGCTTCCATTATCAACAAGGATGCAGCGTACATCATAGTCAGTAATATTTAAAGAAACTACACCCACATCATTATGGAAAAATTGAATCTCCTGGGCATCTTCTTCAGTAAAGGTTATAGATTCTTCAGTTCTCTGCCGTTTGGGCAGTCCGACTGATCAACTGGCTACTCCCCGTCAGGGTCCTCCAGAGATGGTGTTGATGATCTCGATTGGAGGCCGATCTTCAGGCTACTCTTCCATCCTTAACAGCTTTGGTTGTGGTAGGGCCCTCGATCGATCTTCCCTACCTTCAGGCCAGCGTCGGATGAATCTGTTGAGCCGACCTCATCTGATGAGCTCCTCGATCTCATCTCGAAGTTGAATACACTCCTCCATGTCGTGGCCTATGGTCATGATGATAGAGGCAGAACTCGTTAGGGTTGCGCTTCCCGGGATGTGTGCGCATCTTTTCCGACCTTGGCAGCTGCTCTCTGATCTCCATCAGCACTTGAGTTTTTGGAGCATTGAGAGGGGCATAGCTGTGGACTCTTCCTGGGGGAGAGTTTCACCGAACTCTGCGGTCCGGGCTTCTCTGTCTACGAGCTCGGGGGAGAGTTCGGACATGCTTGTGTCTGGAGGGAGTTCGAGAAAGTGGACCGAGCTTCACTCAGCCCTTTTTCAGCTGCGGGCTTGCCGGAGTCACCCGCCTGTCGCTCTTCGTGGCCTCCTCATCCTTCAGCTTGAAAGCTTCTTCTGCTCGAGCATATCCTTCAACCCGAGCCAGCAAATCAGTAAAGTCCCTGAGATACTTTTTTTTAAAGAAAAACAGAAGGCCATTCTTTTAAAGACCGCTCTTCAGGGCGGCCATTGCAACTGATTGGTCCAAGTTTCGAACCTCCAATGCGGCAATGTTAAAATGGTTGACATAAGTTTGGATGGATTCTTCCTCTTTTTGCTTGATGTTGATGAGAGACTCTGAACCTCTCTAGAGACGTCGGCTGCTGATGAAATGAGCTGCAAACTGGTGGCTCATTTGATCAAAGAAGAAGATAGTACCCGACTTCAATACCGAGTATCAATTTCTTGCTGCTCCCTTCAAGGGAGATAGAAAAGCTCGGCACAGGATGGCGTCTAGCACGCCATGGAGCAGCATCATTGTTCGGAAGGCCTCCAGGTGGTCAACCGGATCCGAGGTCCCGTCATAGCTCTCAAATTGGGGGAGCTTGAAGTTTGACGGGATCGATTCCTGTATAATCCTTTGAGAAAAAAGAGGGTCAGTACAGATATCCTCACCGTAAGCAGGGAGCATGGCAGAGCTCTTCAATCCGCTGGTTCATCTCTTGAAACTTTTGATCCAGGACATCCTCTCGATCGCGAATCTCGAGGGTCTTCTGACAGAACAGAGGTAGGAACCCTTTGGGGGCGGAATCATGATCAGACAGAGGGCACTCCACCCTCTGCTTTTCCTTTTCGGGGGATACAGGGTGATTGACCCAAGTGGGCCGCCCGATTGCCAGCTTTTGGAACTCCGACGATGCTCTTTCCAGCCGTGCAGATGCCTGCGGCTGTTGCTGCTGCATGGCCTGCACCACTTCGGTGAGGCCTCTGACCTACTGAACCAACAGGTCGAACTGCTCCATGCCAACTATCGTTGTCGGAGGAGAAGGAGCCTGAAAAATTGGAGACAGGGTCGGCGCTGACGGATCTTGCTGAGATCCGGCCATAGAAGCCGTAGATCGCCTGATGGATACCTTTCGGGGAGGCATCAGGTTGGGATCTAGTCGGAGAAGAAGAAAATGTCGAAGAAGATGACCGGAGACAGTCCCGTTGAGTACTCCTTTAAGAACAAGAGTTCTGCAAAGACACGCCACCCTTCCTCTAGCGCCAATTCTGTTGGTGCAGAATTTTGCCGATGCCGGAGAAGCTGGAGTCGAGGGGATCACGGCCACCGTCGGGACCTGCAAGAAAAGTCTAAACCGGAGTTAGGGATGCTCCGACAAGACCCTCCGACACTCAAGTCAGTACTCTGCTTCAACAGAAATAGAGCACTCGAATGGGATTTTAGCAAAGTTTAGAGATAGTGCTTAGAGCTTAAGAGCTTTTCGAGAGCTTGAGAAAAACCTACCGAAACTGTTGCCTTACCCTGATTTATAGTAGAATGCGGTATGGTCCCGCCATTAATGGTGCAAACAACTGGAGAGTTGTCAAATCGCTAGGGGCTATCAAATCGATATGGGTTGTCAAATCATCAGAATTAACCTATGTCCTTAGCAGGACAATACCCCAGGGCGGTCGCACAGTATGTCCTTGACAAGACAATAGCCCATAGTGGTTGTATGACGTTTGGATGGGCTGGCTGACTATATATCGATATTCGACTGCTGGGACATCGGGTGATGACTCAAAAATATCGTCGGCTGAGCTGGTGCCTTGTGGAAGTCGGACATCGGCTGCCACCCCCGACAATGAGTCGGTGATATGGATTCGGCCGTTCGATCGGTTGGGAACAGTATTGGTCTGTTTGACTGGCATACCTTCGGTCGGATATTGTCGGCAGTCATTATCGAAGTCGTCTGTCTGTTCGGTGGGTAGAGTCGGGCATCAGTCAGACCGGTCCGAGGATAAATCAACGTATGGGGGTCAGTCGGTATATCCCAACAAGGACCATGCAATGGCTTCTTTCTTGTCTTGTCGTCCATGACCACCACCACATGGGCTGATCACTGGGAGGTCATAATAGTGGAGACCATAGAAGATTCAAACTCCTTCCTTGGCATCCAGCACTACTCAGTTGTAACTAAGATGGAGCCCGTCTGTTGTAGAAGTTTGTCTGGAATCCAATTCTGTTGTAGAAGTTCGGACGGAGTCTAGTTCTTGTAGGAGTCTGGAAGGAGGCCGCTTACTGTAGAAGCTCAGATGGAGATCGATTGCCGTGGAAGCCCGGATGGAGTCTGCTTGCAATAGAAGTTCGGACGAAATTCGCTTACTGTAGAAGCCCGGGTGAAATTCGAAAGGTGGTCGACCACTGTAGAAACTTGGATGGAGTCTGGTTACTGTAGAAGTCCTGCTGCTGGAGAAGCTCGGACATTGACAAAGCCCGAAAGAAGCTCGAAATAAAGTCGATCGTGACAAGAGGAAGTCTGGAAGAGATTCGGAGAGTAGTTGATCACTGTAGAAAATCGGCTGATAGTGAAGCCTAAAGAGCATTTGGAGCAATCCGATAGACGACTGAAGGAGCTCATTATTGAAGAAGTCCGGAAGGTATGATAGGAGTTCGTTCGTTGGAGGAATCTGGAGGACACTGTGGAAGGTCGACTGCTGGAGGAGTCCAGATGGTACTGTGGAAGCTCGAACGGACGGGGGAGTTCAGAAAGACGCCGCACAAGATCGAAAGCCGAAAGAGTCCTGGGAGGGTTGGCCTCTTACGAACTTCGGTTGGGGTTATTTTATACCCAACAATGAGTATTTTAAAAGAACAAAAAAGAGAAATTCTCAACAAACAAGGGTCTGTGAATGGGTTTGTGAATTATCTTCTTAAAATTAAGAATAGGGATGTGAACTTCTTTCTGACGATTGGCAATAAAATATTAAAATTTATTGTAGGTTATCTTCCTGAAATTGACAATCCAAAATCATAAAAATTTATCAATCTAATATTTGACACGGGGTAGGTAAAAAAATCGGCATGATTTGGCTGAAGACGGTAAACTTAGTATTTTCTGAGAGACAACCCAGTTTCAGTTTTAGCTTCTATTTTTTGATATCTTTTTGTATTTTGTTTAAATTAATCGAGTCTTACTTAGTTCTTTTGTAGGGAGAAAGAAAATTAATTTTGAAAAGACTTCTCGATCATGTGACATTTCTTCTTTTCTTTCTCTTTGTATGCACCCTTCATTTTTCCTACTCCTTTAAGGATAATGTCGATTAAGTTGGGAGGAGAATAATAAATTTTTTTAAATTTTTAAGTCTTCAAGTAAGTTAGTATTTAGTATTTAAGTATCTGATTATACTTAAGAATTGAATTAAATCAAATATTTTTTAAAAAAAATTGATGTACAGATCAGAGAGTTTGTGAGATATTGAAGAATCAATTATTAAGAAAACTCAATAAAGAGTTAAGTTTTGAACTTAAACAGTTTTTCTTGAGCATTTCTAAATTTTTCTACCAGCATCAAAGAAGAATTTACTTTCTATGGGCTTATGTAAGGTAACTATACATTTTTTCATATAAAAAATAAGAAAAAAAAAAATCAAGTACGTCATGCGGAGTAATCGGGCCTCTTTGCTTAAGCAAGTATTGAGTTTCGCATCAAAAAATATGAAGGGCAAAGAAGCTTTGTTGTAAAGCTAGTTTTAACTCGTAGCCTATTTGATTTGAGCAAGTAAGTTTGAGAGATATTCTATACCTAGTACCCTAAAGCCATCTGGTTCGAAAATCATTGGCTGAAAACTCGCTACATAGATCAAACAAAAAGCTTAAGGGGTTAAGATACTCAATAGCGGTGCAATGTTAAAAAAATAAAAATAATATCTAAACATTGATCTCCCACCGAGTAACTGGGTCCCTTCGTCTAAGTAAACATCGTGGTTCACGTCAAAAAGTGGGCAATGTGAAGATATTTTTTATAATAAATGAAAGATGGAAGTAACAATATACTTATCCATATGAAGGTTAATAATTTGGAGATAAACATAGGAATAATTTAGAAAGAATTCAGAAAAGATTTAATATTCTTGGCTTAACTCCCACATTGATTAGTATTAATATTCCAATGACATACCTTACTCATACTCTACTGAACATCAGTAGTCTTTTTGAAAAATACTTGATGAAATTCGAAACTCTAAATTAAAAGGTACTTAATTTTAGATCTTTTCTTTACTCGAGGATGAGCAAAATTAAAGTTGAGGGATATGATCAATTCATCAAATGTAATATAAAAAGTATTAAAATCTTTGATATTTAAATTATATTATTTTATATTTGATACTTTTTATATATTTTTTAAAAAATAATTAATTATAAAAATTAATCATAAATCAACAACCATCGGTCCTTCAACACGTACAGATGAAGTTTATGTTCAAATTCAAACCTGCCAGGTACATACAATAATTCATTGAGATGATAGGGATTCTATGAATAAAAGAAAATTAAAAGAGGGATTCTATGAATAAAAGAAAATTAAGAGAGAGAGAGAGGGGGGGGTTGTAACGAGGAGTGACCCTGTTATAGCCCAAAACCCAATTCAGCCCACCAAAGCCCAAAAAAAAAAAAAAAAGAAAAACAGGGGAAAAATCGAGAAGAAGACTCCCGACTCCCGATAGGAGTCTTCTTCTCCGGCGAGACCCAGACGAGATCGGAATCCTAGGACCCCTCGGAGTCCTAGGATCCCCTATAAGAAGGCCTCCCCTTTCCCTTGGAGCCGATCATCAGCCCTTTTCTCTTCTTTTCCTCTCCAATTTTTTCGAAGTAGAGCCGCGGATCCTTGCCTTGTTCTCGTCGTGACTGCTCACCGACGAGGTCACCGGAGGCCGAGGTGAGTCTTCCTCTTCTTTCCCTCTTCCTTCTCCTTCCTCCCATGCCCTTGTGCGCGGCTGCCGACGACGAGAGTCGCCGATTTTCGATTAGAGAAAGGGACCTCTATTTTGGTCTCTTTCCCGTGAATTTTTCGGCACCGATGATTGCAACTAATCGCCGGCCATGCTCCTCCGTGACCAGGGGAGTGGCCCCCCTCTACTGTCGACCTCCGCCGTGGTGGCCGTGGCCCGAACGGCCGGTCAAGGTCGGAGGACTGCCGTCCCCTGTTCGGCCTGGAAGGAACCAAGAAAAAGAAGAAAAAGAAAAGAGAAAGAAGAAAAAGAGAAAAAGAAAAGGAAAGAAAAAGAAGAAAAAGAGAAAAAGAAAAGAAAATAATAATAATAATAATAAATATATATATATATATATATATAAGTAAATAAATAAATAAATAAATAAATAAAAATAAAATAAAAAAAATGATGAGAGAGAGAGTTTCTCTCTCTTCTCTCTCTTCTTTCAGTCTGAACCCTGACTTTCTCTCTCTGGAATTGGACTTTCTCTCTCTACTTTCTCTCTCTAAAATTTTCTCTCTCTAAGTTGTTTCTCTCTCTTGATGGATTTCTCTCTCTCTAAAGTTATTTCTCTAGGATTAGCGTAGTGAAAGGCTTCATCTGATGATTTTGATCGAGTTTAGGGAAGAGTCTGATTTTAAGTGAGGTTTTGATTTTGGAATTTGTTAGATTTAATTTTGAATTAAAATTAATGTAAAAATATAATTTTAGATAATAGGCACGGAAGAATCTCCTAGAAGTTAGTCAATCTATTCATTTAGTGCTCCGTGAAAGGTAAGTAATGAATCATCTTCTCGAGATATTCCATATTTATTCTGAAAATAAATAATTATTCTCTGAAATTATGCATGATTTATGAAATTATGTTTTGTAAGAAAAGTGCATTTGAAATATTATGGTACGGTCGAATTATGTACATATTCAGTGAAAAATTATGATATATTATGATTCAAAGTATTTTGATACAGATCAGATTTATGCTCTCAGTCTAACCATGTTTCAGTGGGCCCCACCAATGGGGATTATACGTTGGTACTCAGTGGATCCTGCAGTGGGGGTTGTGCACTGGTGTTTGTGGACCCTGCCAGTGGGGGTTGTGCGCTGGTGTTTGTGGACCCTACCAGTGGGGATTATGCGCTGGTATTCTGTGGACCCCGTCAATGGGGGTTAAACGTTGGTCATAGTCAAGGCTGTTGAGTTACGAGTATTTTTGAATCGAATCGGATTTATGATTATATTATATGTGAATATTTGAAAATATTTGATTTGTATTAAATCAGTATGAAATATACTCTTATGTTTATTTACAGCATTATTCTTAAAAATTATATAATATCTGAATTATCTAGTTGAGATATTTGTTACTTACTGGGCCTGTTAGCTCATTACCTTTCTTTCTATTTTTCAGATTCAGATAATTAATTCGAGCATGGGAAGAAATATTGGGACAGAGCTTTTAGAAGCGAGATTAGCATTGTCAACTTAAATAAACTTAGACCTATTGTTTTATTTTTAGCAAAAATTTATTGAATGTAAGACATTTGATTTAATTACTTGAATTACAGTTGAATAATAATTATTTGAATTTATTCCCACTGTGATGCATTGATATCGTGATGAGATGCCTTGCATGCTTATGGAGAGAGTTCTTCATGAGTATGCGGTGGTTGCCGCGACCCTCGATTCGCAATCTCGGATCGGGGGCGTGACAATTAATATGGTATCAGAGCATAAGTAGATAAATTATGAACATAGAATTTGACATAGTATGAGTGTAGGTGGGTAAACATTAGGAATATTGGGACGTTAGAGTATGAGCATCATAATAAACCCATCCTAACAAATAGATAAATGAATCTAATAAGGTTTTACTACTATAAGGTTACCATGCTCCCCATAGAATGACAAGAACTACTCAAGGAATTGCAAGAGAGACATCACAACCACGGGATGGTAGCACTCCCCATCTGATCAGTGGCACCCTCAGGAGGAGGGAGTCGTAGATCCTAATGGGAGTGCTTCGAGAGCACGTCAAGAACCAGATATGGCTCAGTTAATGCAGACCCTAATCAGGATGGTACAAGCACAACAACAAATACAGCAGCAAATGTTTGAACAACAGCAGATACAACGAGATACACAACAACATCAGCATCCACCACCACAACATGGAGAGCAACCAGTACAATGGAACAACATTTCAGAATTTAAAAAGCTTGCTCCTCCAGCTTTCAAGGGGACTACTGAACCTCTGGAGGCTGATAACTGGATAATGGAGATGGAAAAGACCTTCGCTGTCCAAGAGTGTCTTGATGAAGAAAAGATTTGATATGCAGCTTATTTACTACAAGGAGAAGCATACAACTGGTGTCAGCAACTACAGCGTAAGCATGAACAAGACGGCGAATACTTACCTGAAAAGATTTCGGATTGCATTCTACGATCAATATTTTCTTCGAAGTATAAGGATCCAGAAAGAGCAAGAGTTTATTTATTTGAAGTAAAAGGATATGAGTGTGACTGAATATGAAGCAAAATTTACAGAGTTAGCAAAATTTGCTCCAAAATTAGTGGATGGTGAGCAAGAACGTGTTCACAAGTTTGAGATGGGACTGAGAACTGAGATTCAAAAATAAGTGGTTCCATATGAATTGACAACTTATGCAGATGTGGTAAACAAAGCACTGATAATTGAAAGAAAAGTCAATGAAGAATGTATGGAAAGGAAAGAAAGCAAAGAAAGAGAGCAAATCAAATGATACACAAGGGCAGAATAATAAAAA
>NC_025995.2:21122564-21215575 GCF_000442705.2 Elaeis guineensis
TATCGAGTCCCCCCTTTTATAGGCGGGGGAGGCAACGGACTGATGGCGACGTTTGTAACTGCCTGGTAGTGGGCCGCCCATGGTCAGGGGAATCGATTGCGAAAGATAATGGAGCAGACACATGGCCATCATCATGGCCCGCCACATAGGGCCTGTTGCAGGTAGTGGAGCGCGTCCGTTACTGCTAGTTGTCAGCGAGTAGTGGGATCGTGCAGCACCTGCCGCAGGGAGCGGAGCAGCATCATAGCTGTTGACACAGCCTGTCAGAGAGTAGTGGGATCGTGCAGCCCCTGTCGCAGGGAGCGGTGGAGCCGCGTGGAATCCGCTACAGGAAGTGGAACAGGGTCATGGCAGTTATTGTTATCTGCCAAGGGACACGGATCTGTTGATCAAGGCTCGGCAGTGGTCAGAGTTCGGCCTTTGTAGGAGTCCGGGAGGAGTCCCCCTTTCGGTCGAGGTCGTGGGTGGAGTCCGGCTCCAGCAGCTGATACTGAGGTCGGAGACTGAGGATGGAGCTTGGCTCCCATATGGATCCGGATGGAGCCACCGTCGGAGACTGAGGACGGAGCTTGGCTCCCATATGGATCCGGACGGAGCCACCCTGCTGTCGATGGCAGAGCCCGACTCCCGTAGGAGTCCGGGCGGAGCCGTTCTGCTGTTGATGGAGGAGCCCGGCTCCCGTAGGAGTCCGGGCGGAGCCGTTCTGCTGTTGATGGAGGAGCCCGACTCTCGTAGGAGTCCGGGCGGAGCCGTTCTGCTGTTGAAGGAGGAGCCCGGCTCCCGTAGGAGTCCGGGCGGAGCCGTTCTGCTATTGAAGGAGGAGCCCGGCTCCCATAGGAGTCCGGGCGGAGCCGTTCTGCTGTTGAAGGAGGAGCCCAGCTCCCGTAGGAGTCCGGGCGGAGCCGTTCTGCTGTTGATGGAGGAGCCCGGCTCCCGTAGGAGTCCGGGGGAGCCGTTCTGCTGTTGAAGGAGGAGCCCGGCTCCCGTAGGAGTCCGGGCGGAGCCGTTCTGCTGTTGAAGGAGGAGCCCGACTCCCGTAGGAGTTCGGGCGGAGCCGTTCTGCTGTTGATGGAGGAGCCCGGCTCCCGTAGGAGTCCGGGCGGAGCGTTCTGCTGTTGAAGGAGGAGCCCGGCTCTCGTAGGAGTCCGGGCGGAGCCGTTCTGCTGTTGAAGGAGGAGCCCGGCTCCCGTAGGAGTTCGGGCGGAGCCGTTCTGCTGTTGAAGGAGGAGCCCGGCTCCCGTAGGAGTCCGGACGGAGCCGTTCTGCTGTTGAAGGAGGAGCCCGGCTCTCGTAGGAGTCCGGGCGGAGCCGTTCTGCTGTTGAAGGAGGAGCCCGGCTCCCGTAGGAGACCGGGCGGAGCCGTTCTGCTGTTGAAGGAGGAGCCCGGCTCCCGTAGGAGTCCGGGCGGAGCCGTTCTGCTGTCGATTTCGGCTGCGGGTAATTTATACCCAACAGACACCATTAATAAGATTGGACAATAGTGACAATCACTTAAAATGACATCTTCAAGATTGAGAACAAGCTCGATAATTTCTAATGTTAAGACTGGAACAGACTTCCATATCTTGTATTCAGGAGTCTCTTGCCATTTTCAAACCTTCTACTATCCTGAAGTCTTTTGCAACTATTTGCAAACATGACTTATACTATCGGTATCCTATACCCAGATAGTAGTATTATTAATAGAAAAACTTCAAGGAGTTATCATATAACATCTTGACCAGCAACGATTTACTGATTTCTCTTTCAAGCCTGTTTGGGTTAGCCTGAGACTTTTTGATTAATTCTCTCAAAAATTATATTCAACTTTTGATACTAGCTTTCAAAGTCAAGTCTGATAATGTTGTCACTGTCTAACAATGAACAGAACGACAATATTCTAGTCACTTCTGAAAAAAGAATAATTGATCTATTAGTATATAAATTATTTTAAGCCTAAAGACTTAGTGTTTAGTCTAAAGATTCTTTTACTATTTTATATGAATTGATAGTTTCTACCTTCAATTCAAGAAATTATCTTAATTCCTTAGCGAGTACTAGAATCCATACAAACTCCATATAAGTCCGAGGATGGCTCGATCAACCTATATGCATCCATTGGTAAATTCTCAATCAATTATTTCTCTAAATAACTTCTAATATTTAATTTCATCCCAGCTTTTATTTCAGTAGGCGATAGGCCTCCACTGAAAGTCCCGATTAGGTTCAGTCATTAACATGAACCTACTCAATGATTCTAACCAACAAATAATCAGGCTCGAGGATGGCTCGATCAACCTGACCACCATCAAATAGTTCAACAGAGTCATCATATAATGAATGATAATTCTATCATTCAGAGAGAACACCAGACGGATGGCGCCTGCAATGTCAATCTAAAGTAATGGACCCATTATCATTCACCTTAATGGAAGGCTATGATCTAATTATCCCCATAACTAGCTCATTTTATGGACCTAATAATTTAAGAAATTTAGTTAATTTATTTTATAAAATATTAGTTGACCTACAAGTCATAAATCCTTCCACTGACTTCTTCAAGTCATGAAAAGGACTAGTGACTAGTGGGTCTAACCGGCATGGGTAGATCCTCTTACTGACTTTACCAAGTCATGAGAAGGATTAAAGATAAGTCAGTCCAGGATATCTAAATCACTCATACTGATTAACCTTAACAATATGGGTCAACTCGAGTCACCTAACGATCTAATCAGCCTAATGACTCGAGCTCAATCTTTGAGCCTGAATCAAGATTTATTTGGTTTAATCAAAGACATAGATTCAATCAACTACAACTATTATTTTTGATCTAAAGTAACCTTGATCTAATCTAAATCAAGTATTAGTTAGATTGGATCAACTGCTCCTTTTAGTCTATTAAGTCTTTGATTCTAATCTTAGGTTTAACCTAATTAAGAGGATCTGATTTGAGCTAACCCATGCCCCATGTTTTATACAATATTATTAGATCTTTAATCATAATTCTAGATCTAAAATATATTTCTTAATTCTTAATTAAGTATAGCATCAACATGGATTAAGGTTATGAAATAATTTCTTATGTAAACCTTTTACGTTAAATCATAAAATCTTTTAGATCAAATCTAAATTTTTATGATTTTTAATCAAAGCAATTTTGATTAATCAAAATTAGATGTAACTAGTTTCTTCGCAACTTGTATCACATACAGCAACACCTAAGATTTCAAGATCTAGAATTTTGCAAGAAAGTAAGATTTTTCTTTTCACTTTCTTCTTCATGAGACCTCATAGTGGCACACCTACACGTCATGAAGAGCACCCTATTGAATGGGAAGAGAGGGTCATGTAACCCTACTTGCTCCTATAACCAGACGGCATGGTGATTACCTAATCTGAGTACTTTGCTACTCAGAACATCTAATCTAATTCACATATCATATATGCAAAAATTTAGATCAAATCTTAATTATATTAGATCTAATTTTATATTAGATCATACCTAAAATCAGATCATAACACATCTCATGCATTGCTAAATCTAGATTTCAACTTTACATGCATATATGTTCATGTCATAATGAACCTTCGCTCTGATACCATTTGAAGGGAAGCATGATGGGTGATGTGCATGCATTTTCAAAAATTTACAGTGAAGTATATATAGATTAAATAATTTAATCTATAATGCATACATAGATCAAATCTAAAATTATCATATAAGATTTATGATATGAACTAATATGTATGTATCTAAAATTGAAATCTAAAATTCAGCACGTATAGATCATATCTATGTGTAATTAGATCATATCTAATTTATATTTAGATCATATCTAAATATTAATTAAGATCAAAATCTCATACCTGAGCACAGGTAGTAGATCACTGTATCTAAAATCTATGGTACTTAATTTTTCATGATGCTTGACAGCTGCACATGCGTTCGGCCTCTACGGGCATCCACACAAAGTCCTTGTGCTGATCGATCTCCTCGAAAGTGCTAGCTCGCGAGGACACTATAGTTTGGCTGATCTAAGAGAAATCATGAAGAAGATAAAGAATAAGGAGACCCTCTCCTTTTCTTTCTGGATCCACACATCAGATCTCTACAATAGAGATCAAGAGAAGAATCCTTTCTTCTCAATTTTTTCACGCATAAGAGAAAACCTTTCTCTCTTCCTTTCACATCCTTAAGAAGAACTTTTTTTCTTTAATTTTTTATGATAAAAAATTAAATTTAATCTAATTTTTTATATTAAAAATCATATAGATTTTTGAGTCCTATAAGAATTCAAAAGAGAGACCCAAGAGAAGAACCGTTCTTCTCTCTTCTTCTCCCTTTTTCTTCTTGATCTAAAATTCTAGGAAGTCTCAAATATCCAACCAAATTTTTTTAATATTTTTTTCTAAATTTTTATATTAAAAATTAGATCTAATCTAATTTTTATCCTAGAAAAAAATAAAAAAAATCTGTGAGAAGAACTCCTTCTTCAAGACTGCGTACAAGAAAGAAGACCCTTATTCTTCATTCTCTTTCTCTCTTTAGGAAGAATTTTTTTCTCCAATTTTCTACTGTATAACTAGTAGAGGAGCCTCTCTTTGATGTCCAAAAATCAGTAAGAAAGTCTCCTAAATTTCTTCAAGAAAGGAAGAGAAGAAGAGAGACAAGGTGTATGGGATATGGGGGGTCCAACTCTTGGATGCCCCCTTCTCCTTTTTTTTTTCTTTGGGTGACAAGAAAGAGGAGAGGGACACCCCTTTTTTCCATGGAAGGAAGAGAGGGGGCGCACATCTTAGTTGGGTGTGGAGGTTTCTCACGGTAAAGAGAGGTGGGGCGTGGAGATTTATATCACATGGGGTATTTCAAGTTGGTTAAGTCCTATTCCAAATAGGATTCAAGATCTTGTTCCAACTCTAACTAACTCTTGGATCCAATCCTAACCAATTTAAAAATTAGTTATAACAAACTAACTAATTGGGTCCTAGCTTAATTATGAAACTAATTAGGCCCCAATTCAATTGAGAATTGGTTAGATTAAAACTCCATTGATCCAAGGATTGATTCTTGATGAATATCAGGGAAGTTTTTGATAATAGGGCTTGATCCAATCAAGCCAATTATTTAATAGAATTTAATCCAATCAAGCCTATATAAAACTAATTGAATCATATTCAATTTAAAATTTTATTTGCATCCCTAAGATTAATTGGAACAAGTCCTGTTATCAATAGGAATGTATCCAATCAATCCAAAGCCAATCTAATTGAATCCAATTCAATTAGATCTAATCTAATCTTCATTGCTCAATCAAATTGATCCAATTAATAATCATATTGTTAATTAATTATTTTTCTAATTTACCAACCATTAGTAAATTATCTATTACATTCTTTGCATAAGATTAATCATCAATCAAATTGATAATTAAACCCTTCAACGATTCATAATCAGTCATTTGATCAGACAGGTACTTCTATGTGTGTGATCCCATAGGTTCAAATCTAAACTAGTAGCATAAGAATAATTTTTGTACTAATCGATGTAACCATCTAGTAATGGAATCCGATATCCGGATAGACTGAATGTATGCCCAGCAACACTCTAGAACCCATGTGGATATAGTTATCATATAATTCATCACTTTGACACTTGATGCTCAAGGATGACTTTGGGTTAAACTGTCAACCCAGGATGAGTGGTCCACATTGTGTTTCAACCTCAAAAATCCTATGACTTCTCACTAAGAGTACTTTGATCAAAATTTTGCTAAATTAAAATACAGTGATGCATCATCTTTAATTTTACCTGGAGTAGTCAAGCCCATCTTGACTCGCACTCAGACTTTACAAGTACATGACTGTACTCAAAAATCTTCTGTTATTGAATTAGAAATTCAAGTAGTCCAACATCAAAGCATAGTGAGTTGCTTGCAAGTCACCAAGACAGTCTCAGGTCCGAGGGACATATATACCCATATCCCATCAGAGCAACCTTTGACAGCAGAGTACTCCAGAAGTGGTCACACTAAGTGAAATATACTTCTACATATCACCCGTATGCCATACCCGTATCACCATATATCTTGGTTAAGAGGACAATCAACTAATATGGCACACAACGACCTACACTCGATACAATTATCGTCCTTGTAATAATTGTATCGTTTGATCGTGAGCAGGATTTAAGAATTACATGATAAATCTTCTTTTATCATTTTGGTAGTAGTTCCAAAGATTTCATCATAACATATGAGTTCTATTTTGAAAGATACATTCTTTATGATGAATTTGTCATATAATATTTATCATTTTATAATTCATATACTTGTATGGAGCACAATCATCTACAATTTAGATGATTGGCTTTAGGACACATTTTTCAACACACAAAAGGCCCTCCAAATATCTCTCCACATCCAATGATCTATGAAAGACTTTTAGTCTGATGGTGACTTAGAACTGGACAACTCAATGGTGAACTGCCTGAGGTGGTATAGCCCATCATGAAGCCGACATGTGGCGACCTCCTCGAAGGTCTGACGGTCGACCTTCTCATCTTGAGGAGTCTCGAATTGGTAGTATGACTATAAATAAAGGATGATTTGTATCAATAAATAGAATACAAGCATACTATGAATTTAAAAATTAAACATCTTTGACTTACTAGGAACATCTCTCACATAGCATCACGAGCCCCCGACGGCCAACTGAGGAACTCATTCACTGACCCCGACATCAATCGTCAGACGATCCCGGTAATGACACGAGACACCTCAAGCTCCCTAAATATCTTGCAAAATTGATTTTGAGTAATAAATGTTGATTCTAAAATGGTAATTTTTTTTTTTAAATATTGCTCGAAGATCTAGTACTTATGTGCGACTCTGAATGTGCACTAGCTCTCTATCTTCTAATCGAGTTGGAGGTACTGCAAGCTGGACGGATCCTCTACCATGGCACTGAGGCTCAGAGCTGGCCACTGCTCTGTATGATTGTAGGGTCAATGGTGACCCTACTTCATCTGAATCTGAGAGTAGCAAAAGATCATAAAGAATGTTATATCAGATAGTAAAAAAATAAAATAACCTAATGGAGAATTTCTAGTGTTAAATTTTATCTTGTGGTGCAGGTGCTGCAGAACCATATGAGCTGCTTACACGAGAGCTCTCTCTTCTGGAACTCTATCCTCTAGAGCTTTCTTTTCGACTAGCATGGCTCCATCCTCTAAGAGTACTCATCCTATAATCTCTGAAAATAAAAATAAATAGATTTACAGATTAATTATACAAATATGATAAGTAATATAATAATTGAAATGATGCAAGGCAAGTATAAAAAATGAATAAAATAATTAAAATTATTTAAAAATAGCTCCATGTTGTCCTGTTATGGCTACCCAAGAGGGAGGATGAATTGGATATTTTATAAAATTTTAAGTTAAATTAAAATTTTAAATAAATATGTGCTTCTAACTTAAGTGATTATATGGTGATTATAATATATAGCAATGAAAATAAAGTATATAAGTTGCTATGCAAGAAATGAAAACAAGTAAAGTAAGAAACTAAGGCAAGAGAGCAAGCACAATACAAATATATAAGATTTATAGTGATTCGAAGCAATCTACTTCTACGTTCACTCCCCAAATTTTCTTTGAAAATTCTACTATAATCCTTTGACTACAGTGTGTTTGTTTTTTCGGGCTCACAAACAAATCCAGTTGATTTTTTCAGGATCACTAACCATAATCCTACATTGTTAGTTTTTCAGACTCACTATCAATCTAGTTGATTTTAATCTTGGCTCACCAACCATAACCATACACATATCTAATTATAGGCTTGGACTAATCTTAACCCCAAATTTCTTTCTCTCAAAAAAACTTATAAAGAAACAAAAATACAATTTTAGCACAAAAGAAAAACTAAAAAGGAACTCTTTTTGAAGTGCAAAGAAGAGGCTGAATAATGCTCTTTTAAAGCTTCAAAACTTTTCTTAGAATGCTGAGAGGATGCTTTAGAAGTTATAGAAGATAGCTCTTGAATGCCCTCTGAAATCAGTGCTTGAATTCCTCTCTTTTTTTCTTTTTCTTGGATTCAATAGAGCTCTCAAATTTGAATGATTTCTTCTTTCAATCAATTTTTTTTCTTTTTCTTTGATTCTTTATCTTTAAATAAGCTTGACAGAGGCTGGAGAAAGTGTTTTAGCCATTGGAGGGGCTGAAGTAGCCGTTGTGAGACAATGAGACAAAAAGGTTGGAAAATAAAAAACTAGCCATTACAGGTCATTGAGCCAACTAAGTTTTTTACTGGATCGACTAAGTACTGGGTCAACTCAATTTTTCTTCAATATTTCACTAGGTCGACTAAGTAATAAGCCAGCTCAATTTTTCACTAGGTCAGCTAAGTTTGAAGTTCTAAAATTTTAGCTTTTTATTTTCTATATCTACTGAGACTGGGTCAGCTCAATCTTCTATTGAGTCAATTCAGTTTGTGTGCCAAGCATGCCAATATACTGAAATCAACTCAAAATCTTTTGGAGTCGACTCAAAATCTTTCAATATTATTTTTCTTCATATTGAGCCATCCAAACTTATGAAACCTTGTTTCTTGAAGACTTTCGCTCGCCAACTTGAGGAGATCTTTTCTATAGATGAATTCTTCAATTTAAGCACCTGAAAACTCCTACAATCTTTTTTGAAATATATGATTAGTATCATCTATACTCAATATTTGAAATCATCAAAATCAATCCTAAGGTCAACAATCTCCTCCTTTTTGATGTTGACAAAACTTTATGAGTATATACATAATAAAAGTAAATAATATATTTCAACTAAATTGAATCATGAAGTGATAGAGTAAATACATGTGAATTCACACTTCATGTATATTCTTAATTAATCTTTAATTCATTGCAAATTTACATATACTCATATTAAAGAATGTGTCAATTCAAATCAATGAGTATTAAGGTTTTAATCATCAAGTTAATAAGCATCTTAAGCATTAATCCTTTAAGCATATACTCACCATCTCTCTCTCCTTTTTTGACATCATCAAAAAGAATAACTTAAATAAAATAATTAATAAACTCAACAAAGTAAATTTTAACATTCCAAAAATATTAAGCTCTCCCTTAATATCATAATCAATTGAGTTCATTTTTCATTCAAAATTTACTCCTCCTTACTATATATCAAAATTCTTAGTTTCATTCCTTACTTACTCTTGTTACAACTATTAATTTTTGTCCTTATAGAATTTTGTACCTCATATTTAAATTGATATTTCATTATGAAAGATATCACAATATGATGAGATTTCAATATAACTTGATTTGATTTCACCATTTATCAAATTTTTTGCCCCTTTCTTTTACAAACAAAGTCATTTAAAAAATATATAATTTCAATAGTTAAGCATCTTACGTGAGAATTGACAAACTTTATAATTTTTGCAATCAAAAAGATCCTTATACAATCATGTTTATTTTAGATTTCTCAAAAGATTAACAATCAAAAAGGTATGATATGCAAATAAGTAATATATTCACAACATTTAACTCATATAATAAAATCATTACATATATTGACAAATCTTCAAAATCAATCAATAATTAATGATGATATGATGTAAAGAAGGTTTAGCTTTTACTAAACATCATCATTTATTTTCTCAATTTCAAGCCATCCACCCATAAGAATTAGCTCTTGTTTCTTAATTGGATGCTTGGTCAACCTGCAAAAATTATTTTCTAACTTTTGATTCCCAAACCATCTTGGGTTTATAGGTGTTTGTGCTTATGATTCCTTTTGGAATCCAAATCTTCTCTACTAATTTACTATCAGATTTTCTAAAATTGCATGCATGTGCTTTGTATCCTATCCTTCCACAACAAAAACATGTAATATATGATGTGCTAATGAAAAAGTTTTTCAAGAACTTTTGCTTATTGTTAGGTTTGTAATGAATTCTGGCTTTATCATCAACATCCTTTTGATTATTCAAAATCAATTGAAGCTTTTATGAACCAAAAGTAAATTTTTCAAGTATAGACTTTAAGTTATCAATCTCTTTTCTTAGTTTAGCATTATCGTCCATAAAAAAATTTTTAGATTTCAAAAGTTTTTTCTTTTCTTCAACTAAAGATTTTTCAGAATTTGCAATATTCTTCTTTTCCTTAGCTAATATTTTCATTTTCTTCAAAATATCTTCCTTTTCAATCGATATTTTATTTTTCTCTTCTATCAAAAATAAATTAGACTTTTTAAGTTCTTTATTTTTCAGCTTTAACATTTTAAATTCATCCATTAAATTATTGAAGGCTTGAAATAACTAATCAAAAATAAAATTGAAAGAATTTTCAAGAATTACCTCATCGTCATTGGCCATGAGGCAAGAAGTTGTAATTCTTTATTATTTCTCATTTCTCTCTTCTTTACCTTGCTCCCTCTTTATCAAAGCTTTCTTTTCCTTTTGTTTCTTCTTTTTCTTTTTCTTTCCATCCTCATGAGCTATGAGGTATAGGTTAGGAGAAGCTTTCATATCTTCCTTGAAGCAAGTTTCTACTTTTTGATGTGCTCCCTCATATGTTGTTTCTAATTGATCCCAAATTTATTTTGCTAAACTACATAAAGAAATAGCATTAAATTCATTAATATCATTCATGGCCTTAGCATTTAGTTGGATCATTCTCTTATCATACTCAATTAATACATTGGAGGAGTGTGCGCTATCTATTATAATCTTCCATAAATCATAATCTTGTGCTTGTATAAAAATTTTCAAACGTATTTTTCAAAATATATAGTTTGTGCCATTAAAAAGTGGAGGTCTTGAAATTGATTATCCTTCACCCAATAAAGAACTAAATGGGTCAGCCATGATATCTTTAACTCTTGAATTTAAAAAGAAATCAGAGCACCTGTTCTGATACCAATTATTATCCAGATATGGCTACCCAAGAGGGAGGTGAATTGGATATTTTCCAAAATTTTAAGTCAAATTAAAGCTCTAAATAAATATATGCTTCTAACTTAAGTGATTATGTGGTGATTATAATATATAGCAGTGAAAATATAGTATATAAGTGGCTATGCAAGAAATGAAAATAAGTAAAGCAAGAAACTAAAGCAAGAGAGCAAGCATAATACAAACACACAAAATTTATAGTGGTTCGGAGTAATCCGCTCTTATATCTACTCCCCAAGCTCTCCTTGAGAATTCTACTATAATCCCTTGACTACAATATGTTTATTTTTTTAGGCTCACAAACAAATCTAGTTGATTTTTTTGAGATCACCAATCACAATCCTACACTGATAGTTTTTCGAACTCACTATCAACTCAGTTGGTTTTAATCTTGGCTCACCAACCACAACCATATACATATCCAATTATGGGCTTGGACCAACTTTAACCTCAAGTTTCTTTTTCCTAAAGAAACTTGTAAAGAAATAAAAATATAAATTTAGCATAAAAGATAAACTAAAAAAAAACTCTTTTTAAAGCATAAAGAAGAGGCTAAATGATGCTCTTTTGAAGCTTCAAAACTCTTCTTAGAATACTGAGAGGATGCTTTAGAAGTTGTAGAAGATAGCTCTTGAATATCCTCTGAAATCAGTGCTTGAATCCCTCTCTTTTCTCTCTTTTTTGGATATTCAATAGAACTCTCAAATTTAAATGATTTCTTCTTTCAATCTATTTTTTTCTTTTTTTTTTGATTCTCCATCTTTAAATAGGCTTGACAGAGGCTGGAGGAAGCGTTCTAGCCATTGAAGGGCCGAAGTAGTCGTTATAAGATAATGAGGACAAAAAGCTGTAAAATAAAAAACTAGATGTAATGGGTCACTAAGCCAACTAAGTTTTTCACTGGATCGACTAAATACTGGATCAGCTCAATTTTTCTTCAGTATTTCATTAGGTCAACTAAGTACTGAGCCAGCTCAATTTTTCACAAGATCAACCAAGTCTGAAGTTCTGAAGTTTTAGCTTTCTATTTTTTGTATCCACTCAGACTGGGTCGGTTCAATCTTCTACTGGATCGACTTAGTTTGCGTGCCAAGCATACCGACAGTGAGAATCAACTCAAAACCTTTCGAAGTTAATTCAAAACTTTTCAACATTATTTTTCTTCATATTAAGCCATCCAAATTTATGAAACCTTGTTCCTTGAAGGCTTTGGCCTGCCAACTTAAGGAGATCTTTTTTATGGATGAATTCTTTAATTTAAGCACCTAGAAACTCATACAATCATCCCTAAAATATATGATTAGTATCATCTATACTCAATATTTTAGAATCATCAAAATCAATCTTAGGGTCAATACTCCATCTACCCTGAGGTCGACTCCTATTGCATGTCAGTCTTCTCCAGCATGCCAGAGTTGACTCCTTTGTCCTTGGGGTCGACTCCTTTTTTTCTGAGGTTGACTACTCATCTTTCTCTTCAGATGTTTGGTACCTTTTAGATTCTTCTTTCGATTCCTCCTCTTCCTCTTCTTCCACTTCTTCCTTTTCTTCACTGTAGAAGTTGGTGTGGTGCTTCCAAACCTTGGGAGGCCACAGGAGGAGTCAGGATATTGGCTTCGAAAGACTAAGATAGATGTGGTCCTAAGGCTAGGATAGGAGTGGTCCTAGGGTGGAGATGGTGCATAGCTCTCCACAGGCTCAAGGTCTGGATGTTTAGGGCTTCAAGGGACTTAGTTGGTGCTTCGAAGATTTGGAGACACAAGGTGGAGCAAGAAATCAGAGCCAAAACTGAAGCTGTAGAGGAATAAATAGTTCAGGATATTAGTCGGCTCAGATTGAGACTGGATTGACTAAGTCGCAGGTGGGTCGACCCAATCCCAGTCTGGGTCGACTATGTCTTAGGCAAACAAAAAGGGATGTCTTGGGAAACTATGCCACGATATGCAGGTGAGTCAACTCAGATAGTCACAGATGAGCTGACTCAGGCTGAGACTAAACTGACTCAGTGTCGCGAGCAGAGCTGCATGTGTTTTCTATTTGGATCTAGGGTTAGATTTGATCCTAGGGTTCTTAAGGCCTAATTTGATAGATCTTAAGAGGGCTAACCAAGGATTTGGATTGAGATTAAGTCCAAGGGATGAAAGCATATGAGACATGGGTATACATAGTCTTGGTGAGTACTTTTCTGTAGCCAGAGGAGCTTTTGGTCAGACCTATTGACTATGTATATATATACATAGGTTGTATGAAGGTTTTACATAGGGTGTGGAATACAAGATCTTTTCTCCCTCAATCTCCTCTCTCTCTCTTTAGGGTTGCTGCCCTAGGTTTCTTGAGAAACCCTAGAGTGGGGGATGCCTCCCTCAAGCCCTAGATGTCCTAGGGCTGGGAGGAGGGAGGCACCCCATCATAGCATCTAGGGATTGGTGCTAGTGTTTGCTGCCTTCAGAGAGATCGGATTTATCGCAAGTCTCCTCAGGTTCATATATAAAATCAGAGGTTTCAACATGGTATCAGAGAAGTGTAGTAGGTTGAGTTACGCCATGGGTTGAGCAATGCCATGGGTCCTTATAATTGCTATCAAAGCCTGGTGGAGCATGGAAAGGAAGGAGAAGTCATACAAGGTGAAATCAAAAATCTACACATCTATTCCACGGTATATCTCAGATCAACCTTCATTTTTTTACTATGATTTGGCCAACTGAAAGCAGTGAGTTGAAGGTGAAGGCTGAGAAAATTGAAGGAAGGATGTTTCCCAGAATGGAAGTTTAGGTGGATGATTTATTTATCCAACTTTGGTTGGAGGTGGTCTTGAAAAAAAGATCGAGGGTATATGGTGTTGGGAATTATATTCTAAAGCCAATCATTTGACCATTGTGCTAATTAACAATATATATGAATTGATCAATAATAAAAGTTATTTGACCTTTTTCATCATAAGGTTACATTTTCTAATGAACTTATGAGTTGTGATGAAGTCCTTAGGATTATTTTGATCGATAAAAGAGGATTTATCACGTAGTTCTTAAACTAATTTATGATCAAATGATATGCTATTACTAGGACGATAGCGATATCAAGTATAGGTCGTTGTGTGCTATATGCGTTGGTTGTCCTCATAACCAAATAGTGTGGAGATACTGGTATGGCATGCAGATGAGATGTAGAAGTACATCATTACTGAACGTGACCAACTATAAAGCACTCTACTGTCAAGAGTAGCTCGCGAAGGTATAGATATAAGTGTCCCTTCAACTTGAGATCACTACGGTGACTTGCAAGCAACTCACTGTACTTTAGTGTCAGACTATCTGAATTTATAATTCAATGATGAAAGATTTTTGGGTATAGTTAAGTATTTATCAAGTCGGTGTGTGAGTCAAGATGGGATTGATCCCTCCGAATTAGTAAGAGTTAATATATTAATATATTTTAAAGTAGCAAAATCTAGATCAGATAATCCATGTAATGAATTTGAAAGATTGAAATATAATGTGGATGACTTATCTAAGGTTGACAGTTAAATTCTAGGTTATCTTTGAGTATTAGAATCAAAGGAATGAATTATACGATAATCATACACCAGTAGGTTCTTGAATGTTGCTTCACTATCATTCGACCTATCTGGATGTTAGGTCCCATTGCTAGATGGTTACATCGATTGATCTAGAAATTTATTTTTATACTACTGATTTAGATTCAAATCTATGAAATCACACTCAAAAAAATTTCTGACTGATTATGTAGTTGATCAATGATTGAGAATCGTTCAAGCATTTAATCATCAATTCGATTGATGATTAATCTTATGCAAAAGTTACAATGAATTTATTTACTGAATATTAATAAATTAATAAAAAAATAATTAATAATTAGATTACTGATTAGCTCAATTTAATTGAGCAAAAAAAATTGATAAAATTTAATTAAATTAGATTCAATTAGGTTTGATCCGATAAGGTTATGAGATGATCTAATCATCAAGGGAGAATTATCCCTGATTTGATTAGAATTTTGATTCAATCAATTTTTAATTTGATTAAAATTTGATTAAAAATTTATAAACTTAATTAGATTGGGTTTTATCTATTTATTTGGGCTAAACTACATGTAATTTGGTTTGGATTCAAATAAGGAAACTAAGAGTCCATAAAAGATTGGACTCTTCTCCCTTGCGCCACCAACTTTCAACGCCAATATTCTGCATGCCAAAAGATTTTTTGCATGAGATTTCTTCACACAAAAGAGTCCTTTGCCCTCCCTATCTCACATCCAAATATGGGTAATATCTAATTTTGTATGGAAGGTTCAAATGTGATTTGAATTGGATACCATATAGATAATATTTGACATTATCTATTAAACCTTGCCGCCAACTTATTTTATTTTCTTTATTTGTGTGATATTTTGAGATGTTTTCTCATCATGGAAAATTAGTTGGAGAACTAATTTATCATGAAAAAATAAGAAAGGAGGTGTCCCATATTTTGTTTGGCATGGAATTATGAGAAGGTGCAACAACTATGTAAGAGTCCAACATCTTTAGGACTCTTCACCCTAACAATCTTTCACACCAAAATAAAAGGGATCTATTTTTTGTTTTATAAGTGTAAGAGAGAAGAGAGAGTACTCTTCACATTGGGAGGCTTTGGGCATGGGTTCTTGGTGTGAAAAAGAAGAGGAGAGTCCCTCTTTTTTGGGTGTGCACAAAACCTAGTCTTCTAGGGTTTCTTCCTAAGGGTTTAGGAAGAGAGAAAAAGATGAGAGAAGACCTTCTCCTCTCCATATCTCTCACATATCTTCATCTCCTTCAAAAGTTCTTCTTTAATCTCTGAAAAGATTTTAGAGATTTGAAGAAACGATCGAGATCAATCAAGAAGAAGATCTTCACGCGAACTAGCATTGTCGAGGAGACCGATCAGATCGGAGTTTCAAGTGGACCTTCCGTAGAGACCGAACACATATGTGGTTGCAGGCGACCAGCAAGGATCTTCCTTACCATATCTCTCAGTAGCGATGATTGTCGATCTGTACTCAGGTATCGAGTTCTAAACTCAAATAGATATAGATTTAATCTATTGCTTACGTCCATGTATGCAGATTTTATCTTATGAATTTTTTAGATTTTATCTGCAACATATCATGTCATAGATCCTAGAGTAGGTTGATTTGATAATTAGATCATATATATATTAGGTTAATATGATTAATCTAAATATCTTTCACTATATTTTATTTCAAAAATTTTTGAAATACATACATGAAATCGTCTATGTTTTTCAATAGTGGTATGAGAGCTTAGATTCGTTATGACATGTTATGTGTGCTCATTGAATCTAAAATTTAATTTTATTTAGATCTGATATGTGATATCTTAAATTTAAATTTAATTAATGATGGATCACACAAACTGAAATAAGATTGTCCTGCGATAGGGTTTATCCCTTACAGTGAACAGGTTGTCCCAATTTGTGCTGATCTTTGATAAATTTTTTTTTATATATTGCATATGATATTTATGATCTGATTTAGATATGATCTAAAATTATGATCAGATATGATGTAATTTAGATTAGATCTAAATTTATACATATATGATATATGATTAGATTAGATGATCTGATTAGCAAGTACTTAGATTGAATTGATCACCAGGCCGTCCGGTCATAGGAGCAAGAAGGGTTTAAAGGCCCTCTCTTTTCATTTGATGGGATGCTCTTATGGCATATAGGGGTGCCATATGATTAAATCCCATGAAGAAGAAAATGAAAAGAAAAACTTACTTTTCTGCAAAATCTTAGATCTTGAAATCCTAGATTTGTTGTATGTGATATAAAGTTATATGAAATGTAAAATATCTAATCTATATGATTAAAATTATTTTAATCATGAAAAAATAAAATATGAAATCATAAAAATTTTAGATATGATCTAAGAAGGTGTTTATGATTGGTTTTATTTTAGCATTATGCAAGATTTTTCAGATCTAAAATTTTTTAAAACATGCTTGTACAATTACTGAGCCGATCCAGTTTTGAACTGAGTTAACCCAGTCCTCTTGTGTAGCTGACTCAATATTGATTGAGTTGATCCAGTTTCAAAATAAAAAATCTTTGTATAAAATTTATTATAAATTATTTATAAAAATAAAAAATTCAAATTATTTCAAACCTAAATCTTAACCCATGTTGAATCTATACTTAATTCAAAATTAAGTTGAACTAATTAGATCTAAAATTATGAATTAAAGATCTAATGTCATTCACATAAAATATGGGTTGATGGATTTATGGGTTAGCTTGATCAGGTCATCTTAATTGGGTTAGACCTAAGGTTAGAATCAAAGAGTTAATGGATCAAGTAGAGAAATTGATTAAATCTAACCAAATATTAGATTAGATTAAATCAAAATTTTTCTAGAACTAATATAATAGTTATAAATGGTCAAGTCTATATCTTTGATTAGATCAAATGGATCTTGATTGTGGCTTAGTGGTCGAGCTCGAATCTTTAGGCAAACCTAATTAAAACTGATAAACCAATTAGTGTCTAAGATAAGTTTGGCATTTCGACTGATGGTTTTAATTGGGAGTGGCTTATCAGACCATTTTGATGGTGTCTAAGACAAGCTTAGCATACCCTTCCACCAATCTCACTTACTTGGCCGATATGGTTAATCAACTTTTGATTAGGTTGCTCATTGATTTGTGCTAACCCATGTTGCATAGGTAAATCAGTGTGACTAATTTAGGTGCTCCTAGATTGATCAGTTAGTCTTGAGTCTTCTTCATAACTTGATGAAGTCAGTGGAAGGATTTATAACTAGTTGGGTGGACCAGATTAAGCTTAATCTTCTTTGATCTGACTTGGTGAAGTCAGTGGGAGGATTGTTAATTAACCGATCAAATCTCTTCTCTAAATTAATTAAATCTTCTAAATTATTAAGTCCATAAAATAAATTGATTATGGTGATAACTAGATCATAGTCTTTTATTAAGATAATGGTAATGGGTCCATCATTTCTGTTGATATTGTAGGCACCATCCGTCTGATGTTTCTCTAAATGATGAAATTATCATTCGTTATATGATGACTCTGCTATACTACCTGATGAATGATTGGATTGGTCGAGCCATACTCAGACCTGATCATTCATTAGTTAGAATCACTGAGTAGGTTTATATTAATGGTTGGACCTAACTGGGACTTTCAGTGAAGGCCCATCACCTATTGAAATGAAACCTGGGGCAAAACTTAATACTAAAAATTATTTGAAAAAATAATTGGTTGATAACCTATCCATAGATGCATATGGATTAGCCGAGCCATACTCGAACTTGTATACAGTCTGTGTGGATTCTAGTACTCACTAAGAAATTTGGGTAATTTCTCAGATTGGAGGTAGAGACTACCAATTCGACTAAAATAGTGGGAGAATCTTTAGACTAAAGTCCAAGTCTTTAGACTTAATCAATTCATAAACATAGATATTTTATATTTTTCTTTCAGTCATGGCTAGATGTCCATTGCTTCGTTCACTATTTAACCATGACTTATTTATAGGATTCAACTTCGATAGATGGTATCGAAAGTTATAAATAGTTCTAGAGCACGAATGGATCCTATATATGATTATGGGTCCAACACCTAATATTTTCACATCCAACATATATGATGCGATCAAAGATACTTATTAGAAGTGGCCAAATGATCTTATCACCATATGGTATTTTTGTGAGCAGCAAAGAATACAAATTTAGTTATAAATCGATGATGCTTAATGGGAGAAAATCTTTCAAATGTTGAAGGAATTCTTTTGCACCTTTGAAGATGTATCTTCAGTAGGGCAACAATCTTTTTGAAAAAAAAAAAGAAAATACAAAAGAGTCGTGCTGGGCTAATGAATCCAAACTGATAAAACAGTCTAAGGTTAACCTAGTCTGGCAGAGTCCCTTGATCCAAACAGATTAAGGAAGAGAAATCAATAAAGGATTGTTGGCCAAAGTACTTATATGATAATACCTTATGATTTCTCTATCGGTGACACTACTATCTGGATATTGGATATTGAAAGTCCATACAAATTGTTGCAATGACTTCAAGTTAGTAGAAAGATTAAAAACAGCAAAAGATTTTTGAATATTAGAGTTGAAAGTCATATTTCAGTTTTGGCTTTATGTTGCTCCAAGAATTGATTTTGATAATCGCAAACATTTGAAGGGACTACTAATATGTTTCTTGTCTTTGAAGAATATTTTTATGATGTTTCAGGTAGTCCAAAAGATTAGATTTGAAAAGCTTCATCAAGTATGCCAAAATTGAAGTTTTTGTAAGTTGGAGAAGTTTTCGAAACCTTCTGAGAGTGTCCAACTAATTTGAAGCCATTTGAGAATGTTTAGAAGTATTCTGGTAAGTTTCAAACCTTAAATACATGAAAAATTAGATTGCAACAAAATAGAGCGACCCATCTGGGTTATTCCTTTTTATTGAATAGCCGGCACGTATTATTTTGACTCGTGGCATGCAGTGGGACGATCCACTTGGAATGACCCCTGAGATCCTGAGATCAAAATAGAAAGTCTGATTTTCAGACTGGCCAAAGAGACATCCCATAGGACTTCCCAGTCACAGTGGGACGATCCATTCTGGGCAAGTTCGTAACGGCTAATTTTCAACCCATTTTTGATGTATTTAATATGCATTAAACACACTCCAACGGCTCTAAACCGATACTAAGATATTTTCAAGTGCAAACGGTGACTATAAATGCTCTCTTAAAGTAGAAAATCATAAGATTTTGCAAGTACTCAAGTTCAAATCTGAGAAAAGCTCAATCAACCCTAAAAGAGAGAAAAGAAGCATTTAATCACTTCACCAACTACTCTTCAGCTGCAATCAAGTGTGGAATTTATTAAAGATGTTCGGCAAAAGCTTCTTTTCCTTAAGTATTATATTTATATTACATTTATTATATTTATTTAAGGAGATATTGTGCTAAATTTTTTATATCCTATTTTTCTTATATTGCTTTTACGTTTTTGAGTTTTGAGGGATTTCAAAACTCGATTGGATTAATCCGAACCCTGAATCGAATTGTTGAAGGTTGGTTTGTACCCAAAAAATAAGTGTTCTTGCTTGGATAGCAAGGGTCAGAGTTGTCCGATGTGTTATAACTTTGAAATCCGTTTAGTAGATTGAATTTCTAAGTAAGAACTTGGGGAGTGGATGTAGGTGCAAGGTTGGCACCGAACCACTATAAATTCTTTATGTTTGCTGTGCTTGTTTCTCTTTACTTGTTTCTTGTGCCTTATACTTGCATTTCTATCTTTTGTATTTGAATTCATTTTTATTGAAAATCAATCTACTCCAGTCAAACACTTAAGCATATTATTTTAGTGTACTAATCTTTAAAATTTTAAAAGGATCTAATTCACCCCCCCTCTTGGGCTCCATATTTGGGCAACAAGTGGTATCAGAGCCCGATAATCTAGTTTTTGCTTGATTTAACCATCAAGAGCTAAAGATTTATGGCAGTCCAATTTGGCACATCCCTAGCCGAGGGGCAATCCACAAACCGACCTTCACTTTTCAATGGGTCAAACTATACCTATTGGAAAGCTCAGATGAGAATCTTCATTGAGGCATTTGACTAAGATATGTAAAGTATCATAGTAAATAGACCGCACACATCCACTAAATTGATTGATGGTGTGTCTCTCCCTAAGCCGGAAGGTGAATGAGATAAATTTGATAAGAAAATAACTCAGTTCAATACTAAAGCCATAAATATTTTATATTGTACTTTAGATGTAAGTGAATTTAATCGTATTTCCACATGTAATTCTACTAAAAAAATTTAGGATAGGTTAGAAGTCACACATGAAGGCACAAACCAAGTAAAAGAATCTAAGATAAATATGTTTGTGTACAACTATGAACTGTTTAAAATGAAACTTGAAGAGTCAATAACTCAAATATTCACTTATTTCATTGATATTATAAATAGTTTAAAAAGTCTTGGCAAATATTATTCTAACAGTGATCTTGTGAGAAAAATGCTCAGGTCCTTACCAAGATCGTGGGAGGCAAAAATCATTGCAATCCAAGAGGCCAAAGATTTAAATACTCTACCATTGGAGGAGCTGCTTGGATCCCTCATGACTCACGAACTGGCCATGAAGCAACACACTAAGGAGAAAACCAAAAGAAAGAGGACCAAGTCTCTCAAGTCGATAGCTCAGGAAGAAGAAGGTACAGAAAAATCAGACAATAGCGAGGAAGATGAGGACTTGGCCCTGATCATCAAAAAATTTAGACGCTTCATGAGAAGAAGAAGATAAGGGACCAAGAGAAGACCACCAGTTAAGAGGTAGCTGAGTAAAGAAAAAGAAAAGGAATAGTCCCTCATCTGCTATGAATGCAAAAAGTCGGGCCACTTCAGATCAGAATGCCTCCAACTCAAGAAAGATCAAAAGAAGTTCAAGAAGAAAAAGACCATGATGGCTACATAGAGTAACAGTGATGACTCCATCACTGATGAAGAATCTCACGAAGAAGCCAACTTGTGCCTTTTGGCACATGAAAATGAGGTGTGTCTTGCATCCCAAGTAACAAAATGAAAGTGATATCTCGATAGTAGATGCTCAAGACACATGACTGGTGATCAATCTCAATTCATCACATTAAAAGTCAAGAATGGAGGGATGATCACCTTTGAAGATAATGACAAAGGAAAGATCATCGATATTGGTAACATTAGTATCACTCTCTCCACTTATATTGAAAATGTATTACTTGTAGATGGCCTTAAGCATAATCTTTTAAGTATTAGTCAATTATGTGATAAATGTTACAAAGTAGTATTTGAATCATCTATGTGCATTGTAACTAGTTCTACTGATGTTAGCACTAGATTCATTGGACGTAGGCTTGACAATGTATACATGGTTGATTTGGATAATCTATATTTACAAAATATGCAATGTCTTATGGCCATGAATGCTAAAATTAATGAGACTAGTTGGCTTTGGTATCGTAGGCTTGCACATATTAGTTTGCATACACTTTCTAAAATCATTAAAAAGAATTTGATTGTTGGATTGCCAAAAATTAATTTTGACAAAGATAAAATATGTGATGCATGTCAATTAGATAAACAAACAAGAGTTTTCTTTAAATCTAAAAATATTATTTCAATTTATAAACCTCTAGAACTCTTACATATGGATTTATTTGGTCTACAAGAATAACTAGTCTAGGAGAAAAAAGATATAATTTTATAATCATTGATGATTTTTTGTATTTTACTTAGATTTTATTTTTAGCTTCTAAGGATGAAGCATTTTCAGTATTCTCTAAGTTTCATCGAAATATTTCGAATGAAAAAGTTTACTAATTATTTTTATTCGAAGTGATCATGGTACTGAATTTGAAAATAAAGATTTTCAAAAATTTTATGATGAAAAAGATATAGATCATAACTTTTCAGTACCTGAAATATTACAACAAAATAGAGTTGTTGAAAGAAAAAATAGAACCTTAAAAGAAATGGTCCGTACCATACTATGTGAAAGCAAGCTCCCAAAGTACTTTTGGGCAGAAGCAATTAACATAGTATGTTACATTCTAAACTGTGCCTTAATAAGATCAATTTTAAAGAAAACACCTTATGAATTATGAAAGGGTAGAAAACCTAATATAGGCTATTTTCATATTTTTGGTTATCGATGTTTTATTTTGAATAATGGCAAAGATAGCTTAGATAAATTTGATGCTAAATCTGATGAATCTATCTTTATTGGCTATTTCACTTCTAGTAAAGCTTTTAGAGTGTTTAATAAAAAAATACTAGTAGTGAAAGAGTCAATCATGTAGTTTTTGATAAAACTAATGATCTTCCATCAAGAAAGAGAGAAGGTACTGATAATACAGGTATCATAAAAGGTAAAATAAAAGAGCTCACCCTCAATGACTCAAATGAGCAAAACAAAGATCAATTGGATGAAAAGCATGAGGATGAAAGCATCAATGATCAGAATATTTAAGAACAACCTCGGGACACAGGTAATCTTTCAAGAGAATAGAGGTATGTCCACAATCACCCCAATAAATTAATAATTGGTGATTCGGCACAAGGAGTAAGAACTAGATCCTCACTTAGAGATGTTTATAATTATGTAGCTTTTGTTTCACATCTAGAACTTAAAATAATAGATGAAGCTGAAAAAGATCATAACTGGATAATTATCATGCAAGAAGAGCTAAATCAATTTGAAAGAAACAATATATGGACACTAGTTGCTAGACCTAAAAATCATCCCATAATAGGAACTAAATGGGTATATAGGAACAAATTAGATGAAGATGAAAATATAATAAAAAATAAAGTAAGATTAGTTGCTAAATGATACAATCAACAAGAAAGAATTGATTTTGATGAAATATTTGCTCCTGTTGCTAGACTAGAAGCAATAAGAATGCTACTTGCTTTTGCTTGCTTTATAAATTTTAAACTATTTCAAATGAATGTTAAAAGTACTTTTCTAAATGATTATATTGCTGAAGAAGTATATGTTGAACAACCTTCAGATTTTGAAAGTCATAAATTTTCAGATCATGTATTTAAGTTAAACAAAATATTATATGGTTTAAAATAAGCTCCTAAGGCTTGATATGAAAGATTAAGTTCTTATTAGAAAATAATTTTTCAAGAGAAAAAATTGATACAACTCTATTTATAAAAAGAAAAGATAAAAAATTTTTAGTTATACAGATATATGTTGATGACATTATATTTGGGTCTACTAATGAAGATTTATGCCAAGAGTTTGCCAAGCTCATGCAGGGAGAATTCGAGATGAGCATGATGAGAGAATTCACTTTCTTCCTCAGACTCCAGATTAAGCAAATGAAGGAAGAAATCTCCATCACCCAAAGTAAGTATACAAGAGAACTATTAAAAAAATTTGAAATGGAGAGCTCAAAAATTATAAGTACACCTATGATCCCTTCCTGTAAATTAGAAAAGATGTGCATGGTAAAAATATTGATTCAAAGCTTTATAGAGATATGATAGGCTCTTTATTGTATCTAACTGCTAGTAGACCTGATATAATGTTCAGTGTATGCATGTGTGCTAGATATCAATCTAATCCTAAGGAATCTCACTTAAATGCTGTTAAGAGAATTTTTAAATACTTAAAAGGAACATAAAATTTAGATTTTTAATTTTCAAAATAATCTTCTATGGACTTAATAGGTTACTCAGATGCAGACTTTGCTGGATGTAAACTAGATAGAAAAAGTACTAGTGAAACTTATCAATTTTTAGGAGTAAACTTAATTTCTTAGTTTAGTAAGAAGTAAAATTCAGTGGTATTGTCTACAGCCGAGGTCGAATACATTGCAGCTGGAAGTTGCTATGCTCAAATCCTGTGGATTAAGCAATAACTCGTAGATTTTGGTATTGAACTTAAAAACATCCCCATAAGATGTGATAATACTAGTGCCATCAATTTAACCAAAAATCCAATCCAAAACTCTAAGTCAAAATATATTGAAATTAAATATCATTTCATAAGAGAATATATTCAAAATAATGATATAACACTGGAATACATAAACACTGAAAATTAATTAGCTGACATTTTCATCAAAGTACTTAAAAAAAGTAAATTTTATTTAATTAGAAGGGAATTGAGCATGTTAGACCCTTCTACTTGAATTTTAATCATAATTTTACTCCTAAAATTTATTTAAATTTTTTTGACTTTATTATCCTAATTTTGAGAGCCATCTATCATTTTTTGAGAATTTTTTTAGATAATTAAAAATTCATCAGTGCTATTCAGATATCTTTCTAGATTTTTTTGCGTTAAAATACTCAATCAAAAATCATATCAAAATTTATTTAGATTTCTCATGTCATCTCAACTCGATATGATCAATTTTAAATTTTTTATTTTTATTTTTTTTAATTTTTAAATCTTTTCTCATCGCCTGAACCTTTCTTGGATGGGATGACCCATGTGGGACGTCCCAATTGATCGGGCAAACCAATTTCATATAAGCCGACCTATTTTTTATTCTATTAAATAGGCTTTTCGATGTCTCAAACCCCAAAATCCTTCCTCTTCCTCTCATCCCAAACCTAGAAATCTCCTTCTAGATCTCTCCAAACCTCAAAATCTCACAAAATCGTGGATTACTCTCCTCCAATTTTTTGATCTCACAGCTCACTCTCTTGATTTTCCCAAATTTTAAATCCTAATCCACAGAATCCGTGAGAAACTCTCCAAAATCATCTTCTCCTCTTAGTTTCACTTCAATCCACATCTTTCTCCACCCTCTTGAACATTGTCCATCCTCTCCTTTGGACATGGCCCCCAAAATGAGATTGCTGCAGAGAAGGAAGTTGGCTAGATCTTTAAAGACTGAGGAATGAAGGAAGAAGGCAGCACAAGAGCCAACCCAAGTATCTCCACTGGTCACTCCAAGTAAGATTCCTCTATCTGCTAGGAAGGTTGCTTTGGAAAAAAATTTGGATTTCAAATTTTTGAGGTATGATGGTTTTTTAATTGGAGAAAAATTAATTAAGCAAGGTTGAAAATTTTATCTAAGTTTGTCTGAGCCGGTTTATATTGATTTGGTCAAGAAATTTTATTCAAATTTGATTTTCTATGATGGTGTTTTGAGGTTTGCTGTGAAGGGAGTCTAAATCATTTTGAATGCACCTAGGCTAGGTAGACTCTTTCAGATGCCTTATGAGGGTAGTTGCCTAGATGAGCTACCCAAAAAGAAAATTGGACTTAGGACAATCCTTCGAAGAGAAGATGTAGAAGGTTTTCTAAAAATTGAAGTCAAGGATCTGAGTGTGGAAATGAGGTTGCTCCACTACATGGTGTCTAAGATTTTCTTCTTCAGAGGGAAAAGATATGATTTGATGACTGGTAGGGATATTTGCTTGATACACCATGTTATTTTTGAAACTCCCCTGAACCTACCTTTCCTGATGATCGATGCCATGAGGGAGGCCTTGAACAGATCCAAAGCTCTCTTGCCATATGGCATGGCTCTCACTGTGATTTTTAGAGAGTCTGGAGTGAGTTTTAAGGGGGAGATTGTTTGTAGACTGTCATACATTGACACCTACAACAATCACTCACTTAGGCACATGGGGTTTGTCAGAGTTGATGGTCGTTGGGCCAAGGACTGTGCAGCTACAGTTGAGGAGGAGGAGCATGCTGAGGAGAAGGATCCATCTTCACCTGTGTCCAGATAGAGTCCAGTTGATCAACCATTTTCGGAGCCTGAGGCAGGATCCTCAATCAGAGTATCCCCGTCGAGCCGTATCATACCATCTTTTAATTTGGGGGATAAGGACATGGGACTGTTGGCTGAGAGAGTGGCAGGGATTCTATCTATTCAGCAGCAGTGATTTTAGAATCAGCTTTTTCAGCGATCTCACCAGTTCAGCAGCAGATCCTCCAGTTGGTGCAGCAGCAGCAGTTTCGCCAGGCTCCACCGAGTTCTTTCTCTGATCCTTCCTCGAACTTTTCTATCATGCCACACATATCTTCACTGATGGAGTTTTTGTTTGATCTGAGTACTAGATTGGAGAGTGTGGAGAGTTCCTTACTCAAGTTCAGTGATAAAATTTTTGATATTGAGAGGGAGATCAGACGGATTTTAGTTTTTCTATCAGGAGGAGTGAGCACTTCGACTACTTCTTCACCACAGTTGGATGATTTAGCTCGAGAGATAGAGAGACTCCATAGCCAGCTTTGTTCTTCTCTTGAGCTGATTCAGACAGATATCAGAGACTCTAGAGACTTCGTATCTACTGATCTAGATGGGCTCCGACTTATAGTGAGGAAGATCTTGTCCCAGCTTGATGCCATTAGGACTCAGTTTCAGTCTAGGCCCTCCGCATTCAGTGAGCCAGCCTTTGTCTAGCCCATTGCTTTTCGTCTTGCGATATCTTCCTCTCGAACCAAACCCTTCAGTTGAGGATGAGGCTGATCATATTTTATCGATCTTGATCTTGAGCTCGATGCCCATTCTCACTGATTTCATCATTTTGTATTAGGTTACTTAGTTGTATTTTGTATATTGGATGTATGAGAGCTTTATACTCATGGACATATATTATGATTCTTGTAACCTCTCTTTTTGTCGTAATTAATGAATGAGGTTATTATCATGGCTCACTTATTTTTTCTTGGATGAATGAATTACTGTTATACTTGAATGAATGCACTATTACTCTGATACCTGACATAGAACCATAAAAAATTTTACTCCCTTTAGTTCATATTTTTTGATGATGTCAAAAAGAGGAAGAAAGTAGTATATTGTCTATCTGAATTTTTTAAATTTAAATGCTTTATTAAATTTTTTGCTCTGATACAGTATTTTGCACTGATATGCCTTTGATACGCAAATTTTTACTCTGATATATCTGTTTTTATCTTCATTTTGATACTATTTAAAAAATTGCTCGGATATATCTATTTTTTTTGAGTGCTCTGATATTTTTGATAATTTTATTTTTGCATGAATAACAAAATACCTTGATACATTCATTTTTTATTATACAAAATGCTCTAATTTATTCTCTTTTAATTCTTGGTTTCATCTTTTCTTTGATATCAAAATAAGAAAAAGAAAAAGAAATATTTTTTTCATATTTATTGCTTTGATATTAAAAATAAGGAAGAGAAGAATAAAATTTTTTATGAACCATCTCTACTTCAATAAGAAAAATTTTACAAATTGAATACTCTTTATATAAGAAAGGGGAAGATCTTTTTTAAAATGATTAAAATAATTATTTTTATCTATTTCATATAAGAATGGGGAGGATTTTAACTGACTAAGAACAATCCTTAGAAAAACTCTGATACTTTCACAAATGAGTTTCAGCAAAATGAATTGAAATATTAAAATTATTGAAAATATGTATCTCATGATTTTTTGACTTTGACATATTCCTATAAGTGCTTTACAAACCCAAATTTTTTGAGCGATAAGGACTTATTTTATGAACACTTAAATATTTTGTAATCATCAAAAAAGAAGAGATTGTTGCTCCAAGAATTGATTTTGATGATTGCAAATTATTTGAGGAGACTACTAATGTGTTTCTTATCTTTGAAGAATATTTTTATGATATTTTAGGTAGTCTAAAAGATTGAATTTGAAAAGCTTCATCAAGTGTGCCAAAATTAAAGTTTCTGCAAGTTAGAAAAGTTTTCGAAGCTTTTTAAAAGTGTCCAATTGATTTGAAGTCATTTGAGAGTATTTGGATGTGTTCTTATAAGTTTCGAACCTTAAATGCATAAAAAATTAGATTGCGACAAAATAAGGCAACCCATCTGGGTCATCCCTTTTCATTAAGTAGCCGGCACGCACTGTTTTAACTTATGGCACGTAGTGGGATGATCCATCTGGGATGATCCCTGAGACCCTGAGATCAAAATAGAAAATCTGATTTTCAGACTGGCCAAATGAGGCATCCCATGAAACTTTTCAGTCACAGTGGAACGATCCATTTGGGATGACTCATTCTGGGCGAGTTTGCAACGACTAGTTTTTAGCCCATTTTTTATGCATTTAATGTGCATTAAATATTTTTCAATGGCTCTAAACTGACACTAAGATATTTTCAAGTGCAAATAGTGACTATAAATGCTCTCTTAAAGTGAAAAATCATAAGATTTTGCAAGCACTCAAGTTCAAATCTGAGAAAAGCTCAATCAGCCCTAAAAGAGAGAAAAGAAGCATCTAATTACTTCACCAACCACTCTCCAGCTGCAATCAAGTATGGAATTCATTGAGGATGTTTAGCAAAAACTTTTTCTTTTTAAGTATTATATTTATATTATATTTATTATATTTATTTAAGAAGATATTATGCTGAATTTTTTGTACCCTATTTTTCTCAAATTGCTTTTGGGTTTTTAAGTTTTGGGAGATTTTAAAACTTGGTTGGGTTGATCTAAATCCTGAATCGGATTGTTGAGGATTGGCTTGTACTTGAAAAATAAGTGTTCTTGCTTGGATAGCAAAGGTCAGAGTTGTCCGACGTGTTGTAACTTTGAAATTCATTTAGTAAATTGAATACCCAAGTAGGGACTTGGAGAGTGGATGTAAGTGCAAGGTTGGCAACGAACCACTATAAATTCTTTGTGTTTGCTGTACTTATTTCTCTTTACTTGTTCCTTGTGCCTTATACTTGCATTTCTATCTTTTGTGTTTGAATTCATTTTTATTGAAAATCAACCCACTCCACTCAAACACTTAAGCATATTATTTTAGTGTACTAATCTTTAAAATTTTAAAAAGACCCAATTCATCCCCCCTCTTGGGTTCTATATCTGGGCAACACTTGAGGAATTCTCAAGCAAGTTTTTGATTTTAATAATGCCATTTCAAGTGATTATCACCATTGTCTATTTTGACGAATGTAATTTTCATAGAGTTTCTGGCCAAGGATGGATTTACATTGTCAATATAGAATGATTTTTGTGATATCATTATGGATGATGTCAAAATTATGGTGGACAACAAAAGAAATGGTGTTTATAAATAATCATAATCTGTTAGTGTATAGTACACAACAAACAAATACCATAGAGTAGATAATATCACAAATGCCTATCTTTGGCAATTTAGGTTCAATCATATCTGATACATACTGATGTGTTGGATCTACGAACATATTTGCCATAATATGGATTATTAAAATATTTAAATAATTTCTTAATAAGGTGGAGGAATAAACTGAAAAGAGCATTGAAACTCTTCGATCAGACCAAAGAGGAGAATATCTTTTTGGTGAGTTGTTTGACATATTTAGAAGAGAATAGGATTCTCTTTTATTGGAATCAACTTTGTCAGACATAGTTCGATCCATTATGGGATTTACAAGTCTGTCAGTTTTCTTTTAGAGTTATACTCTTAAGACTACTTGTCATGTTCTCAATTGGATTTTGAATTAATCAGTCGCAAAGAGTCCATATGAGATATGGACCAGGCGTAAGCCGATACTCTCTTACCTTAGGATTTGGGTGTGTTTGTTTTATGTCAAGCATTTGCAAGCAATTAGCTTAGATCCCGATCCTATCAATATTATTTTGTAGGGTAACCCTAAAGAATATAGGGGATATAACTTCTACCTTGCTAAAGAATAAGAGTTATTCGGCATTCTTTTTAAGAAAAGGAGTATCTTGGTGAAGAAACTGATACCTTTAATATGGAACATATGAAGTTCGATAGATAGAAGAACCGACACAATCTAGTGAACCTATAGAATCAGATTTGATTAGATCAAACTTGAAATTCATTATAAAGACACTATTAAGGAGATTCGATAAAGTACCACATCTGTCGGATAGATACTTTGATTTTTAGTTTCGAGACATGATCCTGTTGAACTTGATGAGAACAATAAGGATGTAATACCCACATGGATGCCATGCAGCGGTCCAACTTTGATTAGTGGCTTGGAGCCAAAAAATCTGAAATGGAGTTCATGAAGGTCAACGGTGTATGAACACTCGTTGATCCACTCGAAAGGATAAAGTCCATAGGGTGTAAGTAGATCTTCAATAGGATCAGAGAGCGCAGACGAGAAGGTAGTGACCTACAAGGTCTATTTGGTTGCCTAAGGATATTGTCAATGTTATAGTATTGACCATAATGAGATATTTTCTCCTGTGGCAATGCTAAATATTTAAGAGTTAAAAAATATATTTTGATAAATGATCAAAATGCATAATTTTATTGAGAATAAAGATGAATCCTACAAATATAAATGGGTTAATAGTTCTGTGAGTATATTTCTTATTTTATATGTGAATGAAATTCTTTTAATCGAGAATGACATTCTTTACATTACAAGGAATAAAGATTTTACTATTCTCATTGTTCTCCATAAAAGACTTGAGAAAAATATTCTTCATCTTAGGGATGAAGATCTATAAAGATAGATTTAAGAGGCTGCTTGGGTTATCCCAATCCACGTACATAGAGTATTTATGAGTAAAATTTATTCTATCATATACACCATGTACGAGATAAGATATGGTATGCTTATTAGGGTAGTGAGTGGATATCTGCAAGATTCGGATGAGAATCACTGGAAGGTCATTCTTAAGTATTTGAGAAATACTAAGGATCGGTGACTTAATTATGGAGAATCTGATTTAAAACTTATGAAATTTGACTCTAATTTTTAGTTAGACATAATAATAGCAAGAACGTATCAAAATACATCTTTATTCTAAATAATGAAGCAATCTGCTAGAAAAGTTACAAGCAGAAAAATATAGCCAATTCAGTTGCGAGACTGAATGCATTGCAGCATTCGATATTTGCAAGGAAGCTATGTGATTGTACAGATTTACTGGCAAGCTAGGAGTGGCACCCTCTGATGATGGTCCTGCTGTATTGTATAGCATTGGAGCCATAGCTCATACCAAAGAGCCAAAGTTCCATTAGCTTATCAAGCATTTAGCATCGCTTCCATCTTATTCAAAAAATCTATCCAGATGATATCGAACTTTAGAAGATCGATGGAAAAGAGAACCTGACTGATCCATTTACTAAAGCCTTAGTATCTAAGAGTTTTGAGATGATAAATCAAAGATGGATATATGATACTATATTGATTGGCTTTAGTCTAAATGGGAGTTGTTGGGAATTGTATCCTAAAGTCAATCATTTGACGATTGAGCTAATTGAAAATGTATATGAATTGATTAATAATAAAAATTATTTGGCCTTTTTCATCATAAGGTTATATCTTCTAATGAACTCCTGAGTTGTGATGAAGTCTTTAGGATTACTTTGATCGATAAAAAAAAATTTATTGCATAGTCCTTAAATTGGTTCGCGATCAAACGATACGCTATTACTAGGACGATAGCGATATCGAGTATAGAACATTGTGTGCCATATCCGTTGATTGTCCTTATAACCAAATGGTATAAAGATATTGGTATAGCATGCAGGTGAGATGTAGGAGTACATCGTCACTGAACGTGACCAACTGTGAAGTACTTTGCTATCAAGAGTAGCTCGCGAAGGGTATGAGTATTGTTGCCCAGCTATGCAACCCAATAGAGGGGGTGAATTGGGTTTTTAAAGATTTAAATTTAACTTACAACTATGAAGATTATTTAACAATGAGCAAGATAAGTATAGAGAGTGTAATTTATGCAGGGGTAATAGTTGGATGCTAGAATGCAAGAAAATAAAGAAGTTTGAAAGGAGAGCAATTAAGCACAACATAGACAAGAAGATTTATAGTGGTTCGGTGCCAACCTTGCACCTACATCCACTCCCCAAGCTCCTACTTAAGAATTCCAATCCATTAAACTGTATTCAACCTGAATACACTCGTCGGAACCTCCGACTCTAGCTATCTCAAGCTAGATCACTTATTTTTGGATACAAGCCAACCCAATACAATTCGATTCAAGGTTCGGATCAATCTTCCCACATTTTAGAATCCTTCCAAAATAAAAATAATAACTCAAAAAGAGTATTACAGTTAATTGCACAGAAATACAGATGAAGCTCCTTTAATGAGCGAATAAAGCCTTAAATACACTTTACACAATTAGAAGAAAGCTCTTTCTGATTTTCTCAAGGTGGTTGGAGACTTGAATGAGCTCTTGAGGAGTTGGTGAACTTGAATTAAAAGCTTGAACTCTTTAAGTGGGCTCTTGCTTAGGGTTGTAAAGAATGCTTGAAGAATCTTTTTCAAAAATCTCTCTCTATTTGATTCCCTCCTTTAAGTCCCTTTATATAACTTCAAATAATGGTGGAGAGTAATCTGGGCTGAAATAAAGCCGTTAGAGCATATTAAATGAGCATTAAATGCCATTGAAATGGGTTAAAAACTAGCCGTTGTAGAAATTTCCCGTCACAGGGGTCGACTCATAGCGTCGACTCATGCTCATAGGTCGACTCATGGGGTCGACCTCTGTGAAAAAGAGCAGAAAATGACTGTTCTGTAATTTTGGCCTGCAGAGCAGTAGAGATCGACTCATAGGGTCGACTCATGCCAAGAGGTCGACCCATGGGGTCGACTCACAGAGTGTGCCAGCCAGAATTTTCGCGTGCCATTCAGCCCTTTAATCCATGAGTCGGCTCATGAGGTTGACTCAAAAATAGAAACCTAATTTTTTTACAAAATACACTTTCAAAAATGTTGAAATTTCCTCCAATAGATTGCACGTCTTTTGTTCTTGCTCTTGAGGCTTCTGAATCAGATCTTGATAAAATTATGATTTTACCTCTGAAATGCAATGAGTCTTTTTTCAAGCCAAAATCATTAGTAATCCTCTCAAATACTTTGTAATCATCAAAATCAATTCAAGGAGCAACAATCTCCTCCTTTTTGATGATGACAAAATACTTGAGCAAAAGTATATATAAAGCATTGAATCATGAATTTCAAATTTATGAAGATGCATCACTTAAGTATTATAGCCAAGTATTGGAACGAGATGCATCATAAGCAGTTTAAAGACAAATTTAAAATTTGCTTATAAGTGCATTTGCCTGTAAAGAAAAAGCTGATTTTGATTCTTTGGCATATGACACATGTGCCCATTGCTTATCAATTTACTCATTGCTCATTCTTTATTACTTATTTCTCAATCTTGATTTATTGCTTATTGTTAAATCTTTATTGCTCTTATTGCTCAATCTCGATTTTGATTTTTTAGATTTTTGCTTAATGTTCAATCTTTATTGCTCGTATTGCTCAATCTCAATCTCGATTTTCTACTCCTCCTTTTTGACAGCATCAATTGAGATTCTCTACTTTCCTTTTTTTGAATATATTTTCTCTATTCCTTCCTTTTGATGGGATCAATTGGTATTCTCTCTATTTTATCAATTGATACCACAAATTTACCTCTTTAGCTCCTTTCTTTGATTGCTTGTTTCTATTGTTTATTGTTTTACTCCTCCTCAATATAGCAATCGTAAAAGATATATCAATTTGCTCATTAAAAAAAATATTTCTATTCAAGTATTTCATAATTTAAAAGTAATTCAATTTGACCACATTCAGAGATATTCATTGAACGTCAACGTGTATATATATATATATATATATATATATATATATATATATATATATATATATATATATATCCAAAAGGTGATTGACTACATAGATATTTCAATACATAAGTATTGACTTAGAGTACAAAAGACATGGATAGAGACTATCCAAGAGTCAATCAGTCAACATTGCATTACATGGCCTACAAGATAGATCCTAGATAAGAACTAAAGAAAGGACAGTCTACACTGGATCTAATAGATATCATGGCTGGACGGATCGGAGTCTGATGAATCAGAGATGGGATGAGGAGATGAAGGATCATGTCCATGAGCTCGACCTCGACCGCGTCTGCCTCTGCCACGGGTAGAGGTGCCAGCACGAGTGGATGGGTGAGAAGATCCTGAAGGCTGAGAAGCAAAGGACTGTGCTACGAGTGAGAGTCTGATAGTATCCAGAAGGTTCAAGGCTCTCAAAATAGATTGTAGCAGTGCACTGAACTGAGTGGAAGCATGTTCACTAGAGCCCCTGATCTCTCTCCTTAGAAGGTCAAAATCACTCTCTAAGACTCCTCGCAGTCTGGCTGCCTCCGCAGATAGGTCTGAGACCTCAGTGATGTCCTCATATGGCTGTGGATGGGCTAGAGCTAACACTTGCCCCTGTAAGTCAAGTACTTTGCCAGTCAGTCTCAATACACAACCCTCAAGCTGCTCAATGCATACTGACTGATCTGAAATCATCTGAAAAATAGTGGAGATGTGGAGGATCAATGTCTGATCAGATACATCGTAAGATGTTGATCCCTGAGCAAAAGCTGAAGTGCCCATCTGACGAGATAGTATGGAAGCTACACGCTGAGATATCATCTCTATCTGATCATCAGCCAATCTGATCTCAGAAGGATGTGCTCTGCTGTCCGATTGCTGAACTGAAACATGTCTCCTCACAGACTCTGACGGGCCAGTCTCGTGATCAGAAATAAACTGAATATCTGGTGAAGCTGCTCTGTGATCACGGAGGGGTGAGGATGGTCCTTCCTCCTCTGCTCTATCCTCAGCTCTCTCATCCACACCTTTTGTCCAACCACCATTAGTTTTGGAAAAACCTATGCGGTGTAAAATATGATAGTTGATAGTGTCGGAGTGAGATAGCCTAGTTACTGCCTCCCCCTCAAAGCTAACTCCGAACCTCCTAAATACTAAAGTGAGAGCCATACCAAAAGGCAAATGTGCCTTAGACCTATTCAAGGTCTCTCTCATAGCCTTAAACATCAGTGCCGGGAGGTTCAGAGGGGTTTGAGTAATAACATGATACATAATGCAGATGTCCCGACTAGAGAGAAGATCATGTCTACCACTTCTAGAAAAAATAACTTATTACCATGTGGTGCAGCAGTCTCATCTCAATGGAAAGAATCTTTGCCTCTAATTTGTTCAAGCTTTCAGTGAAGGATCTCCCTAGAATAACATTTATTCCTTCCTCTTTACTTGGGAGTTCCATATTTGTGTACCCCTCACAAGGTAAATGAAGTATTTTCCCCAAAAGCACAGGATCTAGGCTAATGTCTACTCCCTTCACTGTGGATTTTACTGTTTCATTGCTATATCCCAAATTCGGATAAAATTCTTTAGCAAGATCCACATAAGTATTTTCTTTTAGGGAGCAGTAGAATTTCCAACCTTGGTCCTTAATTTTTGATCTGATAGAGAACCCTTCCTTTTCAAAAAATCTGAAATCAATGTTTTTGTCGAGCTCTACCTTCCTATCGGAGAGGGGTACCTTACTAGGGCTGATTGGTAACCGGATTGTAGCTGGAGTTGAAGCAGGAGCAGGGTTTGAAGCATAAGTGGTCTCGGTTGCTTGTCTCTTTTGGCGCACACTTTTCTCCAACCTGCGAACTGATTTCCTCCTCTGTGGAAGCTTCATCTTCGGAGCCATTTGCACAAGTAGGACTAGCACGGAACTTAGGAGGGCAAAGGTGAGGGAGAAATGAAGGGTTTTTAGTGGAAAGATAAAGATTTTGGAGAAGTGGAATCCCGATTTGGAGAAAACGGGTAGAATCTAGGGTAAGCTTGAATCGCTCCAAATGAAGGAGGAGAAGGGGAGGAACTTGGTTCCAAGAGGGCGATTTAGAGGGTGAGAGACGATGGGAGAGGGATCTTGAGGGAAAACTTGGATTTGAGGAAGAAGAGAGGGAGACTTTTGGTTTGGTGGAAGGATGAAGGTGGAGAGTTGGGTCGGCTCAAGGAGAGATTTCCAACAAAAAGGGAGCGCCCGAAGGATTTAGTCATTATTACAAGTTTACCTTAGGGTCGACCCTGGGGGTCGACTCATGGCACAGAGAAATTCAGAAAAATGATGAAATAATTTCAAAAAAAAATTGAAACATTAGGCGAAGGATGTTTATCCAAAAATTGATTATGAGAATGATAATTTTGGGCTTTTGAGCTCAAAAGAAAAGGTGAGAATTAAGCTAAAAGGATTTTTGATGGTGATACCTTGAAATCAGAGAGACACTTAAGCAAATGGATCAAGGATTCCTAGTTCTCTCCTAATTTCACAAAATCTATCTTCACTTAAGACCTTAGTAAAGATGTCAGCTAATTATTTTTCAGTACAAATATAGTCAAGAATTATGTCTTTATTTTGGACATGTTCTTTTATGAAATGATGCCTGATTTCAATATGTTTTGACCTAGAATGTTGAATTGGATTTTTAGTGAGATTTATAGCACTAGTGTTATCACATCTTATGAGAGTTTCATTAAGTTTGATGCCAAAGTCTTCGAGTTATTGCTTAATCCACAAGATTTGAGCACAACAACTTCCGGCTGCAATGTATTCGACCTTGACCGTAGACAGTGCTACCGAATTTTATTTCTTGCTAAACCAAGAGATTAGGTTAACTCCAAGAAATTGGCAAGTTTCACTAGTACTTTTTCTATCTAATCTACATCCAGCAAAGTCGGCATCTGAATATCCTATTAAGTCAATTAATGAGTCCTTAGAATATCATAATCCTAGAGTTTGTATACCATTTAAATATCTAAGGATTCTTTTAACTGCATTCAAGTGTGATTCTTTTGGATTTGATTGAAAGCGAGTACACAAGCAGACACTAAACATAATATCAGGTCTACTAGCAGTTAAATATAATAGAGAACCAATCATGCCTCTATAAAATTTTAAGTCTACACTTTTACCTTCTTCATCTTTGTCAAGCTTACATGATGGGCTCATGGGTGAGCCAATTGCTTTGGAGTTCTCCATTCCAAATCTTTTGAGTAATTCTTTTGTGTACTTGCTTTGGATGATGGAGATTTCTTCCTTTGTTGTTTGATTTGGAGTCCGAGAAAGAATGTAAATTCTCCCATCATGCTCATCTCGAACTCTCCCTGCATGAGCTTTACAAAATCTTGACAAAGAGTTTCATTAGTAGATCCAAAAATAATATCATCAACATATATTTGTATAACTAATATATCATCTTGATTTCTTTTAATGAAAAGAGTTGTGTCTACATTTTCTCTTGAAAAATTATTATTGTGTAGAAATTTGCTTAGCCTTTCATACCAAGCCTTGGGTGTTTGTTTCAAACCATATAGAGCTTTATTTAATCTAAAAACATGATTAGGAAAAGCATAATTTTCAAAACCTGGGGGTTGTTCTACATAAACTTCTTCAGCAATATATCTATTTAAAAAAGTACTTTTGATATCCATTTAAAATAATTTAAATTTCATAAAGCAAGCATATGCAAGTAGAAGTCTAATTGCCTCTAATCTTGCAACAGATGTAAAGGTCTCATCAAAATCAATTCCTTCTTCTTGATTATAACCTTTTGTAACCAATCTTGCTTTATTTCTTATTACATTTTCATGTTCATCCAATTTATTTTTATATACCTATTTTGTGCCAATTATTGAATAGTTTTTAAGTCTTGATACTAAGGTCCATACATTATTTCTTTCAAATTGATTAAGTTCTTCTTGCATTGCATTAATCCAATTATAATCTTTTTTAGCTTCATCTATAGTTTTAGGTTCAAGATGAGAGACAAAAGCAAAATGATTGAATGCATCTTTAAGTGAGGAATGAGTTCTTATACCATGTGTAGGATCACCAATGATTAGTTCCTTGGGGTGATTGTGATCATACCTCCATTCTTTGGGTAGATTATTTGTACTTTGAGGTTGTTCTTGTCGTTCTTCACCTTTCTCATCTTATTTGTCTTCATGTTCTTCATCATTTTGAATTATTGAATCTTTTAGAGTAATCTCCTTCATCCCTTCTATAAGAGAATCTGCATCATTAAAACTTTCATTCTTCCTTGAAAGAAGATTGTTAGTTTCATCAAAGATAACATGTATTGGCTCCTCTACTACTAAGGTTCTTTTATTGAAAACTCTAAAAGCTTTACTAGAGGAGTAACCAAGAAAAATCGTTTCATCGGATTTTGCATCAAATTTTTCTAGTCTTTCTTTACCATTGTTTAACACAAAACATCGATAACCAAAAATATGAAAATATGCAATATTTGGTTTTCTTCCTTTCCAAAGCTCATAGGGAGTTTTCTTTAAAAATTATCTAATTAAAGTATAATTTAATATGTAATATGCTGTGTTAATAGCTTCCGTCCAAAAGTATCTTGGAAGGTTGCTTTCACATAGCATGGTACGGACTATTTCTTCAAGGGTTCTATTTTTTCTTTCTACTACTCTATTTTGTTGGAGTGTCCTAGGTGTCAAAAAGTTGTGGCCTATTCTTTTTTCATCATAAAACTTTTCAAAACTTTTCTCATTTATGACTTTTCGATAAAATTTAGAGAAAAATTGAAAAGTTTCATCCTTGTGTGTCAAAAAAAAAACCCATGTAAAATGAGAGAAATCATCAATAATTACAAAATTATATCGTTTTCCTCCTAGACTAGTAGTTCTAGTAGGTCCAAATAAATCCATATGCAATAATTCTAATGGCCTAGAAGTTGAAACAATATTTTTAGATTTGAATGAAACTCTTGTTTGTTTACCTAGTTGGCATGCATCACAAATTCTATCCTTTTCAAAGTTCAATTTGGGTAGATCAATAACCAATTCTTTCTTAATGAGTTTTGAAAATGAATGCATGCTAATATGTGCAAGCCTACGATGCCAAAGCCAACTAGTCTCATTAATCTTGGCATTCAAGGATACTAGGCATTGCATATTTATTTTAGATAGATCATTCAAATCTATCATATAAACATTACCATGTCTATGCCCAACAAATTTAATACCTTCATTAACAGGACTAGTTACAATGCAAACAGAAGATTCAAAAATAACTTTGTATCCTTTATCACAAAATTGACTGATGCTTAATAAATTATGTTTTAAACCATCTACTAATAAAATATTTTCAATATACTTGGAGGGAGTGATACCAATGTTACCTATACCGATGATCTTTCCTTTGCCATTGTCTCCAAAGGTGACCATCCCTCCATTTTTAGCATCAAGTGTGATGAATTGGGATTCATCACCAGTCATGTGTCTCGAGTATCTACTATCAAGATATCATTTTCGGTTTTCTCCTTGGGATGCTAGACACAGCTACAAGCAAAAGTCAAATTTTTACTTTAGGTACCCAAGCTTTCTTGGATCCTTTTTGGTTAGTCATAATGGTTCCTTTTGGAACCCATATTTTCTTTGCATTAGGATTAATGGATTTGTTAGAGAGACAAGTGTATGACTTGTGACCTATTCTACCACATTTAAAGCAAGTAGTGTTTGAGAACTTGTTGTTTGAAGAGTTTACATAGATATTTTTTAGAAACTTTTATTTCTTTAAGGGGTTGTAACCAAGACCAGTCTTATCATAAACAGCCTTTTGATTTTCAAAAATCATATTAAGTTTATTAGAACTTAAGATGAATTTTTCAGCTATTGGTTTTAGCTTGATAATTTTATTTTTTAAGTTCAGGTTTTCTTGAAACAGGATAGATTTTTCATTTGAAATGCTCTCATTTTATTTTAGTAAAGATTGATTCTTTGATTTTAACTCTTTGTTCTTTACCCCTAGCTTTTTTAGTTCATCAATTAAATCATAAAAAGCTTCATGAAGTTCTTCAAAGGTAAAGTCAATAGGAGTTACAGAATTTACCTTATTTTTATGTGCCATAAGGCATAAGTTGGCTTATTCATTTGAGTCTTCTTCTTCGGAGCTTGACTCATCACTTTCACTCCAAGTAGCCATCATAGCCTTCTTCTTGTATTTCTTGGGACCCTTCTTCAGATATGGGCATTCAGACTTAAAATGTTCCGATTTCTTGCATTCGTAGTAAATTAGGGGTTGGTCTTTATCCTTTTCTTTGCTATATTCTCCTTTTGTGGGTGGTCTCTTCCTCATTCCTTGTTTTTTTTTCCTCAAAAATTTCTTAAACCTTCTAGTAATGAGAGCCATTTCTTCATCCTGCTCTTCATTTTCAGTATCATTAGTTTCTTCATCAAGTTGAGCCATGGATTTGAGGATGATTATCCTCTTCTTTTTGACTTCTTCTTTTTGATATTGTTTCATGCTCAGCTCATGTGTCATCAGTGATCCTAGAAGCTCTTTCAAGGGTAGGATGTTCAGATCCTTGACTTCTTGGATAGCGATCACTTTGGCTTCCCAAGTTCTTGGTAAGGATCTGAGAATCTTCCTCATGAGGTCACTGTTAGAATAAGATTTACCAAGACTTTTTAAACCATTTATAATATCAGTAAAATGAGTAAATATTTCAGTTATAGATTCATCATGCTTCATTTTAAAAAGTTTATATTTATGCACGAGCATGTTAATTTTGGATTCTTTCATTTGATTAGTTTCTTCATGAGTTACTTCTAATCTATCTCATATTTTTTTAGCAGACATGCATGTTGAAATACGATTGAATTCATTAGCATCTAGGGCACAATACAAAACATTCATGACTTTAGCATTTAGTTGAGCCATTTTCTTATCAACCTCATCCCATTCTTTTTCGGGTTTGGTTGATTCCATACCATCAATAATTTTAGTGGGTGTGTGTGACCGTTTACTATGATACTTCACATATCATAGTCAAGTACTTGAATGAAGATTTTTATCCGAGCTTTTCAATAGGTATAGTTTGATCCATTGAAAAGTGGAGGTCGGTTAGTGAACTGCCCCTCGGCTAGAGAAGTGCCAACTTGAGTTACCATAGATCTTTAGCTCTTTGATGGTTAAATCAAAGTAGGGCTAGAGCACTGAGCTCTGATACCACTTGTTGCCCAGCTATGCAACCCAAGAGGGGGGGGGGGTGAATTGGGTTTTTAAAGATTTAAACTTAACTTACAACTATGAAGATTATTTAACAATGAGCAAGATAAGTATAGAGAGTGTAATTTATGCAGGGGTAATAGTTGGATGCTAGAATGTAAAGAATAAACAAGTTTGAAAGGAGAGCAATTAAGCACAATACAAACAAGAAGCTTTATAGTGGTTCGGTGCCAACCTTGCACCTACATCCACTCCCCAAGCTCCTACTTGAAAATTCCAATCTACTAAACTGTATTCAACCTGAATACACTCATCGAAACCTCCGACTCTAGCTATCCCAAGCTAGATCACTTATTTTTCGGATACAAGCCAACCCAATATAATCCGATTCAAGGTTTGGATCAATCTTCCCACATTTTGGAATCCTTCCAAAATAAAAACAATAACTCAAAAAGAGTATTACAGTTAATTATACAAAAATATAGATGAAGCTCCTTTAATGAGCGAATAAAGCCTTAAATACACTTTACACAATTAGAAGGAAGCTCTTTCTGATTTCCTCAAGGTGGTTGGAGACTTGAATGAGCTCTTGAGAAGTTGGTGAACTTGAATTAAAAGCTTCTTGAACTCTTTAAGTGGGCTCTTGCTTAGGGTTGTAAAGAATGCTTGAAGAACCTTTTTTTAAAAATCTCTCTCTATTTGATTCCCTCCTTTAAGTCCCTTTATATAACTTCAAATAATGGTGGAGAGTAATCTGGACTGAAATAGAGCCGTTAGAGCACATTAAATAAGCATTAAATATCATTGAAATGGGTTAAAAACTAGCCGTTGTAAAAATTTTTCGTCACAGGGGTCGACTCATAGGGTCGACTCATGCTCATGGGTTGACTCATAGGGTCGACCTCTGTGAAAAAGAGCAGAAAATGACTGTTCTGTAATTTTGACCTATAGAGCAGCAGAGATCAACTCATAGGGTCGACTCATGCCAAGGGATCGACCCATGGGATCGACTCACAGAGTGTGCCAGCCAGAATTTTCACGTGCCGTTCAGCCCTTTAATCCATGAGTCGACTCATGAGGCCGACTCAAAAATAGAAACTTGATTTTCTTACAAAATACACTTCTAAAAATGTTGAAATTTCCTCTAATAGATTGCACGTCTTTTATTCTTGCTCTTGAGGCTTCTGAATCAGATCTTGATAAAATTATGATTTTGCTCCTGAAATGCAATGAGTCTTTTTCCAATCTAAAATCATTAGTAATCCCCTCAAATACTTTGTAATCATCAAAATCAATTCAAGGAGCAACAAGTATAAGTATTCCTCCGACCTGAGATCACCACGGTGAGTTGCAAGCAACTCATTGTACTTTGATGCTGGACTATCTGAATTTATAATTCAGTGATGGAAGATTCTGGATGTAGTCAAGTACTTGTTAAGTCAGTGCATAAGTCAAGATGGGATTGACCCCTCCGAATTAGTAGGAGTTAATGTATTAATGTATTTCAATTTAGCAAAACCTGGGTCCAGATAATTCATATAATAGATTTGAAAGATTGAAATCTAATATGGATGACTTATTTAGGATTGACAGTTAAATTCTAAGTCACCCTTGAGTATTAGGATCAAAGGGATGAATTATACGATAACCATACACCAGTAGGTTTTTAAATGTTGCTTCGCCATCATTCGACCTATCCGGATGTCGGATCTCATTTTTAGATGATGGCATTGATTGATTCAAAAATTTATTCCTGTGCTACCAATTTAGGTTCGAACATATGGAGTCACACTCAAAAAATATTTCTGACTGATCATATGGTTGATCAATAATTGAGAATCATTCAAGGGTTTAATTATCAATTCGATTGATGATTAACCTTATGCAAAAGTTACAATGAATTTATTTACTGAGCGTTAGTAAATTAATGAAGGATTAATTAGTAATTAGATTGCTAATTAACTCAATTTGATTAAGCAAAGAAGATTTGATAAAATCTAATTGAATTAGATTCAATTAGATTTGATCAGATAAGGTTATGAGATGATCTAATCGTCAATGGAGAATTGTCCCTAATTTGATTAGGATTTTGGTTTAATCAATTCCTAATTTGATTGACATTTGATTAAAAATTTATGAACCTAATTAGATTGGGTTTCATCTATTTATTTGGGCTAAACCACTTGTGATTTGATTTGGATTCAAATAAGGAAACCAAGAGTCCATAAAAGATTGGACTCTTCTCCCTTGCACCACCAACTTTCAATGCCAATATTCTCCATGCCAAAAGATTTTTTACATGAGATTTCTTCACATGAAAGAGTTCTCTGCTCTCCCTATCTCATGTCCAAATATGGGTAATATCTGGTTTTGTATGAAAGGTTCAAATGTGATTTGAATTGGATACCATATAGATAATATTTGACATTATCTATAAAATCTTGCTACCAGCTTATTTTAGTCTCTTTATTTGTGCAATATTTTGAGGAGTTTTCTCATCATAGAAAATCAGTTGGAGAATTGATTTATCATGAAAAAATAAGAAAAGAGATGTCCCATATTTTGTTTGGCATGGAATTATAAGAAGGGGCGACAACTATGTAAGAGTCCAACATCTTTAGGATTGCTCACCCTAACAACCTTTCACGCCAAAATAAAAGGGATCTATTTTTTATTTTGTGCATGTAAGAGAAAAGAGAGAGTGCTCTTCATGTTGGGAGGCTTTGGGCATGGGTTCTCGGCATGAAAAAGAAGAGGAAAGTCCTTTTTCTTTGGGTGTGCGCAAAACCTAGTCTTCTAGAGTTTCTTCCTAAGGATTTGAGAAGAGAGGAAAAGAGAAGAGAAGACCGTCTCCTCTCCATACCTCTTGCATATCTTCATCTCCTCTAGAAGTCCTTCTTCAATCTCTGAAAAGGTTCCAGAGATTTGAAGAAACAATCCAGATCCACTAAGAAGAAGGTCTTCGCACGAATAAGCATTCCCAAGGAGATCGATCAGATCGGGGCTTCGAGTGGACCTTCCATAGAGGCCGAACACGTGTGCGGCTGCGAGCAACCAGTGAGGATCTTTCTTACCACATCTCTTAGCAACGACGATCATCGATCCGCACTCAAGTATCGAGTTCTGAACTCAAATAGATGTAGATTTGATCTACTGCTTACATCCATGCATACAAATTTTATTTTGTGAATTTTTCAAATTTTATATGCAACATATCATATCATAGATCCTAGAGTAGATTGATTTGATGATTAGATCATATGCACGTTAGATTAATATGATTAATCTAAATATTTTTTACTATATTTTATTTCAAAAATTTTTGAAATACATGCATGAAATCGTCTACATTTTTCAATATATGGCAGTCAAGCGATAGGGATCTCTGGGGAGAAGGACAGTGTGGGAGGCTGTTCGGTGAATGAGAAGAGTTCACCCAAGAGATATTCATCGAGGGGAAGTTGAAGAAGCAATTGCAAGCTTCGGGTGTAGGAAGGTGGGGAAGTAGTCGGGGATACATTCAGTAGTTCGACCAGAGTAAAGATTTGTGAAGCCTTGGGGGGATGGAGACGGCTGATCTTGGATCAAATTTATCTTCTATAGGGTTATCAGGAGGAGTCACGATTTAGGTGAAGCATCAATCAGAGATGCCTCCATGGGTAGAGAATGGTTTGAAATAGATTCAGAGTCTAGGGAGTGTAGGGATGGAGCTAGTTTCTAGCACCAGTGGCAGTGATTTACAGCATGGTTCCATGTAGGATGTGCGGGTACCAAAAAGTCGTGTCTCTGGGAAGACAATGTCAGATGAATTGTTTGCAGTAAGAGAGGATTTGGATACCTATGAGGTGGCAAGCTTTAGGTTGAGATAGGTGGGTCTGAGCCCAGGATAGGGTTTGAGCTACAGTTACTCCAGGAGAAGTTGAGGCGATGGTTGGTGCAGGGATAGAAGAAGATAAAGTGCTAGGATAGAATCTCCTAGGATTCAGTCGCTGAAGGTGAAGACTTGGATGAGCTCTTGGATTTTGGAGGAGCCTGTAGGGTGCGGTATATCCGACACGGCTTCAGAGGAGTCCGCAGAGTACTGAGGGTTCAAAGAGGCAGCGATGGTGATCAAGATGCAGCGGCAGGCCCAGTAGTACAGTGTTGGGTGGTTGGCCTCGGATATTTCTACGGCATCAAGTGGACTTCAGGTTCAAGTGGATCACCAGGCAAAGGTGGCTTCATAGGTGGAGAGGGAGTTTGGCATGAGTTCAAAGCAGTATGGCTCTTAGGAGATCGTGTCAGGATATGCAGCGAGTGCCAGTATAGGTATGCTGCAGTTTCTCTAGAAAAGTGTAGGGTAAGTGATGCAGCTATCTAGCAGAAGGAAATCTATAATTTTCAGTGTGGTACCAAGGAGCAAGCCAAGGGTCTTCAGCAGTGGAAGTGGTTATCCCAAAAGCCTCCAAAGGAGTGCTCTAAAGCTAAAGAAGGATGGCGGTGGCAAGGTTTGCACAAGGGGCTGTCAGAGCATATAGCGATAGCGGGATCATACAGGAGGACATTGCCAGATGTGCCAAGGCTTGGGTGCACTAAAGTGAAGATTATAGGAGTTGGTGTGGTGCTCCCAAGCCTTGAGAGGCCATAAGAGGAGTCAGAATGTTGGCTTCGAGAGACTAGGACAGGTGTGGTCCTAGGGCTAAAACAGGAATGGTCCTAGGATGGAGGGGGGCATAGCTCTCCACGGGCTCAAAGTCCAGGTGTTTCGGACTTTGAGGGGCTTGGTTGGTGCTCCAGAGACATGGGGATATATGGTGGCACAAGGAATCAGAGCCAGGGCTGAACTGCGGAGGAACAAGCAAATTCAGGGTGTTAGTCAGCTCAGATTGAGACTGGATCGACTAAGTCGCAGATGGGTCGACCTGTTCCAATCTGGGTCGACATGTCTCAGGCAAATAGAAAAGGGTGTCTCGAAAAACTATGGCATGGTATGTAGATGAGTCGATTCAGTACCTGTCTGAGTTGATGCAGTTGCAGGTGAGCCGACTCAATCTAAGATTGAGCCAACTCAGTGTTGCGGGCAGAGCTGCACAGGTTTTTTATTTAGGTCTAGGGTCAGATTTGATCTTATGGTTCTTAAGGCCTGGTTTGATGGGTCTTAAGGGGGCTAACCGAGAGTTTGGACTGAAATTAAGTCCAAGAGATGAGAGCATATGAGATATAGATGTACATGGGCTTGATGAGTGCTTTCATATATGGGTTAGCCAGGAGAATTTTTGGTCAGGCCCATTGGTTATGTATATTGATAGGTCGTGATGTTGTTGTTAGGATACCGTGCTTATTAGATTAATTTCGATTTTAAAAATTAAAAACACATAGAAAATAGCGAGTTGGATCGAATCCACAGAGAAGACAATACTTTGATTTGAAATCTTTGATTTTATAAAATAAAATATAATTTTGAGGAAAGCAATTTTAAGTCAGAAAATAAAAATTAAAAGTATGAAAAATAAATCAGATACTGCAATCTACTATTTAGATCCTACCTTCTACTTGTAATAAAAATAAATAATAAAAATTTAAAGAGTATAAAATAAATTGGTACTAAGATCTACTAATTAGATCCTAGCATCTGCTTACAATAAAAATAAATAACAAGAATTTAAAGTGCAAGAAAATAAATTTTTTATTAATTAAAATTAAGATTTAATTACAAAAAATTTAAAAAGAACAATAAAGTAAAATAAAACTGTAACAAAAACTCCAAAATCGATTGTTGCAGTCTTGTCGGGAAGATGATTGATGATCTCTCCTTCTTCCTTCGTACTTCATTGAGCGAACTGGCTTCTCTTCTTCTTCCCCTTTGGATCTGATTTTTGAGATGGTATAGGCATGAAGATAGCGCAGAAACAAAGCTCAGCTTCTAAGCACCTCCTTCTTAGAAGTCTTCTCCGCAATCCAAAACTATGCTTGCTGCCCTCTCTCTATACCTCTTCCTTTCTTGAATACTTTTTTTTTTGTATATCTGTCCCCTTTTTTATAGCCTTCAAAAGTCTTCATAATCTTAATCATGTTCAATCTCCTGCTCTTTCACGAATTACTTATTTTTTTAGGATTTAAAACCTTACGGGTAGCTTCTCTGTTCATCGCACCGCGTTTGTGCGTCCACGTCCCAGCGCCTCGCCCAATTCTACGGATGTAAACTCTCTGGTCTCAACTTGGACCGAACCAGCCTTGCTCAAAGCCTCTGTAAGCCGCGCCGCATTATTTCTTCGTTCGCCTAGGTTGTGAACTGCGCTGCCCATGCACCACCAGGATCGCGCCCACCTGACCCCATGCGCCTAGGTGCGTTTAAACCTCCTGGACTCACGCCGCACTCGCACCAAATCATGCAGCTCCACTGTTGCGTACGCGCTGTGAAGACCCACTTCCATTTGCTTGCTGTAAGGACCCAGGCTATTCAAATCTTACATACCAAATCCCACGCACCCAGGCTTCTCCTCTCGGTCTCAAAAATTGAAACATAAAAAAAAAAATCTGAATCTGTCATGCCCCCAATCCGAAATTATGAATCGAAGGTCATGGCAACCACCGCATACTCATGAAGAACTCTCTCCATAAGCATGCAAGGCATCTCATCATGATATCAATGTATTACAGCGGAATAAATTTAAATAATTATTATTCAACTATAATTCAAATAATTAAATCAAATGTTTTACATTCAATAAAATTTTTGCTAAAAATAAAACAATAGGTCTAAATTTATTGAAGTTGACAATGCTAATCTCGCTTCTAAAAGCTCTGTCCCAATATTTCTTCCCACACTCGAAATTAATTATCTGAATCTGAAAAATAGAAAAAAGGTAATGAGCTAACAGCCCAGTAAGTAACAAATATCTCAACTAGGTAATTCAGATATTATATAATTTTCAAGAATAATGCTGCAAATAAACATAAGAGTATATTTCATGCTGATTTAATACAAATCAAATATTTTCAAATATTCACATATAATATAATTATAAATCCGATTCGATTCAAAAACACTCGTAACTCAACAGCCTTGACTATGACCAACGTTTAACCCCCATTGGCGGGGTCCACAGAATATCAGCGCACAACCCTCACTGGCAAGGTCCACAAACATCAGCGCACAACCCCCACTGACAGGGTCCACTGAGTACCAATGTATAATCCCCATTGGTGGGGCCCACTGAAACATAGTTAGGCTGAGAGCATAAATCCGATCTGTATCAAAACACTTTGAATCATAATATATCATAATTTTTCACTGAATATGTGCATAATTCGACGTACCATAATATTTCAAATGCACTTTTCTTACAAAACATAATTTCATAAATCATGCATAATTTCAAAGAATAATTATTTATTTTCAGAATAAATATGAAATATCTCGAGAAGATGATTCATTACTTACCTTTCACGGAGCACTGAATGAATAGATCGACTAACTTCTAGGAGATTCTTCCATGCCTATTATCCAAAATTATATTTTTACATTAATTTTATTCAAAATTAAATCTAACAAATCCCAAAATCAAAACCTCACTTAAAATCAGACTCTTACCTAAACTCGATCAAAATCATCAGATGAAGCCTTCCACTACGCTAATCCTAGAGGAATAACTTTAGAGAGAGAGAAATCAATCAAGAGAGAGAAACAACTTAGAAAGAGAAAATTCTAGAGAGAGAAAGTAGAGAGTGAAAATCCAATTCCAGAGAGAGAAAGTCAGGTTTCAGACTGAAAGAAGAGAGAGAAACTCTCTCTCTCATCATTATTTTATTTTATTTTATTTTTATTTATTTATTTATTTATTTATTTATTTACTTATATATATATAAATATATATATATATATATATTTTTATTATTATTATTTTTTCTTTTCTTTTCTTTTCTTTTTCTCTTTTTCTTCTTTTTCTTCTTTTTCTTTCCTTTTCTTTTTCTCTTTTTTCTTCTTTCTCTTTTCTTTTTCTTTTTTTTCTTTTTCTTCTTTTTCTTGGTTCCTTCCAGGCCGAACAGGGGACGGCGGTCCTCCGGCCTTGACCGGCCGTTCGGGCCACGGCCACCGCGGCGGAGGCCGACGGCAGAGGGGGGCCATTCCCCCGGTCACGGAGGAGCATGGCCGGCGATCAGTTGCGATCGCCGGTGCCGAAAAATTCACGAGAAAGAGACCAAAACAGAGGTCCCTTTCTCCGACTGGAAATCGGCAACTCTCGTCGCCGGCAGCCGCGCACAAGGGCATGAGAGGAAGGAGAAGGAAGAGGAAGACTCACCTCGGCCTCCGGTGACCTCGTCGGTGAGCAGTCACGGCGAGAACAAGGCAAGGATCCGCGGCTCCAAGGGAAAGGGGAGGCCTTCTTATAGGGGATCCTAGGACTCCGAGCGGTCCTAGGATTCCGATCTCGCCTGGGTCTCGCCGGAGAAGAAGACTCCTATCGGGAGTCTTCTTCCCGATTTTTCTCCTGTTTTTTTTTTTTTTTTGGGCTTTGGTGGGCTGAATTGGGTTTTGGGCTATAACATTCTTCATCCCTAAAAAAAAATTTCATCCTCGAAATTTTTTTCATACCTGCCACCATTGTATTAGAAGCCTGTGCATTCAGTTGAGTAAGCGCATAAACTCTTCCCTGGGTTTTAGAAATCTGTCCACCACCCTTATGTTGTCCTTCATAAGTTCTTTGGCCAACTTGATTTTCTGTATTTAGCGGGCAGCTAGCAATTTTATGATCCATCTGACCACATTTGAAACAAGCACCTGTATTCCAATGGCAATCCTTATCTGCATGATTTTTGCCACATCTGGAGCACTGCTCACCATCAATCTGTTGAGTCTTATTGTCTACTGCTCTCTTAGCTGATCTTTTGATGTTTTTATTATTCTGCCCTTGTGTATCATTTGATTTTGCTCTCTTTCTTTGCTTTCTTTTCCTTTCCATACATTCTTCATTGACTTTTCTTTCAATTATCAGTGCTTTGTTTACCACATCTGCATAAGTTGTCAATTCATATGGAACCACTTATTTTTGAATCTCAGTTCTCAGTCCCATCTCAAACTTGTGAACACGTTCTTGCTCACCATCCACTAATTTTGGAGCAAATTTTGCTAACTCTGTAAATTTTGCTTCATATTCAGTCACACTCATATCCTTTTACTTCAAATAAATAAACTCTTGCTCTTTCTGGATCCTTATACTTCGAAGAAAATATTGATCGTAGAATGCAATCCGAAATCTTTTTCAGGTAAGTATTTCGCCGTCTTGTTCATGCTTACGCTGTAGTTGCTGACACCAGTTGTATGCTTCTCCTTGTAGTAAATAAGCTGCATATCAAATCTTTTCTTCATCAAGACACTCTTGGACAGCGAAGGTCTTTTCCATCTCCATTATCCAGTTATCAGCCTCCAGAGGTTCAGTAGTCCCCTTGAAAGCTGGAGGAGCAAGCTTTTTAAATTCTGAAATGTTGTTCCATTGTACTGGTTGCTCTCCATGTTGTGGTGGTGGATGCTGATGTTGTTGTGTATCTCGTTGTATCTGCTGTTGTTCAAACATTTGCTGCTGTATTTGTTGTTGTGCTTGTACCATCCTGATTAGGGTCTGCATTAACTGAGCCATATCTGGTTCTTGACGTGCTCTCGAAGCACTCCCATTAGGATCTACGACTCCCTCCTCCTGAGGGGTGCCACTGATCAGATGGGGAGTGCTACCATCCCGTGGTTGTGATGTCTCTCTTGCAATTCCTTGAGTAGTTCTTGTCATTCTATGGGGAGGCATGGTAACCTTATAGTAGTAAAACCTTATTAGATTCATTTATCTATTTGTTAGGATGGGTTTATTATGATGCTCATACTCTAACGTCCCAATATTCCTAATGTTTACCCACCTACACTCATACTATGTCAAATTCTATGTGTCATAATTTATCTACTTATGCTCTGATACCATATTAATTGTCACGCCCCCGATCCGAGATTGCGAATCGAGGGTCGCGGCAACCACCGCATACTCATGAAGAACTCTCTCCATAAGCATGCAAGGCATCTCATCATGATATCAATGCATCACAGTGGAATAAATTCAAATAATTATTATTCAACTGTAATTCAAGTAATTAAATCAAATGTCTTACATTCAATAAATTTTTTGCTAAAAATAAAACAATAGGTCTAAGTTTATTTAAGTTGACAATGCTAATCTCGCTTCTAAAAGCTCTGTCCCAATATTTCTTCCCATGCTCGAATTAATTATCTGAATCTGAAAAATAGAAAGAAAGGTAATGAGCTAACAGCCCAGTAAGTAACAAATATCTCAACTAGATAATTCAGATATTATATAATTTTTAAGAATAATGCTGTAAATAAACATAAGAGTATATTTCATACTGATTTAATACAAATCAAATATTTTCAAATATTCACATATAATATAATCATAAATCCGATTCGATTCAAAAATACTCGTAACTCAACAGCCTTGACTATGACCAACGTTTAACCCCCATTGACGGGGTCCACAGAATACCAGCGCATAATCCCCACTGGTAGGGTCCACAAACACCAGCGCACAACCCCCACTGGCAGGGTCCACAAACACCAGTGCACAACCCCCACTGGCAGGATCCACTGAGTACCAACGTATAATCCCCATTGGTGGGGCCCACTGAAACATGGTTAGACTGAGAGCATAAATCTGATCTGTATCAAAATACTTTGAATCATAATATATCATAATTTTTCACTGAATATGTACATAATTCGACGTACCATAATATTTCAAATGCACTTTTCTTACAAAACATAATTTCATAAATCATGCATAATTTCAGAGAATAATTATTTATTTTCAGAATAAATATGGAATATCTCGAGAAGATGATTCATTACTTACCTTTCACGGAGCACTAAATGAATAGATTGACTAACTTCTAGGAGATTCTTCCGTGCCTATTATCTAAAATTATATTTTTACATTAATTTTAATTCAAAATTAAATCTAACAAATTCCAAAATCAAAACCTCACTTAAAATCAGACTCTTCCCTAAACTCGATCAAAATCATCAGATGAAGCCTTTCACTACGCTAATCCTAGAGAAATAACTTTAGAGAGAGAGAAATCCATCAAGAGAGAGAAACAACTTAGAGAGAGAAAATTTTAGAGAGAGAAAGTAGAGAGAGAAAGTCCAATTCCAGAGAGAGAAAGTCAGGGTTCAGACTGAAAGAAGAGAGAGAAGAGAGAGAAACTCTCTCTCTCATCATTTTTTTTATTTTATTTTTATTTATTTATTTATTTATTTATTTACTTATATATATATATATATATATTTATTATTATTATTATTATTTTCTTTTCTTTTTCTCTTTTTCTTCTTTTTCTTTCCTTTTCTTTTTCTCTTTTTTCTTCTTTCTCTTTTCTTTTTCTTCTTTTTCTTGGTTCCTTCCAGGCCGAACAGGGGACGGCAGTCCTCCGACCTTGACCGGCCGTTCGGGCCACGGCCACCACGGCGGAGGTCGACAGTAGAGGGGGGCCACTCCCCTGGTCACGGAGGAGCATGGCCGGCGATTAGTTGCAATCATCGGTGCCGAAAAATTCACGGGAAAGAGACCAAAATAGAGGTCCCTTTCTCTAATCGAAAATCGGCGACTCTCGTCGTCGGCAGCCGCGCACAAGGGCATGGGAGGAAGGAGAAGGAAGAGGGAAAGAAGAGGAAGACTCACCTCGGCCTCCGGTGACCTCGTCGGTGAGCAGTCACGACGAGAACAAGGCAAGGATCCGCGGCTCTACTTCGAAAAAATTGGAGAGGAAAAGAAGAGAAAAGGGCTGATGATCGGCTCCAAGGGAAAGGGGAGGCCTTCTTATAGGGGATCCTAGGACTCCGAGGGGTCCTAGGATTCCGATCTCGTCTGGGTCTCGCCGGAGAAGAAGACTCCTATCGGGAGTCGGGAGTCTTCTTCTCGATTTTTCCCCTGTTTTTCTTTTTTTTTTTTTTTTGGGCTTTGGTGGGCTGAATTGGGTTTTGGGCTATAACAGGGTCACTCCTCGTTACAACCCCCCCCCTCTCTCTCTCTCTTAATTTTCTTTTATTCATAGAATCCCTCTTTTAATTTTCTTTTATTCATAGAATCCCTATCATCTCAATGAATTATTGTATGTACCTGGCAGGTTTGAATTTGAACATAAACTTCATCTGTACGTGTTGAAGGACCGATGGTTGTTGATTTATGATTAATTTTTTATAATTAATTATTTTTTAAAAAATATATAAAAAGTATCAAATATAAAATAATATAATTTAAATATCAAAGATTTTAATACTTTTTATATTACATTTGATGAATTGATCATATCCCTCAACTTTAATTTTGCTCATCCTCGAGTAAAGAAAAGATCTAAAATTAAGTACCTTTTAATTTAGAGTTTCGAATTTCATCAAGTATTTTTCAAAAAGACTACTGATGTTCAGTAGAGTATGAGTAAGGTATGTCATTGGAATATTAATACTAATCAATGTGGGAGTTAAGCCAAGAATATTAAATCTTTTCTGAATTCTTTCTAAATTATTCCTATGTTTATCTCCAAATTATTAACCTTCATATGGATAAGTATATTGTTACTTCCATCTTTCATTTATTATAAAAAATATCTTCACATTGCCCACTTTTTGACGTGAACCACGATGTTTACTTAGACGAAGGGACCCAGTTACTCGGTGGGAGATCAATGTTTAGATATTATTTTTATTTTTTTAACATTGCACCGCTATTGAGTATCTTAACCCCTTAAGCTTTTTGTTTGATCTATGTAGCGAGTTTTCAGCCAATGATTTTCGAACCAGATGGCTTTAGGGTACTAGGTATAGAATATCTCTCAAACTTACTTGCTCAAATCAAATAGGCTACGAGTTAAAACTAGCTTTACAACAAAGCTTCTTTGCCCTTCATATTTTTTGATGCGAAACTCAATACTTGCTTAAGCAAAGAGGCCCGATTACTCCGCATGACGTACTTGATTTTTTTTTTTCTTATTTTTTATATGAAAAAATGTATAGTTACCTTACATAAGCCCATAGAAAGTAAATTCTTCTTTGATGCTGGTAGAAAAATTTAGAAATGCTCAAGAAAAACTGTTTAAGTTCAAAACTTAACTCTTTATTGAGTTTTCTTAATAATTGATTCTTCAATATCTCACAAACTCTCTGATCTGTACATCAATTTTTTTTAAAAAATATTTGATTTAATTCAATTCTTAAGTATAATCAGATACTTAAATACTAAATACTAACTTACTTGAAGACTTAAAAATTTAAAAAAATTTATTATTCTCCTCCCAACTTAATCGACATTATCCTTAAAGGAGTAGGAAAAATGAAGGGTGCATACAAAGAGAAAGAAAAGAAGAAATGTCACATGATCGAGAAGTCTTTTCAAAATTAATTTTCTTTCTCCCTACAAAAGAACTAAGTAAGACTCGATTAATTTAAACAAAATACAAAAAGATATCAAAAAATAGAAGCTAAAACTGAAACTGGGTTGTCTCTCAGAAAATACTAAGTTTACCGTCTTCAGCCAAATCATGCCGATTTTTTTACCTACCCCGTGTCAAATATTAGATTGATAAATTTTTATGATTTTGGATTGTCAATTTCAGGAAGATAACCTACAATAAATTTTAATATTTTATTGCCAATCGTCAGAAAGAAGTTCACATCCCTATTCTTAATTTTAAGAAGATAATTCACAAACCCATTCACAGACCCTTGTTTGTTGAGAATTTCTCTTTTTTGTTCTTTTAAAATACTCATTGTTGGGTATAAAATAACCCCAACCGAAGTTCGTAAGAGGCCAACCCTCCCAGGACTCTTTCGGCTTTCGATCTTGTGCGGCGTCTTTCTGAACTCCCCCGTCCGTTCGAGCTTCCACAGTACCATCTGGACTCCTCCAGCAGTCGACCTTCCACAGTGTCCTCCAGATTCCTCCAACGAACGAACTCCTATCATACCTTCCGGACTTCTTCAATAATGAGCTCCTTCAGTCGTCTATCGGATTGCTCCAAATGCTCTTTAGGCTTCACTATCAGCCGATTTTCTACAGTGATCAACTACTCTCCGAATCTCTTCCAGACTTCCTCTTGTCACGATCGACTTTATTTCGAGCTTCTTTCGGGCTTTGTCAATGTCCGAGCTTCTCCAGCAGCAGGACTTCTACAGTAACCAGACTCCATCCAAGTTTCTACAGTGGTCGACCACCTTTCGAATTTCACCCGGGCTTCTACAGTAAGCGAATTTCGTCCGAACTTCTATTGCAAGCGGACTCCATCCGGGCTTCCACGGCAATCGATCTCCATCTGAGCTTCTACAGTAAGCGGCCTCCTTCCAGACTCCTACAAGAACTAGACTCCGTCCGAACTTCTACAACAGAATTGGATTCCAGACAAACTTCTACAACAGACGGGCTCCATCTTAGTTACAACTGAGTAGTGCTGGATGCCAAGGAAGGAGTTTGAATCTTCTATGGTCTCCACTATTATGACCTCCCAGTGATCAGCCCATGTGGTGGTGGTCATGGACGACAAGACAAGAAAGAAGCCATTGCATGGTCCTTGTTGGGATATACCGACTGACCCCCATACGTTGATTTATCCTCGGACCGGTCTGACTGATGCCCGACTCTACCCACCGAACAGACAGACGACTTCGATAATGACTGCCGACAATATCCGACCGAAGGTATGCCAGTCAAACAGACCAATACTGTTCCCAACCGATCGAACGGCCGAATCCATATCACCGACTCATTGTCGGGGGTGGCAGCCGATGTCCGACTTCCACAAGGCACCAGCTCAGCCGACGATATTTTTGAGTCATCACCCGATGTCCCAGCAGTCGAATATCGATATATAGTCAGCCAGCCCATCCAAACGTCATACAACCACTATGGGCTATTGTCTTGTCAAGGACATACTGTGCGACCGCCCTGGGGTATTGTCCTGCTAAGGACATAGGTTAATTCTGATGATTTGACAACCCATATCGATTTGATAGCCCCTAGCGATTTGACAACTCTCCAGTTGTTTGCACCATTAATGGCGGGACCATACCGCATTCTACTATAAATCAGGGTAAGGCAACAGTTTCGGTAGGTTTTTCTCAAGCTCTCGAAAAGCTCTTAAGCTCTAAGCACTATCTCTAAACTTTGCTAAAATCCCATTCGAGTGCTCTATTTCTGTTGAAGCAGAGTACTGACTTGAGTGTCGGAGGGTCTTGTCGGAGCATCCCTAACTCCGGTTTAGACTTTTCTTGCAGGTCCCGACGGTGGCCGTGATCCCCTCGACTCCAGCTTCTCCGGCATCGGCAAAATTCTGCACCAACAGAATTGGCGCTAGAGGAAGGGTGGCGTGTCTTTGCAGAACTCTTGTTCTTAAAGGAGTACTCAACGGGACTGTCTCCGGTCATCTTCTTCGACATTTTCTTCTTCTCCGACTAGATCCCAACCTGATGCCTCCCCGAAAGGTATCCATCAGGCGATCTACGGCTTCTATGGCCGGATCTCAGCAAGATCCGTCAGCGCCGACCCTGTCTCCAATTTTTCAGGCTCCTTCTCCTCCGACAACGATAGTTGGCATGGAGCAGTTCGACCTGTTGGTTCAGTAGGTCAGAGGCCTCACCGAAGTGGTGCAGGCCATGCAGCAGCAACAGCCGCAGGCATCTGCACGGCTGGAAAGAGCATCGTCGGAGTTCCAAAAGCTGGCAATCGGGCGGCCCACTTGGGTCAATCACCCTGTATCCCCCGAAAAGGAAAAGCAGAGGGTGGAGTGCCCTCTGTCTGATCATGATTCCGCCCCCAAAGGGTTCCTACCTCTGTTCTGTCAGAAGACCCTCGAGATTCGCGATCGAGAGGATGTCCTGGATCAAAAGTTTCAAGAGATGAACCAGCGGATTGAAGAGCTCTGCCATGCTCCCTGCTTACGGTGAGGATATCTGTACTGACCCTCTTTTTTCTCAAAGGATTATACAGGAATCGATCCCGTCAAACTTCAAGCTCCCCCAATTTGAGAGCTATGACGGGACCTCGGATCCGGTTGACCACCTGGAGGCCTTCCGAACAATGATGCTGCTCCATGGCGTGCTAGACGCCATCCTGTGCCGAGCTTTTCTATCTCCCTTGAAGGGAGCAGCAAGAAATTGATACTCGGTATTGAAGTCGGGTACTATCTTCTTCTTTGATCAAATGAGCCACCAGTTTGCAGCTCATTTCATCAGCAGCCGACGTCTCTAGAGAGGTTCAGAGTCTCTCATCAACATCAAGCAAAAAGAGGAAGAATCCATCCAAACTTATGTCAACCATTTTAACATTGCCGCATTGGAGGTTCGAAACTTGGACCAATCAGTTGCAATGGCCGCCCTGAAGAGCGGTCTTTAAAAGAATGGCCTTCTGTTTTTCTTTAAAAAAAAGTATCTCAGGGACTTTACTGATTTGCTGGCTCGGGTTGAAGGATATGCTCGAGCAGAAGAAGCTTTCAAGCTGAAGGATGAGGAGGCCACGAAGAGCGACAGGCGGGTGACTCCGGCAAGCCCGCAGCTGAAAAAGGGCTGAGTGAAGCTCGGCCACTTTCTCGAACTCCCTCCAGACACAAGCATGTCCGAACTCTCCCCCGAGCTCGTAGACAGAGAAGCCCGGACCGCAGAGTTCGGTGAAACTCTCCCCCAGGAAGAGTCCACAGCTATGCCCCTCTCAATGCTCCAAAAACTCAAGTGCTGATGGAGATCAGAGAGCAGCTGCCAAGGTCGGAAAAGATGCGCACACATCCCGGGAAGCGCAACCCTAACGAGTTCTGCCTCTATCATCATGACCATGGCCACGACATGGAGGAGTGTATTCAACTTCGAGATGAGATCGAGGAGCTCATCAGATGAGGTCGGCTCAACAGATTCATCCGACGCTGGCCTGAAGGTAGGGAAGATCGATCGAGGGCCCTACCACAACCAAAGCTGTTAAGGATGGAAGAGTAGCCTGAAGATCGGCCTCCAATCGAGATCATCAACACCATCTCTGGAGGACCCTGACGGGGAGTAGCCAGTTGATCAGTCGGACTGCCCAAACGGCAGAGAACTGAAGAATCTATAACCTTTACTGAAGAAGATGCCCAGGAGATTCAATTTTTCCATAATGATGTGGGTGTAGTTTCTTTAAATATTACTGACTATGATGTACGCTGCATCCTTGTTGATAATGGAAGCTCGGTCGATATTTTATTTTATGATGCATTCTCAAAAATATCCATTCCGGATGATCGATTAGGGCTGATAAGCTCCCCATTGGTAGGGTTCACTGGCAATGCTGTGCCAGTGGAAGGAGTAATAACTTTGACCGTAGTTGCAGGTCGGTGCTCGAAACAATCTAGAGTGCAACTGGATTTTCTGGTAGTAAGGGCGCCGTCTACCTACAACACAATACTCGACCGACCTGACCTCAACGCCCTCCGAGCTGTGGTATCGACCTACCATTTGAAGTTGAAATTTCCTACAAGCCAAGGGGTCGGAGAGATTAGAGGAGATCAAATCCTGACAAGACACTACTATAACATAGCCTTACAAAGAAATGGTCAGTCTGACCCCTGTCCGGTTGATGGATTAGACACCTGCGATGACCTTGCTGAAGAACGGGGTGAGTCAATCGAAGATCTTGTCTCAATTTCTTTGAACGATGGGAATGAAGAGCACGTGGTAAAGATCGGCTCCAATCTGGGAGAAGAGGTACAGACACAGCTCATCAATTTTCTACAAAAGAATGCGAATATTTTTGCTTGGGTTCCGACGGACATGCCAGGAATTGATGCGGAAGTCATGGAACACCGTCTAACTGTCGATCCCAAATATCGGCCGATGAAGAAAAAAATTCGAGGTCATGCACCGAAAAGGCGGAAGGCAGTAGCTGAGGAAGTTGATAAACTCCTGAAAGTCGGGTTCATCAGAGAAGTCAACTATCCGAACTGGGTCTCCAATGTGGTTCTCGTCAGGAAGGTGAACGGCAAGTGGAGGATGTTTATAGACTTCAAAAAGCTGAACAAAACCTACCCGAAGGATAGTTATCCTCTGTCCAGAATTATCCAATTAGTGGATGCAACCTCGGGCCACGAGCTTCTCACTTTCATGGAAGTATTCTCCGACTACAATCAAATCAGGATGGCACCAGAGGATGAAGAAAAGACTGCTTTTATCACTGACCGTGGTCTTTTCTGTTACAGGGTCATACCTTTTGGCCTCAAAAATGCAGGAGCGACCTATCAACGATTGGTGAACAAGATCTTCAAGGAGCAGATCGGCTGCAACATGGAGGTCTACGTGGACGACATGCTTGTAAAAAGCAAATCCTCAATGAACCACATTGCCGACCTTGAGGAGACCTTCAGCGCCCTCCGAAAATACAAGATAAAGCTGAACCCAACCAAGTGCGCTTTTGGAGTAACCTCAGAAAAATTCTTGGGCTTTATGGTATCAGGGTGCGGGATCGAAGCAAATCCGAAAAAGATTCATGCCATCCAAGAAATGATCACCCCAAAGTCAATAAAGGAAGTTCAGCGCCTTACTGGGAGAGTAGCAGCTCTGAATCACTTCGTCTCAAGGTCGGCCGAACGGTGCCTACCTTTCTTTCAGACTCTCAAGCAGCCGAAGAACTTCTGTTGGACCACTGAATGTCAGCAAGCGTTCGAAGAATTGAAGAACTACTTCGGCTCACCTCCGCTATTGGCAAAGCCCGAACCTGGAAAGGAGTTATTTCTATACTTGACGGTCTCCCCTGTGGCTCTCGCAGTAGTTCTGGTTAAGAAAAGCAAAAATTCAATGGTCGATCTACTACATAAGTCGAGTATTGAGAGACACCAAAACTAGGTACACAAAGTTAGAAAAACTAACTTACGCCCTGTTGATTGCAGCCCGAAGGCTCTGACCTTACTTTCAAGGGCACACTATAATACTGCTCGCCGACCAGCCGATCAAGGCAGTTCTGCATTGAGCGGATGCTTCCGGAAGGATAGCGAAATGGACGGTCGAGCTCATGAAATTTGACATCAACTATCGACCTTGGCCGACAATAAAAGCCAGATATTAGCAGACTTCATAGTGGAATGCACTATCCTGGAAGAAGTCGAACTTGAACGAGGTGAAGCTGACAACCCAGGGCTCCAACCGCACTCCCCTGAGGAAAGAACAGATCTTCCTAATGGTTTTTGGGCCCTCTACGTGGATGGTTCCTCCAACATGTCAGGCGTGGGTGCGGGCCTGATCTTGATCAATCCGGAAGGAATTATCACAGAATACGCACTGTGCTTCGAATTCTCTGCACAAATAATGGAGAAGAATATGAAGCTCTGATTATAGGACTGAAGATCGCCAAAGAATTAGAAGTAGATCGGCTCTAAATCTACAGTGACTCTCAATTGGTAGTAGGACAAGTCAGCGAAAACTATGAAGCTCGGAAGGACAGTATGGCCAAGTATCTCGAAAAGATAAAAGAGATCATTCCTGCCTTCGACAGCTTTGACATCAAGCAGATTCCAAGAGCAGAAAATACCAGGACCGATCTTCTCTCCAAGTTGGCTACACTGGCTCCGACTGAACTACCCAAGGAAGTCCTCTTCGAAGTTCTGAAATGTCTAAGTATGGAAGAACCGCAGCTTGTAATGGAGATCAGCCATGAACCCAGCTGGATTGACCCACTGGTTGCATACCTCAAGGACGGGATTCTTCCTCATGATGCAAAAGAAGCTCGGAAGCTTAGAAATCAGGCCTCCTGATATATCCTTTATGAGGGCAAGCTGTACAAGAAGTCGTACTCTTTTCCCCTCTTGAAATATCTCTGACCTTCTGAAGTCGACTTTGCCTTATAGGAGGTACATGAAGGAGTCGGCGGAAGTCATCTAGGGGCTAGATCTTTATCCCACAAACTGCTCCAACAAGGTTATTACCGGCCTACAATGTACCACGACTCCATTGAATATGTTAGAAAGTGTGATCGGTGTCAGAGATATGCGAATATCCAAAGACAGCCCACCTTCGAACTTACACCCTTGAGTGCCTCATGGCCGTTTGCACAATGGGGGATGGATATCTTTGGACCTTTTTTTATGGCATCCGGGCAGCGGAGGTTCCTCCTGATGGCAATTGACTACTTCACCAAGTGGGTCGAAGCCGAATCTTTGGCAAAAATCACAGAAGTCAAAGTGCAGGACTTCATCTGGAAGTCAATTGTTTGTAGGTTCGGCTTACCCAGAACTCTCATTACTGATAATGGGAGATAATTTGCTGGAGCAAGGTTTGCTAAATTTTGTGAGGACTTAAACGTCTCCCATAACTTCACGTCAGTAGCCCATCCACAGGCAAACGGCGAAGCCGAGGTGACTAACAGGACTCTGTTGCAAGGAATCAAGGTGAGGCTTGAAAAAGCATAGGGAATTTGGGTAGACAAGCTTTATCATGTGTTATGGGCATACCGAACTACCCAAAGATTGCCCACGGGGAAGACCCCCTTTGTCTTAGTCTTCGGAATAGAAGCCGTTATCCCGATTGAACTCAAGCTTTTGTCGGCGTGAGTCGTAGCATTCGATGAGCAGCTCAACTCACAGGATCTCAAGGCCAACCTCGACTTATTAGAAGAAAAGTAGAAGACAGCTCAAGTTTGGATGGCAGCCTACAAGTAGAAAGCAGTCCGCTACTACAACTTCCAGATCAAGAGCAAAGCCTTCAGAGCGGGGGACTTAGTACTTCGGCGAGCCGCTGTTTCACAACCTTAGAACCAAAAAAAACTTGCCCCAAACTGGGAAGGCCCATATGAAGTCAGAGAGGTAGTCCGGCCTGGAACATACTATCTAAAAGAACTCGAGAGAGCGGACCTTCCGCGACCATGAAATTCGAAAAATCTACAAATGTATTATCGATAACTTTGTCTTAAATAAAAGTTTCATATTCGCATATCTTTTCTTTTGGCATGAGCTTATAACGACAAGGAGTAGCTCCTTCAGACAATCGAAACTAAGCGTGTCAGGAATAAGAGGAGAACCTCGTCCCGACACAAACGAAGGCCCGATTATTAAGAGATCGGATAGGGGCCCTTATGCACCCCCACAGCCATGTTAGGAACAGAAGGAGAACCTCGTCCTAACATGAGTAAAATCGAAAGCCCGATTATTAAAAGACTGGATGGGGGGAGAGACCCTCGCAACGGCCCTTATGCACCCCCACAGTCATGTTAGGAACGGGAGGAGAACCTCATCCTAACATGAGTAAAGTCGAAGGCCCGATTATTAAGAGACTGGATGGAGAGAGAGGCCCTCGCAACGGCCCTTATGTGCCCCCACAGTCATGTTAGGAACAAGAGGAGAACCTCATCCTAATGTGAGCAAAGTCGAAGGTCCGGTTATTAAGAGACAGGATGGGAGGAGAGGCCCTCGCAACAGCCCTTATGCACCCCTACAGCCATGTTAGGAATAGGAGGAGAACCTCGTCCTAACATGAGCAAAATCGAAGGCTCGATTATTAAGAGATCGGATAGGGGGAGAGGCCCTCGCAACGATCCTTATGCGTCCCCACAATCATGTTAGGAATAGGAGGAGAACCTCATCCTAACATGAGCAAAGTCGAAGGCCCGATTATTAAGAGACCGGATGGGGAGAGAGGCCCTCGCAACGGTCCTTATGCGCCCCCACAGTCATGTTAGAAACAGAAGGAGAACCTCATCCTAACATGAGCAAAGTCGAAGATCTGGTTATTAAGAGATCGGATGGGGGGAGAGGCCCTCGTAATGGCCCTTATGTGTCCCTACAGTCCTGTTAGGAACAGGAGAAAAATCTCATCCTAACATGAGCTGAAATTGACTGTATCGAGAACGGAAAGAGAACCTCATCCTGACATAAATGAAGACCTGATCGTTTAGACCGGATGAGGGAAAAAGCCTCCTCAACAGCTCCTCTACACCCCTACAACCCTGTTAGGAGCAGAGAAAAAACTCTCATCCAAACATAAAAAAAAAGAGGGGAGAGAAAAAGAAAAAGTGATGAGCTATGCTAGAGATAAGAAAAAAATGGACTACACCTAAGACACAAGGAACCTTGTCTCAACGAGAAAGAAAATTTTTGTCAAAAATCTTCAGTCTCTAAGGGGGAACCTAATACTAGCAGGAGAAAATAGACCTCCTCAAAGTAACGAGAAGTTCGGATCTCAAGCTCGAATATCGGAAGAAAGCGTCAAATTTGAATGGCCTCGAAAAGACCTTCAGTCATGAACAAAAAGGGTGAATCAACGCAGTGATGACCAGGAACCTTCAAACAATGTCGACATCGAATAAGACAAAAGACAAGAGAAGCTCGGTAAATGACAACTCAGAGCAAGAATAGACAAGGTAATAAGAAAATTTCTTTTCAATTCATTAGTAAAGAGTGCATTACAAAAGCCTTTGAAGGCCAAAAAAAAAATGACAACAAGAAAAGAAAAGAATACATAGAACAAAAGGTGAAAGAAGCTCTAAGGAAGCTCGGCTTCTTCTGACTTCGAACTCTCGATTTCAGCCATTATCAGGGATTGCTTTAAGTTCTCAACTTCTTCTTCCAGTTCCTTCTTTCTTAACTGCATCTCCCAATACATTTGGTGAAACTACCGGCTTTCGCCCTTCGATTTTCGAAGCCTCTTCCTCAGAACTTCGGACTCCGCTTCTGCATCTTTGACCGCCTACTGCTCATAGGCCAGCTAAATTTTCAGCTGTTGCAGTTCGGCTTTCTCTTTCCCAAGGGCTACGGACAGTTCTTCCATGATCCCCCTCAAGGATCGGAGCTCGTCAGAGTCTTGAACTGAAATGGCCTGGGCTCTTTTGGACAACTGCTTCTGAAGGCGAGCAACCTCGTCGGTCACCGTCTTAAGCCTCCTTTTGTAGTTATCTATTTGTCCGCACCAGCTGATTCGATAAGTGTTGTAATTCATCTCGACATCCTATAGCTGCTTCTGGAGGTCGGAGAATTTCTTCGACCAGTCAGCCTGAGTTGGAAGCCAGGATGAGCTCCCTTCCAATTGGCCGATCTTCTTCCATGCGGCCGCCAATTCGACCTCGAGGGAGCTGATCTTGGAGGCCTGAGTCCAAGATCGGTCGCTGGCACATTTCTAGAGTTCCTCAAGCTCCTTCACGAAGTTAGCCTTCTTCCGGTTGTAGTTCATGAAGTCCTTTTTGTGGAGGTTCCGAAGGCGAGTAACCTTCATGATGGCTTTCGAATGGCTCTTCCTCAACCTGTGAAGTTCGACGTCCATCTTCTTTGATTTCTTCGTTAGGTGACGAACTTTTCTTCTCAGGTCCCGGATCATAGACTTTAAAGAAATCTCCTACGGTAGGGGAAGAGCTTCGGTAGGACACTGTTATCGAAAAATAAGAGTGTCACAAAGCAAGTCATTGCAAAGAAAAAAAAAAGAAGAAAAAAGAAGTAGAAGAAGAAAAAGGAGCTCTCTGTAAAGAGGAATCCAATTTCATTGATTGAATAATTCTTAAGTATAAGAGAAAGAAAAAGAAAATTATAACAAAGGGAAAGTATAAAATTAGAGATTTTGGACCTCTAGAGCAGAAGTGGAAGATCTCGGTGCCCCCGGAAGGTTGGTCACGGCAACTGCAGCAGTTGAAGAGGTCCCGACTGGAGGGAGACTAGCAGCAGCTTTGGAAGGTCCGGCTTCATCGTCGAACGCTTCATCCAAAAAGCTGAGGTCGAGTTCAGAAAACTTTCCGACCACCTTCTCCTGGCAAAGCTCGAAGCCTTTGATAAAGGCGGCCTAGCCGAACTTGATATTCAGATCCCTCATCTCGGAGGAGGTCTTAAACTCCTCCACTGCTTGGGCCCTTACCTCTGAGACTAAGGTCAGGATTTGCTCCTTCAGCTTGGAGACCTCGACCTCTGCCTTCCTTCTTTCCTCCTCCAAAGCAGCCTTCAGATCCATCGAAGTTTGTTCCTCCCTCTAGAGCACCTCTTGGAGACTCACGACTTCGATGACCTTCTCCTTAAGACGGGCAGCCTCGGCCTGGCGACCTTCCTCCGTCTGGGCTGCTTTCTTTTTGGCATTGTTCATCACCTCGATATTGGCAATGAGCTGGTGTCTAATCTGCAAGAGCGGCCAGGAAGTCAATAAGAAAGCTAAGGAATGCACTAAGTGAAGAAGCGAAAGGAAGAAAAAAGTAAATTGGCCTACCTCAAGAAAGGATCCCAGAGAGTCTCAAACCCGTTGTTTAGGATCGGCATGTATGATCCTGTGGACGATCTCGGGCAAAATGCACCTGTCGATCAATCTTTTTATTAAATCCCTGTTGTTGAAGGGATTCTCCTCCGGATCCTCTTCGGAGCCGTTGGACCTTTCGATGGCAGCCCTGCTGCTGCTGATTTTGCGGACCACTGTCTTCTTCCTTCTCTTTCTTTCGGCCCCCGGTGCCTCCTCGGGATGAGACATTGGAGCGAAAACCTCGGTTGGAGGGCTTCTTGAAGAAGCTCGGGGGACTGCGGGTTGGACGTCGGAGGGGGCGTCAATGACAATGGCCGCCTGGGCAAGCACGGTCGAGCTTGTCTCCTCTATCCTTGCCTTCTTTGCCGACCCAAAAGTTGTGGCGCCTTTCCTCTTGTGGGCTTTGAGACCCTTGGCTAGTATCTGAGCTGCGTCTGTGTCCATGTCTGCAATGAAAAATGATCGGCACAGCTTAGAAACAGAATAAGAGAAAGAGGAAGCAGCGAATGACTTGAGAAAAAAAAATACCGATGGGGTTGAAAGAGCTCAGGCCGACATTGAATAAAAGTTGCTCCTTCAGAAGGTTGAAGAGGAGAGGAGCTAGATAAGTCCTAAGTTTATTGGAGGCTTCTAGGTCATCCTTTCCCAGGCTAGAAGCCCGACGGATGGAGCCTCAGAGAGCCCCAGGGGGCAACCCCAGCCTCAAGGTCAGGCATCAGATGTAGAAGTACCTCTCCTTCCAGTTGTGGATAGAAGAGGGGGCACCTTTCAGCAATCCCTTCCTACCAAACTGGAAGGAGAAGTACCACCAGTCTTTTGCCGAAGGGTGATGCTTAAAGGTATAAAAGTTTCTAAACAAGGGAAGAGTTGGTCGGACTTCAGCTAAATGACAGAGAAAAAAAAATTTTATCAGAAACTTAAAGGAGTTCGGTGCTACAGAAACTAGAGAAATATTTAAAAAGCAAAAAAGAGAAACAACAAAAGGTGGGAGTGGAAGTCGAAGCCCGGTGCGGAAGGCTTCCTGGTATAAACAAAAGCGGCCAGGGGGAGGGGCGCTAGCCCGGTCAGTTGGTTCGAAAAGCTCAAGCTCATACTCCGGAAGAACCCCGTACTGAATCCTAATCAGCGAGAGTTCATCCGAGGTCAAAGAGCTGGGAATGATGTCTGGTACAAAGACCGGATGAGGTCCGACCCTAAGTACGGGTTCATCTACAGTACTAAGATTTTGGGGGGCTGGAGCTGACAAACTTCTAGAACTGCTAGAGGAGGAAGTGTTGGAGGACATTTTGAATCAAATGAAAACCCCAAAAAAAATTTAAAAAAATTAGAAAAAATAGGAAACAAGGCGTTCGCGGAGAAACGAAACGAGCAGAATACAGAGGAGAAAAAATAGAAGAACAGCAAGAAAAAGAAGGGTTCCGAAACTGACCTAGGTTGGTCCGAGAGGTGCAGGAAGGCAGCAAAGGCAATGGAGGTCGACCTGAAGGGCATCTAGGATCGAGAGGGATGCTGGAGGAGGACAAAGCTCTTAGGGAAGAAGAGGGGATCGAAGAAAAATTCAGGCAAGATGAAACCCCTGAAGGAAGGAGACGGGTTTAAATAGACCTCAGGGTCCGGTGCAATAATCATTGCAGATTTTTTTTGGCCAACCTACAACCGCCGCGTGTCCCACTCATCGTGGCAGATGGCTGACAACTGACAGAATTATTATTGCACCGTACCTGGGGCAATGCTCCAGCAAAAATTTTGAAAAAATCTTTTTGGGACACCTCGATTTGAAAAGACCCCAACACCGGCACACTAAACGCCAAAATATCTGGAAATAATCGAGTACGGAAATCAAGGGGGCAATTTCGGCTGTAAAAATTTCTCTATACTTCCTTCATTCGAAATCCAAACTCGAAAGTAGGGGGACTAGTGTTGGGTATAAAATAACCTCAGCCAAAGTTCGTAAGAGGCCAACCCTCTCAAGACTCTTCCGGCTTCCGACCTTATGCAGCATCTTTCTGAACTCCCCCGTCCGTCAAGCTTCCACAGTGCCATCCGGACTCCTCCAGCAGTCGACCTTCCACAGTGTCCTCCAGATTTCTCCAATGGACGAACTCTTATCGTACCCTCCGGACTTCTCCAATAATGAGCTCCTTCAGTCGTCTATCGGACTACTCCAAATGCTCTCTGGGCTTCACTATCAGTCGATTTTCTACAGTGATCGACTACTCTCCGAATCTCTTCTAGACTTCCTCCTGTCACAATCGAGTTTACTTCGAGCTTCTTTCGGACTTCGTCAATATCCGGACTTCTCCAGCAGCAGGACTTCTACAGTAACCAGACTCCATCCAAGTTTCTACAGTGGTCGACCGCCTTCCGAATTTCATCCGGACTTTTATAGTAAGCCAATTTCGTCCGAACTTCTATTACAAGCAGACTCCATCCGGGCTTCCACGGTAACCAGTCTCCATCCGAGCTTCTACAGTAAGCGGCCTCCTTCCTGACTCCTACAAGAACCGGACTCCGTCCGAACTTCTACAACAGAATTGGATTCCAGACGAACTTTTACAATGGACGGGCTCCATCTCAGTTACAACTGAGTATGCTGGATGCCAAGGAAGGAGTTTGAATCTTCTATGGTCTCCACTATTATGACCTCCCAGTGATCAGCCCATGTGGTGGTGGTCATGGACCACAAGACAGAAAAGAAGCCATTGCATGATTCTTGTTGGGATATACCGACTAACCCTCGTACGTCGACTTATTCTTGGACCGGTCCGACCGACGCCCGACTCTACCCATTGGACAGACAGATGACTTCGACAATGACTACCGATAATATCTGATCGAAGGTATACCGGCCAAACAGACCAATACTGTTCCCAACTGACCGAACGGTCGAACCCATATCACCGACTCACTTCAGGGGTGGCAGCCGATGTCCGACTTCCATAAGGCACCAGATCAGTCGATGGTGTTTTTGAGTCATCACCCGACATTCTGACAGTCGAATACCGATATATAGTTGGCCAGCCCATCCAAACGCCGTACAACCGCTATGAGCTGTTGTCCTGTCAAGGACATGCTGTGCGACCGCTCTGGGGTATTGTCCTGCCACGGACATGGGTTAATTCTGATGATCTGACAATCCATGCCGATTTGACAGCTCCCAGCGATTTGACAACTCTCCAGTTGTCTGCACTATTAATGGCGGGACCATATCGCATTCTACTATAAAATAGGGTAAGGCAACAGTTTTCGTAGGTTTTTCTCAAGCTTTCTCAAGCTCTCGAAAAGCTCTTAAGCTCTAAGCACTATCTCTAAACTCTGCTAAAATCTCATTCGAGTGCTCCATTTCTATTGAAGCAGAGTACTGACTTGAGCGTCGGAGGGTCTTGTCAGAGCATCCTCAACTCCGATTTAGATTTTTCTTGCAGATCCCGACGACGGCCGTGATCTCCTCGACTCCAGCTTCTCCGGCATCGGCGGAATTCTGCACTAACACTCATGAATTGAGTTTTTAGGTTAAGAGTTGAGTTCGATGCAATGGGTACCGAAAGGGTGTCATTTGATTCTAAATATGCATACTCAGATAACTAATCCGCTCTCTTCTTCCCTTGATCTTTCTCACTCAAACTGGAACCAGTATCAATATTAGTTCTAGGCTCAGATTCTTTTATTGAGTTAGTCTCAGTACTAACCTCCTATTCTAAATTCACATTTTGGCTAGCATCAGTACTAGCCTCTCTCACCTAATTTTGGTACAGATCTTTAAGAATCCTCCTATTTTGAAGCTCAGAGATTACTTTATCATTTTCAAATTGAAGATTCTTAGGTGAGATATTGGATTGATGACTAGATCTAGGTGGTTGGTGGGTGGGTGGGTTGTTTTTGAAAGTCGATATTAGTTGGCTCGGTAATTGATCTAGTTCTCTCCTTATGGAAGACTCAGCTAATTGACCTATTTGTGCTTCTAGGCTGGTGAGAGATTGCTGTTGGATCATAATCATTTGTTGAAGTTGGCTAAATCTATCATCGGCTAGAGGGGTCTGTTGAGGAGATGGGTATGACGGTTGATTGTGATATGGTGGCTGGGTAGGCTGACCTCTATTATAGGCATAATTTTGGTATTGGGGCCTATTTTGAAAGTTTTGGGAGGGAGAAATTTGGGTCTGGATCTGAGTTTGTTGGGATCTCCAAGAAAAATGAGTGTGGTTCCTCTAACCTGGATTATATGTGTTTGAGAATAAGTTATTGATAGGCTTGGAGTAATCTTGGGTAGCTTGAACTTGTTCTGGGATGAAAAGTAAAAATTGTGCAGTTGTGGGACATTCACTCACATGATGGGCTAGGCTAGCACAGATAGAACAAATCTTCTGTAATTGAGAGGTTGTGTGTATTACGCAGAAGATTGTTGACCTAAAGCGAGGAATTTATCTATAAGAAGATCGACTTTATCTAATTTTTGGGCTATTAGGTTTAAATCAGCCTTAGGACTAGAGTCTGAATGTTTGATCCCATAGAATGATGGAAACATCGATAGGTTATAGGTGGAAGGAATAAAATATTCTTTTATTTGCCTAGGTGGTTCTCTAGGATTTTTGTAAGTTTAACATAAATTAGCCGTTCAATTTCATAATTAGGTTCAACTAAGTCAGGGTAAAGAGATCTCCTATCGTGCATGTACCAATGCAAACCCTAATGTCTGAGGTTCAAATTTTTTTTCTCTCTCTTTTTTTTTAAGAAGAAGGAGAAAGAAAAGAGAAGAGTAAGAGAGAGAAGTTCTAAAGGTGAGAACCTTAAGAAAGTCTTAGATCTAAAAGCGATATATGAGAAGAATTAGTTATAGTTAAGTATTAATTGTAATCAAGTTAGCAAGCAATTAAACCTAAACACCTTCGAGTTTCTTAGACCTAACAATTCAATATAGAGTGGCTTGGCCTAGATGCAAGTTGGGTCGGTTCTCACTTCCTTTAACTAGCCAGGTAAGAGGTGGGGTCGTGGGGGTCCCCCGTTGCTTATCTTAGACACCAATTGGATTGGTCAGGTAAGCTAATGGAACCAATTAAATAACCATGAGTCCACTTAGGCTTAACCTTTGTAACCTCTTGCCTTAGACACCAGTTTCAGAGGTGAGTCCAAACTTACTTTGCACTTAACTTCACCACAATACTCAAACTGAACTCAATTGATCCTAAGGATCAATGTCTACTAAATTTTAATTAGGTTTGGATTAATGCGGGATGCTGGTTGGTTGTTTTTGGACTAAGAAAGGGTGATGAAATTTTTATCTTATCTTGTTATGTATTGTCTTAAATTGATTTGAGATAAATATACACAACTAATTTTAAACAAAGAGTTCTGTGCAACTAAATTAGATGCATGAAACTAATCAAACTTGAAAGCTTATCTTGTCTCCAACGATCATCAAAAGTAAATCTAAGATGATGAATACTTCTAAACAATTAAGTTTCTACTCTTGTTATGTAATTTTTATTAGGTTTATGTGGATGAATTTTAGGTTAATTTAAAAAAAAATAGTAATTAATACTAAAAAAATATTTTGGGTTAGGGTTAGGATTGATCTCACCAAATTGAAGCATTTCATCCTTCTTTTCTTCTCTCTTTTTTTCTGCAAAAAGATAACAAAAATAAGAAAAGTTAGTAAGTTATATTCACAAGAAAATCAAAGAAATTAAACATTAAAATTGATTCTTTCTCCGGCAATGATATCAAAAATTGATAGGTCACGATGTTGTCGTTAGGATACCGTACTTATCAAATTAATTCCAACTTTAAAAATTAAAAACACATAAAAAGTAGTGAGTCGGGTCGAATCCACAGAGAAGATAATACTTGGATTCGAAATATTTGATTTTATAAAAAAATAAAATTTTGAGAAAAGTGATTTTAAGTCAGAAAATAAAAATTAAAAGTACAAAAAATAAATCAGGTACTAAGATCTACTATTTAGATTTTAGCTTATACTTACAATAAAAATAAATAATAAAAATTTAAAGAGCATAAAATAAATTGATACTAAAATCTACTAACTAGATCCTAGCATCTATTTGTAATAAAAATAAATAACAAGAATTTAAAGTATAAAAAAATAAATTTTTCATTAACTGAAATTGAAATTCAATTACAAGAAATTTAAAAAGAATAATAAAGTAAAATAAAACTATAACAAAGACTCTAAAGTCGATTGGTGCAGTCTCATCAGAAAGATGGTTGACGATCTCTTTTTTTTCTTTCGTACTTCGTGGAGCGAACTGTCTTCTCTTCTTCTTCTCCTTTGGATCTGATCTTTGAGATGGTGTAGACATGAAAATAGCGTAGAAACAAAACTCAGCTTCTAAACATCTTTTTTTTGGAAACTTTCTCCGCAACCCAAAGCTATGCTGCCCTCTCTCTATACCTCTTTTATTTTGGATGCTTTTTTTTGTATATCTGATCCTTTTTTTTATAGCTTTCAAAAGCCTTCATAGTCTTAACCATGTTCAATCTCCTGCCCTCTCACGGATTACTTATTTTTTAGGATTTAAAATCTTACAGCTTCTCTGTTCATCGCATCGCGTCTGTGCGTCCACGTCCCAGCGCCTCGCCCAATTCCACGTATGTAAACTCTCTGGTCTCAACTTGGACCGAACCAGCCTTGCTCAAACCCTCCGTATGCCACGCCGCATTATTTTTTCGTTCGTCCAGGTTGTGAACCGCGCTGCCCATGCACCACCAGGATCGCGCCCACATGACCCGATGCACCTAGGTACGTTTAAACCTCCTGGACTCACGCCACAATCGCACCAAATCATGCCAGCTCCACTGTTGCGTACACGTGCGGTGTGAAGACCCACTTCCATTTGCTTGTTGTGAGGACCCAGGCTATTCAAATCTCACGTGCCAAATCCTACGCACCCAGGCTTCTCCTCTCAATCTCAAAAATTCAAACATAAAAAAAATCTGTGGGTCACTCCTCGTTACAACCCCCTCTCCCTCTTTTTTTTTTTAATTTTTTTATTCACAAAATCCTATCAGGTATCAATAAATTATTATATGTCATACATCTAACAGATTTGAATTTAGATATGAGCTTCATCTATACATGTTGAAGGACAGTTGGTTATTGATTTATGATTAGTTTTTTATAATTAATTATTTTTAAAAAATATAAAATATAAAATAATATAACTTAAATATCAAGAATTTTAATACTTTTTATGTTACATTTGATGGACTAATCATATATATATATATATATATATAGAGGTTGTATTAGGATTTTACACAGAATGTAGAATAAAGATCTTTTCTCCCTTAATCTCCTCTCTCTTTCTCTCTAGGATTGCCACCTTAGGTTTCTTGAAGAAACCCTAGAGTGGGGGGTGCCTCCCTCAAGCCCTAGACATCCTAGGGCTGGGAGGAGGGAGGCACCTTATCATAGCACCTAGGGATTGGTGCTGGTGTTTGCTACCTTCAGAGAGATCAGATCTATCGTAAATCTCCTTAGGTTCACGCATAAGATCAGGGGTTTCAACATGGTCTCAGAGTAGCGTAGCAGGTTGTATTGCACAGTGGGTTGAGTGATGCCATGGGTCCTTATAATTGGTATCAGAGCCTGGTGGAGTATGTAAAGAAAGCAGAAGTCATACAAGGTGAAATCAAAAATCTGCCCATCTATTCCACGGTATGTCTCAAATCAACCTTCATTTTTTTTACTGCGATTTGGCCAACTGGGAGCAGCGGGCTGAAGGTGGAGGCTGAAAGGATTGAAGAGAAGGGATGTTTCCCAGAGTGGAAGGTTTAGGTGTATGATTTGTTGATCCAACTTTAATTAGAGGCGGTCTTGGAGGAAAGGCCGGGGTGTATAGCGGTTAGACGATAGGATATCTAGAGAGAAGGGCAGTGTGGGGGGCTATTCGATGAATGAGGAGAGTTCACCCAAGGGGTAATAGTCGAGGAGAAGCTGAAGAAACGACTACAGCCTTCGGATGTAAAAAGATAGGAAAGTAGTCAGAGATGCGTTTAGTGGTTCGATCGGAGCAGAGATTTGCAAAGCCTTGGGGCGGGTGGACATGGCTGATCTTGGATCAGGTTTATCTTCTGCAGGGATATTAGGAGGAGTCGCGATTCAGGTGGAGCACCGGTTAGAGGTGCCTCCATGGGTGGAAGATGGTTTGGCACAGATTTAGAGTCTAGGGGTACAGAGATGGAGCCAATTTCTAGCACCAGCAGCAGTGATGCACAGCATGGTTCTATACGGGATGTGTGAATACCGGAGAGCCATGACTCTAGGGAGATAGTGTCAGATGGGTTGTTTGTGGCAAGAGAAGATCCGGATACCTATAAGGAGGTTGTGGTGAGCCTCGAGTTGAGATAGGTGGATCTGAGTCTAGGACATGGTTTGAGCTATAGTTACTCTAGATGAAGCTAAAGCGACGGTTGGTGTAGGGGCGGAAGAGGATAAAGTGCTAGGGTGGAATCCTCTAGGGTTCAGTCACTGAAGGTGAAGAATTGAATGACCTCTTGGGTTTCGAAGGAGCCCGCAGGGTGTGGTATCTTCGAGATGGCTTCGGAGGGGTCCACGGAGTGCGGAGGATTTGAAGGGGCAACGACGGTGGTCGAGGTGCAGTGGTAGACCCAGCAGTGCAGCATTGGGTGGTGGGCCTCAAGTACTTCTACGGCATTGGGTGGACTTCAGGTTCAAGTGGAGCACCAGGCAAAGGTGGTTTCACAGGTGGAGAAGGAGTTTAGCACGAGTTCAAAGCAGCGTGGCTCTGAGGAGACCGTGTCAGAGTATGCAGCGAGTGTCATTATAGGAATGCTGCAGTTTCTCTAGCGAAGTCTCGGGCAAGTGAGACAGCTGCCTAGTAGAAGGGAGTCTATAATTTTTAGGGTGATACCAAGGAGCAAGCCAAGGGTCTTAATTAGCGGAGGCGGTCATCCGAAAGGCCTCCAAGGGAGTGCTTAAAAGCTGAAGAAGGATGGTGTGGCAAGGTTTGCACAAGAGGCTGTCAGAGTGTGCGGCGATAGCGGGACTGTGTTGAAGGACGTCGTTAGGTGTGCTTAGTCTTGGATGCACCAAGGTGGAGATTGTAGGAGTTAGTGTGCTACGAGTTAGTGTGGTGCTCTCAAGCCTTGAGAGGCCATTGGAGGAGTCAGTAGGTTGGCTCCGAGAGATTAGGACAGGTGTGGCTCTAGGGCTAAAATAGAAGTGGTCTTAAGGTGGAGGCGGTACATAGCTCTCCACGGACTCAAGATCCGGATGTTCAAAACTTCGAGGGGCTTGGTTGGTGCTACAGAGATTTGAGGACACAAGGTGGAGCAAGAAACCAGAGTTAAGGCTGAAGCTACAGAGGAACAAGCAGATTCTGTGTGTTAGTTGGCTCAGATTGAGATTGGATCGACTAAGTCGCAGGTAGGTCAACCCAGCCACAGTCTGGATTGACTATGTCTCAAGCAAACAGAAAGAGATATCTCCAAAAACTATGGTATGGTACGCAGGTGAGTCGACTTAGTATCTGTCTGAGTCGACTCAGTCGTAGGTGAGCCGACTCAGTCTGAGATTGAGCTAACTCAGTATCATGGACAGAGCTACATAGATTTTCTATTTGGGTCTAGGATCGGATTTGATCCTAGCATTTTTAAGGCCTGGTTTGATAGGTCTTAGGGTGAATAACCAAGGGTTTAGACTGAGATTAAGTCCAAAGGATGAGAGCATGTGAGACATGGGTGTACATAGGCTCAGTGAGTATTTTCATGTATGAATTAGTCAGAAAAATTTTTGGTTAGGCCTATTGGCTACGTATATAAATACATAGGTTGTATTAGGATTTTACACAGGGTATTGAATACAAGATCTTTTCTCCCTTAATCTCCTCTCTCTCTCTCTCTCTCTCTCTCTTTCTCTTTAGGGTTGCCGCCTCATGTTTCTTGAAGAAACCCTAGAGTGGGGGGCACCTCCCTTAAGCCCTAGATGCCCTAGGGCTGGGAGGAGGGAGGTGCCTCATCATAGCACCTAGGGATTGGTGCTGGTGTTTGCTGCCTTCAGAGAGATCGGATCTATCGTAGGTCTCCTCAGGTTCGCGTATAAGATCAGGGGTTTGAACATGGTATCAGAGCAGCGCAGCAGGTTGAGTTGTGCAGCGGATTGAGCAATACCATGGGTCCTTACAATTGATATCAGAAATTAGTGGAGCATGGAAAGGAAGGAGAAGTCATACAAGGTGAAATAAAAAATCTACACATCTATTCCACGGTATGTCTTAGATCAATCTTTATTTTTTTTACTATGGTTTGGCCAACCAGAAGCAGCAGGTTGAAGGTGGAGGCTGAGAGGATTGAAGGGAAGGGATCTTTTTCGGGATAGAAGGTTTAGGTGCATGATTGGTTGATCCAACTTTGATTGGAGGCGGTTTTGGAGTAATGATCGGGGTGTATGGTGGTTAGGCGATAGGGATTTCTAGGGAGAAGGACAGCGTGGGGGCCTGTTCAGTGAATAAGGAGAGTTCACCCAAGGGATAGTGGTCGAGGAGAAGCTAAAGAAGCGACTGCAGCCTTTGGGTGTAGAAAAGTAGGGGAGTAGTCGGGGATACCTTTAGTGGTTCTACTAGAGCAGAGATTTGCGAAGCCTTGGGGGATGGAGACAGCTGATCTTGGATCTAGTTTATCTTCTGCAGGGGCATTAGGAGGAATCGTGATTTAAGTGGAGCACTGGTCAGAGGTGCCTCCATGGGTGGAGGATGGTTTGGTACGAGTTTAAAGTCTAGGGTGCACGGATGGAGCTAGTTTCTAGCACCAATGGCAGTGATGCATAGGATGGTTCTATGTGAGATGTGCGGGTATCGGAGAGCCGTGACTTTGGAAAGATAGTGTCAAATGGATTGTTTGCAGCAAGAGAGGATCCGGATATCTATGAGGAGATTGTGGTGAGCCTCGGGTTAAGATAAGTGGGTCTGAGCCCAAGACAGAGTTTGAGCTGCAGTTACTCCAGGTGAAGTTGAAGCAATAGTTGGTGCAGGGGCAGATGAGGATAAAATGCTAGGGTGGAATCTCCTAGGTTTCAGTTGCTGAAAGTGAAGAGTTGAATGAGCTCTTGGGTTTTGGAGGAGCCCGCAGGGTGTGGGTATCTGAGATGGCTTCGAAGAGGTCTGTGGAGTGCGGAGGGTCCGAAGGGACAACAACGGTGATCGAGGTGCAGCGGCAGGCCCACTAGTGCAGTGTTGGGTGTGTGGGGAAAATTCAGTGCAGGGATAAAATGGTAATTTTAAAATTTTTTTAAAATCACTATTTTACAATAAAAATTATTAATTAATCTAATTAATTAATAAAAATTTATCCTACACTAGGATCTAAATATGATATATAGCATGCATACATTTAAATTTGAAATTCGAATTTGAACAGTAAATACTTTACTGTAATGTGTTCAGAACACAATACCTTTGTGCAGGTAGTAGATCACCGCAATCTGATCACCGTCGAAAGAGTTTGATCATTGCAATACAGCCACACAGCATGTCTGGCCTCTGCAGATCATCCATACGAAGCTCTCGGTCTGATCGACTCCTCACGAGTGCTAGCTCGTTGTAAAGTCCTTTCGATGGTTGATGCTGATCAAACTCCTTCGATCGATGTCTGTCAATTCTTTAGATACTCCTGATTATCAGCAAACATGCTTGAGAGGATGTTGAAGATCTTTCTAAAATTTGATGGGCTCACGACACTCGTAGCTCACCTTCTCACCTCCCGAACTCCAGGCTGAAACCTTGAAGAACTCACTGAAATCCTGCGCATACCTTTTCTTTTTTTTCTTTCTTTTTCTCTCGAAAGGATATAGACCTTCACCTTGCACACAAGGATTCCTCACACCTAGATTTTCTCTCGAAATTTTTTTTTTACATGTCCCACTCTTCTCCTCCTTATAAAACAATGTCAAACATCTTATCCACGTGAGAGGATAAAGATGAGTAATTGCATATTTGAATTCAAATCAAATTTTGAATTTAAATAGAAATCAATTTATCCCTATCCACTAAGGGTGAGAGAAGAGGAGGGCGTGGCTTAATTGTGTGTGAGTGATTTTATGAGAAATATTTTTTCGTGTAATAAATGGAGCGCTAAAAGAGGATAAGGTCAAGGCGCTAAGATTGGTTGCTCATTCAAATTCAAACTTTGTTTTGAATTTGAATGGCCAACCAATCATCCTTATCCACTCATTTGGTGCATTAAAGTAGAGTGTGAGGAGGGCTTTACGTGAGGAAAAATTCATGAGAACTTCCTTCTCGTGAATTCAAATGGGCGCAGTGGAAGTGAGGTGGCGCAGGGAGAATGGGTCAAGGTGGTTTCATTATTTAAACCAACCTAATTGAACCAAATAACGTAGGCCCAATTAGACTAATTTAAACTCAACTTAATTAGGCTTAATTAGGCTCAATAAAATCCTAATCAAATTAGGAATTGATTGAGCCCAACCCTTGATCAAATCAGGGACCAAACCATCTCGACGATTAGGTCAACTCTTAACCTAATCGGGTCAAACCCAACTGAATCAAATTCAATTGGACTTGATCTAAAAATAATTACTCAATCAAATTGAGTTAATTAGTGATCAAATTACTAATTAAATCTCTCATAAATATTGAGTCCAAATCCGATGGGTAATCGGGCATCAGAATTCATCGATATGTAACCCTGATCGAAGAGTCCCAAACCAGTGGGACTCTTGACCCCAGTACCCAAAATGTGTGGGACTCATGATCAAAAAATCTTGATTCTCGATCACAGAGTCCCAGACACGTAGGACTCATAGTCCATGAGTATTAGGACTCTTCATCAACCATCAGATCAGATAGGAACCTCTAATGTGTGTGACCCCACAGGTTCGAACCTAAGCCGATAGCACAGGAATCAATTCCTGTACTAATCGAAGTGACCATCTAGCAATGGTACCCAACGATCGGATAGGTCGAATAGTTACAATTACAACACTCAGAACCTACGTAAATATGGTTACTGTATAATTCATCCTTTTGACCTCTGTGTTTAGGACGACTCAAGGTTAAACTGTCAACCCTGATTAGATCATCCGAATCGTGCTCAACTCAAACAGTCCTGTGATTCCTCACAAAGACTACCCTGGCCAAAGTTTTGCTAAATTGAAACACGATTGTACACAGCTCCTAAACTGGAGTGGTCAATCCCATCTTGACACACGCACCGACAAGTCAAGTACTTGATTACACCAAGCAGCCTTCCGTCATTGAATTAGAAATTCAGGTAGTCCAATGCCTAAGTGCAGTGAGTTGCTTGCAAGTCACCATGGCGGTCTCAGGTCGGAGGGATATTTATACCCATATTCCATCGGAGCAAATCTTGACAGTAGAAATAGCTCCAGAGTCGATCACGTTCAGTGCAGATGTACCCTTGCATCTCACCTGTATGCCATACCAGTGTCTCCACACTCATTGGTTAAGAGGACAACCAACCTATTGTTATGATCCAGGTGGTGTGCCTAAAGCCCAGGGGACCAAGGCTAAGGCCAAGGTCCATCATTCATGAGGGATGAAATGGAGACTCTAGGGCTAGTTGGGCCCTAGGTTGAAAGGCTGTGGGCCTTTCGGGTTCTTGAGGTCTAGGTAATGTGGGCCTCAAGGACCAACTCTCTATGGGTCAGGTCTGGGCTCAGAAGAGGTGAGATTAGGTCGAGTCATGGGTGTACATGGGTTTGGGTTAACCTAATCTCCCATAGAGTTGGTCAAGGGAGTTTTGGGTTTGGGTCACTTGACTCGGTGTTTATATATACATGTACTTGTATAGGTTTGATAAAGCTAAGTAATACAAGACTCTTTCTCCCAAGTCTCTCTCTCTCTTCTCCCTCTCTCTCCAGCAATTCTCCATGCCCCAAGAGCAAGAAACCCTAGGGTTTCTTGCCGCCAGTCCATAAAAGGAAAGAGAAGAAGGGGAGGCGCTAGCCCCTTCCCCCTTGCAGCCGCCTACCAGATCTGCTCTCCCCCTCTTGCAGGCACCCAAATATCAGGTCCAGGACCTAGAATCTCTTGAGAAGAGGTTGGTACAAGTCTCTCTCAGATCTGGAGTTGATCTGAGGTCGTTTGAGGCGTGGATGAGATCTCCATCAACAGATCTACAAGAAAGGCTGCAGCAAGACAGACCTGCGAGGTCTGTCTCCATCTATCTTTTTTCCTATCTAGAATATCCCGATTTGAGATATACAAATTGAAAGACCTCGGTTCAGGTCTTATTTGGTTGGGTACCAGATCTTGGATTTTTTAGAGGTGGTTTCAGAGGCATTCTTCATCTGGAACGAAAGGCTGACGAAGAAGACAGCAACCAGGCTGATTTCGTCAAGGGCCTTGGATCGTGTCCAGACGACTCCAGATATATTCGTTGCTAGTTCCGCTGCACCCAAGGTCCATGGGAGGATCCGGGATCGTGCTCCAATAGTTGGTATCAGAGCCACAGTGGTGAGGAAGCAGTTCCAAGTGCGAGAAGTTGAAGATCTCAAGTGCTGAAAATTTTTAGCAAGGTACCATCAAGGTATATTCTATACTTCTTAATTTATATTGCTTGTTTGGCTTGGATCTAGTCATGGGGAGCAATATGAAGGTCGAGTTCAAGAAGTTTGATGGCAAGGGAAATTTTTTCATGTAGAAAATCTGGGTGGAGGATTTTCTGGTGCAAGCAGATCTGGATCAGGCTTTGGATGAGAAGCCTGAGGGAATGACAGATAGACAGTGGGCATCGTTGGAGAAGAAAGCATGCTCGGTGATCAGAGGATGTTTGGCGAATGCGGCGTTGTATTCGATGCTGGAAGAAAAGATCCCGAAGGGCCTTTGGTTGAAGTTGCACACCATATACATGGGAAAGAATATGTGCAACAAGCTGATGCTGAAGAAGAGGTTGTACAGTCTTCGGATGCAAGAGGGATCTGATGTGATTGGCCACATTCAGAGGTTCGACCAGTTGTGCATGGAGTTGGTGAATATCGAGGTGAAGCTGGATGAGGAGGACAAGTCTCTGTTGCTTCTATGTTCGCTTCCTGGATCATATGATTCTTTGGTGACTACACTGCTCTATGGCAAGGAGACTCTGGAGTATGAGGACATGGTCTCGGTGCTGAGGTCGAATGAGCAGAGGGAAAAGTTGACCAGAGATCGAGCTCCCCAGGAGGGTTTGGCAGTAGGGAGAGGACAGGTAGAGGCAGAGGCAAAAGCAAGTCCAGGGGCGGTCCAAGTCCAGGAAGGGAAAGAAAGAGGTGAAATGCTTCAAGTGCAAAGAGTTTGGGCACTTCAAGCGAGAATGTCCACTATGGAAGAGCAAGAAGGGAGAAAGAAGTGGCTTAGAATCAGTGAGTGCAGTTGCTGGACAGCAGGTGGAGGATGATCTACTTGTGGTATCAGATGGTCACAGGCATTACACAGAGGAGTGGACACTAGACTCTGCGTGCTCACATCACTACACACCACACAGGTCTTGGTTTACGACATACACCAAGACAGATGAGGGATCAGTGACTCTAGGCGACAATCATCCTTGCAAGGTGGCTGGGATAGGGACAGTCAGGGTGAGGATGTTTGATAGGATTGTGAGGACATTGACAAATGTAAAGCACATCCCAGAGCTGGAAAAGAATCTGGTGTCACTAGGCTATTTGGAGCGCAGTGGATATAGCTTCAGCAATAGGGCTAGAAGCAGAGTACTGAACATCTCCAATGGAGCCATGGTAGTGATGAGAGGTAGGAGGTTGGACAATAACCTCTATCGCATGGAGGGATCTGTGGTGATCGGAGAGTCTGATGCAGCAGCTACAGCACAGGACCAGGAGGGGACTTACAGGATGTGGCACTACCGCCTAGGCCACATGGGTGATAGGGGGCTGAGGGAGTTGAGCAGGAGAGGACTCATCTCTGATTTGGAGGATGGTGCTACAGGGGAGATCTGTGAGCCTTGCCAGATGGGAAAGCAAAGAAGAGTTCAGTTCACCATCAGTACAGCCCGGAGTGCAGCCCCTCTGGAGTTAGTACACACGGATGTGTGGGGACCAGCTCCAGTTTTAGCTAGGAATGGGGCCAAATACTTCATGACCCTGATTGATGATTTCTCAAGGAAGCTCTGGATTTACTTCATGAGAGAGAAATCAGAGGTCTTCACCAAGTTCAAGATCTGGAGAGCGGAGGTGGAGAAGGAGCAGGGGAGGAGCGTGAAGTGTCTGAGGTCAGACAATGACGGGGAGTACACCAGTAGAGAGTTCCAGGACTACTGTGAGGAGTGTGGGATCAGGAGACACTTCTCAGTTAGGGGGACTCCACAGTAGAATGGGGTAGCCGAGAGGATGAACAGAATATTTTTGGAAAAGGCACGATGCTTGAGGCTGTAGGCAGAGCTTCCAAAGGAGTTCTGGGTTGACACAGTTGACGCAGTCGGTTACCTGGTCAATCGGTCACCTCACACCAGGTTGGATGGTAGGCTTCCAGAGGAGGTGTAGTCTGGGAGGACAGTTAGGCTGGGCCATCTATGGGTATTTGGGTGCACAGCCTATGTGCACATTGGAGCTGGTGAGCAGAGCAAGCTAGATGTCAGATCAATCAAGACGGTGTTTCTAGGCTATCTGCGAGGAGTCAAGGGATACAGGCTATGAGATCCCTTGGAAAAGAAGGTCATCATTAGTCGGGATGTGACTTTTGATGAGGAGTCAGTCCTACGGAGGCGAGCAGGCATGGAGGAGCAGCAGGAGCAGGAGGAGGTCCAGCAGGGCGCTGCTGGACAACTTACCTCTTTTATTTTGCCTCTTGCAGGTACTACGAGAGGATATGACATTCAGGTGGAGAACCTACCTAAGGTGTCTCCACAGGTGGAGATGACTCGAACGGATGATCGAGGCAGAGAGGTCCAGTAGGAGCGAGCTGGATCGAGGACTGATATCGGTGTTTCCTACACAAGCCCAAGAGGACCATCAGGCAACCAGACCGATATGGCTTCGAGGAGACGCTGTCATATGCCCTGGTGATAGTGAATGGAGACCCATATATGTATCAGGAGGCTATTGAGAGCCAGGACAGAGAGCGGTGGGTCCAGGCGATGTTCGAAGAGATGCAATCTCTCCACCAAAACAGACGTGGTGATTTGTGCAGTTGCCATAGGGGAAGAGGCCCATTGCCTGCAAATGGGTCTACAGTCGCATGGACAGAGTGGAGCTGGTTGAGGCCTTGGGACACCAAGGTGGAGATTGTTATGATCCAGGTGGCGTGCCCAAGGCCCAGGGGATCAAGGCTAAGGCCAAGGTCCATCATTCATGAGGGATTCATGGAGACTCTAGGGCTAGTTGGGCCCTAGGTTGAAAGGCTGTGGGCCTTTCGGGTTCTTGAGGTCTAGGTTATGTGGGCCTCAAGGGACCAACTCTTTATGGGCCAGGTCTGGGCCCAGGAGAGGTGAGATTAGGTCGAGTCATGGGTGTACATGGGCTTGGGTTAACCTAATCTCCCATAGAGTTGGTCAAGGGAGTTTTGGGTTTGGGTCACTTGACCCGGTGTTTATATATACATGTACTTGTATAGGTTTGATAAAGCCAAGTAATACAAGACTCTTTCTCCCAAGTCTCTCTCTCTCTTCTCCCTCTCTCTCCAGCAACTCTCCACACCCCAGGGGCAAGAAACCCTAGGGTTTCTTACCGCCAGTCCATAAAAGGAAAGAGAAGAAGGGGAGGCACTGGCCCCTTCCCCCTTGCAGCTGCCTACCAGATCTGCTCTCTCCCTCTTGTAGGCACCCAAACACCAGGTTCAAAACCTAAAATCTCTTGAGAAGAGGTTGGTACAAGTCCCTCTCAGATCTGGAGTTGATCTGAGATCGTTTGAGGCATGGGTGAGATCTCCATCAACAGATCTACAAGAAAGGCTGCAGCAGGATAGATCTGCGAGGTCTGTCTCCATCTATCTTCTTCCCCATCTAAAATACCCCGATTTGAGATCTATAAATTAGAAGACCTCAGTCCAGGTCTGATCTAGTTGGGTACCAGATTTTGGATTTTTTAGAGGTGGTTTCAGAGGTGTTCTTCATCTGGAATGAAAGGCTGATGAAGAAGACAGCAACCAGGCTGATTTCGTCAAGGGCCTTGGATCATGTCCAGACGACTCCAGATCTATTCGTTGCTGGTTCTGCTGCACCCAAGGTCCGTAGGAGGAGCCGGGATCATGCTCCAACACCTATATGGCACACAACGCCTATGCTTGATAAACATTATCATCCTTGGTAACAACGTATCATTTGGTCACGAACAGATTTAAGGACTAAACGACAAATCCTCCTTTGTCGAGTCTAAATAGTCCTAAGGACTTCACCACAACATAGGAGTTCATTTGAAGATGAAACATTTTGTGATAAAAAATACCAAAATAATTTTTATTAATTCATAATTCATGTACATATATAAAAATGAGCACAACCGTCAATAGGCTGACGATTGGCTTTGGGACACTATTTCCAATAATCTCCCACTTTGCCTAAAGCCAATCGGTGCAGTATCTAATACCCATCTTTGACTTGTAGTCGTCGAACTCCTTCATCGCAATGGCTTTAGTGAATGGGTCGGCCAGGTTCTCCTTTTTGTCAATCTTCAGAAGGTCGATGTCACCTCGATCCATAATTTTTTGAATGAGATGGTAGCGGCGCAGAATATGCTTCGTCCGCTGGTGTGCCTTGGGTTTCTTCGCCTGAGTAATGGCTCCAGAGCTGTCATAGTAGAGCAGAACTGGACCAACAAGGGAGGGTGCTACTCCGAGCTCGGTGATAAATTTTCTCAGCCACACTGCTTCTTTGGCAGTATCTGATGCAGCGACATACTCTGCCTCGCAAACTGAATCAGCCACTGTGTGTTGCTTGGAACTCTTCCAGCAGATAGCCCCACCATTAAGGGTAAAAATAAATTCTGACACACTTTTGCTGTCATCGTGATCAGACTGAAAACTAGAGTCTGTAAACCCTATAAGTCTCAAGTCCGATTCACCATAAACAAGCCACTGGTCCTTAGTATTTCTTAAATACTTCATGATGGTTTTAACAACCTTCCAGTGATTCTCCCCTGGATCAGATTGGTATCTACTCACTACCCCTAGTGAGTATGCCACATCTGGTCATGTACATGTTATGGCGTGCATGATAGATCCCACTGTCGAAGCATATGGAATCCTACCCATACGCTCTCTCTCTTGAGGTGTTGTCGGACAATCCCTCTTCGAGAGAGAAATTCCATGGCTTATTGGTAGATAGCCTTTCTTGAAATTCTCCATGCTGAACCTCTTCAGCATAGTATCTATGTACGTAGATTGGGATAAACCAAGCAACCTTTTAGATCTATCCCTATAGATCCTCATCCCTAGGATGTAGGAAGCTTCTCCCAAATCCTTCATGGAGAACTGTGACGACAGCCAAATCTTTATTCTCTGTAATGCAGGGACATCATTCCCGATTAAGAGAATATCATCCACATACAATATAAGAAATACCACTACTGGACCATTAGCTCACTTATAAATGCAGGGCTCTTCTTCGTTCTTAACGAAGCCATACGTCTTGATCGTCCTATCAAAATGTATGTTCCAACTCCGGAATGCCTGCTTAAGTCCATAAATGGACCTCTGTAGTCTGCACACCTTAGACTCATCAGTGCATGTGAATCTTTTAGATTGTATCATATACACCTCTTCATCCAGCTCTCCGTTTAGGAAAGCTGTCTTCACATCCATCTGCCAATTTCATAGTCCAGATGGGCAGCTATCGCAAGCATAATTCAAATGGATTTGAGCATTGCCATAGGAGAAAACGTCTTGTCATAGTCTATACCATAACATTGACGATATCCCTTGGCAACTAGATGGGCTTTATAGGTTTTCACCTTTTCGTCTGCGCCCCTCTTCCTCTTGAAGACCCACTTACACCCTATGGGTTTTACTCCTTCGGGTGGGTCAACCAATGTCCACACATCGTTGACCTTCATGGACTCCATTTCGGATTTCATAGCCTCTAGCCATTTCTCAGAGTCGGGTCTCTGCATTGCATCCATGTAGGTGATCGAATCCTCATCATTTTTATCAAGTTTGATAGGATCGTCGTTCCGGACCAAGAAACCATAGTATCTGTCCGGTTGACGTGGTACTCTACCAGATCGCCTTAAAGGTGCTTGAACAATGGGCTCCAGATCTGATCTAATCAAATCTGATTCAGGTTCAGTAACTTGTGTCGGTTTTTTCACCTGTCGAACTTCGTCAAGTTCGATCTTAGAGGCAACAGTCCCTTCACCAAAGAACTCTTTTTTCAAAAAGATTGCCTTAAGGCTGACAAACACCTTTTGCTCATCAGCCAGGTAGAAATAATACCCTTTGATCTCTTTTGGGTATCCTATAAAATTACACTTGATAGACCTAGGTCCTAGCTTGTCCGTAATTAAACGTTTAACATAAGCCAGACACCCCCAAACCCTAAGATGCGAGAGTACTGGCTTACGTCCTATCCATATCTCATATGGCGTTTTGGTTACAGACTTACTCGAAACTCTATTTAGAAGGTAACAAGTCGATTCGAGTGCATATCCCCAAGAGAGATCGACAGACCAGCAAACCCCATCATGGATTAAACCATATCCAACAAGGTCTGATTCCTCCTTTCAGATACACCATTATGCTGTGGTGTTCCAAGAGGAGTCCATTGAGAGAGAATCCCATTCTTCCTAAGATATATCAGAAACTCATTGGAAAGGTATTCACCTTCTCGATCAGATCGAAGAGTTTTAATACACTTTTCAGTTTATTTTTCTACCTCATTTCAAAATAGTTTGAACATTTCAAACGACTCTGACTTATGCTTCATTAAATAGACATATCCATACCTCGATAGGTCGTCTGTGAAGATTATGAAGTATAAATATCCACCTCTTGCATTTGTGCTCATGGGTCCACATACATCAGAATGTACTAGACCCAAGAGTTCACTGGCTCGCTCACCTTTTTCAGTAAAAGGTGACTTGATTATTTTACCAAGAAGACAGGACTCACAGGTTGGAAGTGATTCACAATCATCTACTTCAAGAATTCCTTCTTGAGCCAACCTGTTTATCCTGTTCTTATTGATATGACCTAGCCTACAGTGCCAAAGGTAGACTTCTGACACATTATCTATTCTAGGGTATTTACCGGAGGTTTGAACCACATTAATAGGTTGTTATAGAAAGTAAATTCCATTATAAAGTTGTCCAATATACATTGTAACACCATTCAAAATGATATTGCAAATATTTTTTTTTATTAAAAATTGATAATCGTTCATGGCCAAAAGGCCTACAGAAATAATATTTAATAAAAAGTTTGGACAATAGTGACATTCACTCAGAATTATATTTCGAGAATTGATTACAAGGTTCATGATTCCTAATGCTAGAACTGGAACTTTGCTTCCATCTTCAACATTCAGGAACCTCTCGCCTTCATCAAATCTCCTACTGACTTGTAGACCCTGCATCGAATTACAAATATGATAAGGGCTTCCGGTATCCAATACTCAGGCAGTAGTATCACAAATGAAAAAGTTACAAGGTGTTATCATATAAGTACCTTGCTTCTTCTTTGACCTGTTCAGGTCCAGTGAGGCAATATATAGAGGATAGTTTCTCTTCCAGTGTCCCTGCTTCTTGCAAAAGATGCACTCCGTCTGGCTCTGGTCGAGCTTGTGCTTCTTGGTTTGACCCTGTGCAGACGTCCCAGCATGCAGCTGCACCTTCTTATTCTTCTTCTTCTTGTTCTTCTTCCCTTTCTTAAAGGGTCGACGACCAGAAGAAGACCCTCCCACAACATTCACCGACTCCTTATGGAGCTGGTGATCCTTCTCAAAGTTCTGCAGCAACCTCAACAAGCCGTGGTAGTTCACTGTAGGCTTTGTCATTCGAAAATGAGTAAGGAAGGGAAGGAAGGACTTGGGCAGAGAATTAAGGATCGCATCCTTACCGAGCTACTCGTGCAGGGGAAAGCCCAGTTTACTTAGGCGCTTAATCATTTCGATCATGTACAGTACATGATCAGTGACTGAGGCTCCATCCCTCATCCGAGCATTGAAAATGGCACAACTAGTTTTGTGCTTTCAACATCGTCAGGCGTGCCAAAAGAGTCGTTCAACATTTGAAGCATCTCCTATGGCTGGGCGTTCTCGAACCTGCGGCTGAACTCATCATTCATTGCCGTCAGCATAATACACCGAATGGTGGTGCAGTCATTGAGCCACTTTTGGTAAGTAGCTCGGACCACCCCTCTAGCATTCGGGGCTGGCTCCTCAGGTGCCAGAATTGTTACTACATAAAGGATCCGCTCATGCTCAAGAATGATTTTTAATTTTTGATACCAGCTATCAAAATTAGGTCCCATGAGCTTGTCATTATCTAATAATGATCGAAGCGAAAGGGTAGTGGCCATAGCTGCATAAAAGAAAATCAGACCTATATTAGTACATAAATTATTAATACTAAAGACTTGGACTTTAGTCTAAAGTTTCTTCCAGTATTTTTATGAATTGGTAGCCTCAACCTCTAATTCGAGGAATTACTTTAATTCCTTAGTGGGTACTAGAATCCACACAGACTACACACGAGCCCAACTTTGGTTGGTCAACCCATGTGCATCTATGGGTAGGTTCATAACCAGTTGTTTCTCTAAACAACTTCTAATAATTGATTTTGCCCCTGAACCTAATCAGTAGGCTTTGGCCTCCACTGAAAAGATCTGGTTAGGTCCAACCATTAACATGATTTGATTTGGTGAATCAGACCAATAAATGATCAGGCCCAACTTTGGCCGGCCAACCTGACCACCATCAGAAAGACTCAAACCAAATTATCATATTATAAATGATAATTCCATTAGTCAATAAGCACCAGGCCTATGGGCCTCCAATGATTATTAAACTAATAGACTCATTATCATTCACTTAATGGGAGGCTATGATTTAGTTATCAATATAACTTAATCATTTTTAGGACCTAATAATTTTTGAGAAATTTATTAAAGAATCGAAGAGAAGAAAATATCCAGTCAATTTCAATCCTCCCACTGACTTCACCAAGTCAGATTAAAAAGAATTTACTTAAAGCTGGCATTAGGAGCACCTAAATCAATCAAACTGATTTACCTAATGACATGGGTGAGCCCTAATCATCAAGTGATCTAATCAAAACCTAATTCACCAGGTTGGCCAGGTAAGTGAGATCAGTGGTGGGGATAAGCCATTAACTCGTCAGAGATCGAATCACTGCGAGTAGCTCCCGCTTAAAAACCACTAGTCAAACTGCCAAACTTACCTTAGACACCAACCGGTTCATTAGTTTTAATTTGATCAACTTAGTAAATAGGGTTCCATCGCGTAGCCATGAATTAAGTCCATCTTGGTCTAGTTAAAGATATGGACCCATTCAACTACAACTATTGGAGTTGAGTCTAGAGTATCCTTGACCTAATCTAATTTAACTTTTGATTAGATTTGATCAATTACTCTAATTTAGTCCATTTCTTTAAGCTAATCTTAGGTCTAACCCAATTATGGACCTAATCCATCTAACCCATTGACCCATAAGTTTATGCAATTATCTTAGATCTTAATTCACAATTCTAGACCTACTAGACAACACTTAATTCTTTTAATTAAGTATTTGGGCTGATGGGTTAGGGTTTGGTATTTCAAAAATAATTTTCAAATTTGAAAGGTTTTATTTTCTGTTCATCAAATATGTTGACTTATTACACAAATATATCAGCACATTTCATAAATAGCAATTCTATTGCTAATTATATAACAAAAAATAACTCAATCAAAATAAATCATGAATATTTCTTTCGCTGCTTCATCTGCATGGGATATAATCGCATCGGCACCCCTACCACCATAGGAGACCCCATCGAATGGGAAAAGAGGGCCTTTAAACCCTACTTTTCTCCTATGACCGGACGGCCATGGCAACCAACCCAATTCGATTACTTGCTACTTGGATCAAGTATATCTAAATATACCAATTTCAAATTTTAAATTTTAAATTTTAAATTTTAAATTTTAAATTTTAAATTTTAAATTTTAAATTTTAAATTTTAAATTTTGAATTTCAAATTTCAAATAAATTTTAAATTTCAAATTTTGAATTTCAAATTTTGAATTTTAAATTTGAAATTTCAACCAAATTTCAAATTTTAAATTTTAAATTTTAAATTTTTAAATTTTAAATTTTGAATTTCAAATTTCAAATTTTGAATTTTAAATTTTTGAATTTTGAATTTCGAACAACTTTCAAAATTTAAATTTTAAATTTTAAATTTTAAATTTTAAATTTAAACTTTTAGATTACAACTTAATCTATGCATGCAAATATATATATCATATCTAAGAACCCGCTCTGATACCATTTGTGGAGAAAATTCAGTACAGGGGTAAAATGATAATTTTAAAATTTTTTCAAAATCACTATTTTACAGTAAAAATTATTAATTAATCTAATTAATTAATAAAAATTTATCCTACATTAGGATCTAAATATGATATATAGCATGCATGCATTTAAATTTGAAATTCGAATTTGAACAGTAAACACTTTACTGTAATGTGTTCAGAACATAATACCTTTGTGCGGATAGTAGATCGTCGCAATCTGATCACTGTCGGAAGAGTTAATCATCACAATATAGCCACACAGTGTGTCTGGCCTCTGTGGATCATTCACACGAAGCTCCCGGTCTGATCGACTCCTCACGAGTGCTAGCTCGTTGTAAAGCCCTTTCGACGGTCGATACTGATCAAACTCCTTCGATCGATATTTGTCGATTTTTTGGATGCTCCAGATCATCAGCAGACATGCTTGAGAGGATGTTGAAGATCTTCCTAAAATTTGGTGAGCTCACGACACTCGTAGCTCACCTTCTCACTTTTCGAACTCCAGGCTGAAACCCTAAAGACTCACTGAAACCCTATGCACACTTTTTATTTTTTTTCTTTCTTTTTCTCTCGGAAGGATATAGACCTTCACCTTGCACACAAGGATTCCTCACACCCAGATTTTCTCTCCAAAATTTTTCTTTTTACACGCCCCACTCTTCTCCTCCTTATAAAATAATGTCAAACGTCTTATCCATGTGAGAGGATAAAGATGAGTAATTGCACATTTGAATTCAAATCAAATTTTGAATTCAAATGGAAATCAATTTATCCCTATCCACTAAGGGCATGAGAAGAGGAGGGCGTGGCTTAATTTGTGCATGAGTGATTTCATGAGAAACATTTTCTCGTGTAATAAATGGGGCACTAAAAGAGGATAAGGTCAAGGCGCTAAAATTGGTTGCTCATTCAAATTCAAACTTTGTTTTGAATTTGAATAACCAACCAATCATCCTTATCCACTCATTTGGCATACTAAAGTAGGGTGTGAGGAGGGCTTTGCATGAGAAAAAATTCATGAGAACTTTCTTCTCGTGAATTCAAATGGGCGTAGTGGAAGTGAGGTGGTACAGGGAGAATGGGTCAAGGTGGTTTCATTATTTAAACCAACCTAATTGAACCAAATAAGTTAGACCCAATTAGACTAATTTAAATCTAACTTAATTAGACTTAATTAGGCTCAATAAAATCCTAATCAAATCAGGAATTGATTAAGCTCAACCCCTGATCAAATCAGGGACCAAACCATCTCGACGATTAGGTCAACTCTTAACCTAATCGGGTCAAACCCAACTGAATCTAATTCAATTGGACTTGATCTAAAATAATTACATAATCAAATTAAGTTAATTAGTAATCAAATCACTAATTAAACCTCTCATAAATATTGAGTCCAAATTCAATGGGTAATCGGGCATCAGAATTCATCGATATGTAACCCTGATCGAAGAGTCCCAAACCAGTGGGACTCTTGACCCCGGTACCCAAAATGTGTGGGACTCATGATCAGAGAATCTTGATTCTCGATCACAGAGTCACAGACACATAGGACTCATAGTCCACGAGCATTAGGACTCTTCATCAGCCATCAGATCAGATAGGAACCTCTAATATGTGTGATCCCGCAGGTTTGAACCTAAGCCGGTAGCACAGGAACCAATTCCTGTACTAATCGAAGTGATCATCTAGCAATGGTACCCGATGATCGGATAGGTCGAATAGTTGCAATCGCAACATTCAGAACCTACGTGAATATGGTTACTGTATAATTTATCCTTTTGACCTCCATGTTTAGGATGACTCAGGGTTAAACTATCAACCCTGATTAGATCATCCAAATCATGCTCAACTCAAACAGTCCAATGGCTTTTCACAAAGACTACCTTGACCAAGGTTTTGCTAAATTGAAACACAACTGTATACCTCCTAAACTGGAGTTGTCAATCCCATCTTGACACACGCATCGACAAGTCAAGTATTTGACTACACCCAGCAGCCTTCCGTCACTGAATTAGAAATTCAGGTAGTCCAGTGCCTAAGTGCAGTGAGTTGTTTACAAATTACCGTGGCGGTCTCAGGTCGAGGGATATTTATATCCATATTCTATCGGAGCAAATCTTGACAGCAGAAATAGCTCCGGAGTCGGTCATGTTCAGTGCAGATGTACCCTTACATCTCACCTGTATGCCATACCAGTGTCTCCACACTCATTGGTTAAGAGGATAACTAACCTATATGGCACACAACGACCTATGCTTGATAAACGTTGTCATCCTTAGTAACAACGTATCATTTGATCACGAACAGATTTAAGGACTAAACGATAAATCCTGCTTTGTCGAGTCTAAATAGTCCTAAGAACTTCACCACAACATAGGAGTTCATTTGAAGATGAAATATTTTATGATGAAAAATACCAAAATAATTTTTATTAATTCATAATTCATGTACATGTACAAAAATGAGCACAACATCAACAGGCTGACGATTGGCTTTGGGATCTATTCCCAACAGGGTGGTTGGCCTCAGGTGCTTCTACGGCATCGGGTGGACTTCAGGTTCAGGTGAAGCACCGGGCAATGGTGGCTTCACAGGTGGATAGGGAGTTTGGCACAAGTTCAAAGTAGCGTGGCTCTAAGGAAACTGTGTCAAGGTATGCAGCGAGTGCCGATATAGGAACACTGTGATTTCTCTTGAAAAGTCCAGGGCAAGTGATGCAGCTGCCTAGTAGAAGGGAGTCTATAATTTTTAGGGTGGTGCCGAGGAGCAAGCCAAGGGTCTTCAGCAATGGAGTTGGTCATCTCAAAGGTCTCAAAAAGAGTGCTCAAAAGCTGAAAAGGATGGCAGTGGCAAGGTTTGTACATGGGATGTTAGAGTATAGTGATAGCGGGATCGTGGAGGAGGATATCGCTAGGTGTGCTAAGCTTGGACGCATTAAGGTGGAGATTGTAGGAGTTGGTGTGGTGCTCTCAAGTCTTGGGAGACCACAGGAAGAGTCAGGGTGTTAGCTTTGGGAGAC
>NC_025995.2:21215675-21268175 GCF_000442705.2 Elaeis guineensis
CGTTATTCTTTAAGCTCTTTTGCCTTATCTCAAAACTCTGCTAAACTCTCCGTTCGAGCACTCCATTCTTGTTGAGGCAGAGAACTGACTTGAGCGTCGGAGGGTCTTGCCGGAGCAACCCCACCTCCGGTTTAGACTTCCCTTATAGGTCCCGGCGGCGACCGCGGCTTCCTCAACTCCAGCTTCTCCGACGCAGGCGGATTTTTGCACCAACAGGATTGGCGCTAGAGGAAGGGCGTGTGTCTTCGCAGCACCCTTGTTCTTGAAGGAGCGCTCAACGGACCCGCTTCCGGCCATCTTTTCCGGCATCCAATCCCCTTCTCCCCATCCGATGCCCTCCCGTGAGGTTTTCGCACAACTACCTCCGGCTATGGTTGATGATAAAGGGTGGCCGGATGACCAGCCTTCGTCGGATTCCGTCAACGTCATCTCGGGAGAGTCCCGGTCGGAGGCAACCAGCACATCAGCTGCACCCCTCAAGCGGCAAAAAGTTGAAGAGCCCATAGCCTTCACTGAAGAAGACACCCAGGGAGTCCAATTCCCTCATAACGATGCGGTCGTAGTTTCCTTGAACATAGCAAATTATGATGTCCATCGCATTCTCGTCGACAATGGAAGTTCGGCCGACATCTTATTCTACAGCGCCTATTCGAGAATGGCCACTCTTGGCGGTCATCTGAGGCCGATGTGCTCTCCCTTGATAGGGTTTACTGGTGACGCCGTTCCGACGGAAGGAATGATAGCTCTAACTGTGACCGCTGGTCAGCATCCAAAGCAGTCCAGAGCCCTGGTGAATTTCCTGGTGGTAAAGGCGCCGTCTGCCTACAATGCAATTCTTGGCCGACCCGGCCTCAATGCCCTTAGGGCCGTTGTTTCAACCTACTATTTGAAGTTGAAGTTCCCCACTGACAAGGGGATTGGAGAAGTTCGGGGAGACCAAGCGCTGGCCAGGCACTGCTACAATATTGCCCTGCAGAGAAGCGATCACGCGGACCTCTGTCCAGTCGACGGGTTGGATGCACGCGACGACCTCACTGAAGAGAGGGGCGGCCCGATCGAGGACCTAATACCAATTCCTTTGAATGATGGGAATGCAGAGCATGTGGTGTTAATTGGCTCCAACCTGGAGGAGGAGGTGCGGACGCATCTCGTGGATTTTCTCCGAAGGAATGCGGATGTTTTCGCATGGGTCCCGACGGATATGCCGGGGATTGAGACAGAAGTCATGGAACATCATCTGACGGTCGACCCTAAACATCGGCCAACAAAAGAAAAAATTCGGAGTCATACCCCGGAGAGGCAGAAGGCGATAGCCGAGGAAGTGGATAAACTTCTCAAGGCCGGATTCATCAAGGAGGTCAATTATCCAGAGTGGATCTCCAATGTTGTCTTGGTCAAGAAAGCAAACGGCAAGTGGAGGATGTGTATCGACTTCAAAAAGCTGAATAAAGCTTGCCCAAAGGACAGCTACCCCCTTCCCAGGATCGACCAACTGGTGGACGCTACCTCGGGCCATGAGCTTCTCACTTTCATGGACGCATTCTCCGGCTACAACCAGATTAGAATGGCATCGGAGGATGAAGAAAAGACTGCTTTTATCACTAATCGCGGCCTTTACTGCTACAGGGTTATGCCGTTCGGCCTCAAGAACGCGGGTGCAACCTATCAACGACTGGTGAACAAAATCTTCAAGGAGCAGATCGGCCGAAATATGGAAGTTTATGTGGACGATATGCTCGTGAAAAGCAGGTCTTCCGGGAATCATGTCACCGACCTCGAAGAAACCTTTGGCGCTCTTCGAAAGTATAGAATGAAGCTGAACCCAACCAAATGCGCCTTTGGGGTAACCTCGGGGAAGTTCCTGGGCTTCATGGTATCAGGGCGCGGGATCGAGGCCAATCCGGAGAAAATCCGCGCCATCCAAAATATGATTGCCCCAAGATCGATCAAAGAGGTTCAGTGCCTCACAGGAAGAGTTGCGGCTCTCAATCGCTTTGTCGCAAGGTCGGCCGAGCGATGTCTGCCCTTCTTTCAAACTCTCAAGCAGCCGAAAAACTTCTGTTGGACCCCTGAATACCAACAGGCATTCGAAGAATTGAAAAGCTATCTTGGCTCACCCCCACTGCTGGCAAAGCCCGAGCCCAAGGAGGAATTATTTTTGTACCTGGCAGTCTCTCCCACAGCCCTTGCAGCCATCCTTGTTAAGGAGGAAATGAAAGTCCAGCGACCGGTCTACTACATTAGTCGCGTGTTGAGGGACGCCGAGACCAGGTATACTAAATTAGAAAAACTGACCTACGCCTTGTTGATTGCAGCTCGGAGACTCCGACCTTACTTTCAAGGGCACACGGTGACGTTACTCACCGACCAACCGATCAAGGCGGTTTTACACCGAGCTGATATCTCCGGAAGAATGGCGAAATGGACCATCGAGCTCACAGAATTCGACATCAACTACAAGCCTAGACCGACGATAAAAGCCAAGTATTGGCGGATTTCATAGTAGAATGCACCATCCCCGAGGAGGCCGAACCTGAGCAAAACAAAATTGACGACCTGAGGACTCAACCGAACTCCCCCGACGAAGAAGCCAGTTCGTCCGATAACTTTTGGACCCTCTATGTGGACGGATCGTCCAACATGGCAGGCGCGGGTGCAGGCCTGATCTTGACCAGCCCGGAGGGAGTCGTTGTGGAGTACGCTCTGCGTTTCGAATTTCCCGTAACGAACAATGGAGCGGAGTATGAAGCTCTGATCGCAGGATTGAGGATCGCTAAGGAGCTTGGAATAGGTCGACTCCGGGTGCACAGCGATTCCCAACTTGTGGTGGGGCAGGTCAGCGGGAGCTTTGAAGCACGGGAGGACAGTATGGCCAAATATCTCGAAAAGGTGAAGGAGTTCACCCCTGCCTTTGGCAATTTCGACATCAGGCAAATTCCAAGGTCGGAGAACATCAGAGCCGATCTTCTCTCCAAACTGGCGACATCGGTTCCGGCCGAATTGCCAAAGGGCGTCCTCTTTGAAGTTTTAAAACAACCGAGTACGGAAGAACCGCGACTCGTAATGGAGATCGACCACGAGCCCAGCAGGGTCGACCCGCTAATAACCTATCTTAGAGATGGGATTCTCCCCCAGGATGCGAAAGAAGCCCGAAAACTCCGAAATCAAGCCTCCCGGTACATCCTCTATGAGGGCAAATTATACAAAAGATCGTACTCCTTGCCTCTCTTGAGATGCCTCCGACCCTCAGAAGCTGACTACGCTTTATGGGAAGTGCACGAGGGAGCTTGCGGAAGCCATTTAGGTGCCAGGTCTCTATCCCACAAGCTACTCCGCCAAGGGTATTACTGGCCAACAATGCACCATGATTCAATTGAATATGTCAAAAAGTGTGATCGATGCCAGAGGTACGCCAACGTCCAGAGACAACCTGCTACCGAGCTTACACCCTTGAGCGCCCCATGGCCTTTTGCGCAATGGGGAATGGATATTCTTGGCCCCTTTCCCATGGCGTCTGGTCAAAGAAATTCCTCCTTGTAGCGATCGACTACTTCACCAAATGGGTCGAGGCCGAGCCACTAGCCAAAATCACAGAAGTGAAAGTGCAGGATTTCGTCTGGAAATCGATCGTGTGCAGGTTCGGTTTGCCTAGAACCCTCATCACTGATAATGGACGGCAATTTGCGGGAGCCAGATTTGCTGAATTCTGTGAAGACCTAAACATCTCCCACAAATTCACATCAGTGGCCCATCCCCAGGTGAACGGCGAAGCCGAGGTAACAAACAGAACCCTTTTGCAGGGGATTAAGACCAGGCTCGAAAGAGCAAAAGGGACTTGGGCGGACGAACTTTATCATGTACTATGGGCTTATCGGACCACCCAGAGGTTGCCTACAGGAGAGACTCCCTTTGCTCTAGCCTTTGGTACGGAAGCCGTCATCCCGATCGAGCTTAAACTCCCATCGGCACAAGTCGTGGCATTCGACGAACCCCAAAACGCGCAAAGTCTCAGAGCCAACCTCGACCTACTGGAAGAAAGGCGGGAGATTGCTCAGGTTCGAATGGCAGCCTACAGACAGAAAGTTGCCCGATATTACAACGCCCGAGTGAAGAACAAGGCATTCAAAGCAGGGGATCTAGTGCTCCGACGAGCTGCTGTCTCACAACCTCAGGGCCAGGGGAAGCTTGCCCCAAACTGGGAGGGACCTTATGAGGTCAAGGAAGTAGTCCGACCTGGAACTTATTATCTCAGGGAACTCGGGGGAGCTGACCTCCACGATCGTGGAGCTCAAAAAACTTACGGATGTACTACCAGTGATTTCGTCCTAATCAAAAAATGCGTGCCCATTTGTCTTAGGACAATTCAAGCAGATGGTATCAAAAATGAGAGGGCAACCTTATAAAAGTCGAAGGCCCGGTTCTTTTAGACCGGATGGGGGGAGAGGCCTTGCAACGCCCATATGTGCCCCCACAGCCCTGTTAGGGACAGGAGGAGAACCTCGCCCTAACTTGAGCAAAGTCGAAGGCCCGGTTCTTTTAGACCGGATGGGGGGAGAGGCCTTGCAACGCCCATATGTGCCCCCACAGCCCTGTTAGGGACAGGAGGAGAACCTCGCCCTAACTTGAGCAAAGTCGAAGGCCCGGTTCTTTTAGACCGGATGGGGGGAGAGGCCTTGCAACGCCCATATGTGCCCCAACAGCCCTGTTAGGGACAGGAGGAGAACCTCGCCCTAACTTGAGCAAAGTCGAAGGCCCGGTTCTTTTAGACCGGATGGGGGGAGAGGCCTTGCAACGCCCATATGTGCCCCCGCAGCCCTGTCAGGAACAGGAGGAGAACCTCGTCCTGACATGAGCAAAGTGGAAGACCCGGACTCCTACGGGAGCCGGGTCCCTACGCCAAGAAGACTTCACCCGGACTCCTACGGGAGCCAGGTTCCGTCGCAAAAAAAGACTTCGTCCGGACTCCTACGGGAGCCGGGTCCCTACACCAAGAAGACTTCGCCCAGACTCCTACGGGAGCCGGGTTCCGCCGCAAAGAAGACTTCGCCCGGACTCCTACGGGAGCCGGGTTCCGCCGCAAAGAAGACTTCGCCCGGACTCCTACAGGGAGCCGGGTTTCGCCGCTAAGAAGACTTCGCCCGGACTCCTACGGGAACCGGGTTCCGCCGCTAAGAAGGCTTCGCCCGGACTCCAACGGGAGCCGGGCCCCGCCATCGGCAGCAACAAAGGCTTCGCCCGGACTCCTACGGGAGCCGGGCTCCACCGTCAACGACAGCTACAAGACAACTCCGCCCGGACTTCTGCGGAAGCCGGAGTTTACTTATGACTTTGATTGTAGAAAAACTTCGCCCTGGCTCTTGCGAGAATCGAGCTACTCCAACTCCCGGAGGGCTTCTCCGATCGGACTATCAAGGGAGCCGAACTAAGCCCCGACTTCAGCGGAGAAGAATCCGGGCGAACCTGACAAGTGGGTATCCCCGAACGGCACAAAAGCTGAAAAGGAACTCGGCAAATGACGACCCCACGTGAACTGAAAAAGTCGCCGACGACCTTGGAACAACGTAACACAGACAAAGAGAGGAAAAGGAAAACGAAAAAGTCCGACAGACAACTATTTAACACGAGATGCAAACAAGGTACTGAAATCACTTTTTCATTTAACAGAAGTACACATTACAGGACCCGGTGGGTCAGGGAAAAAGAAGATACACGTCATCGCAAGTATCGCGGGCACGGTTCGGGCAGGACGAATCGGAGACCGCTTCGAGCTACGAACTCCGTCTCTATCCTTCTCAATCGCATTCTCCAGTGCATGTAATAGCTCTCGCCCATCTCGCCTCATTCTGTTCCCGAGGTCCCAACCTTGGCGGGAAAGGGGTGGGGTAGATCCCCGGAGGCGGAGGGGGCAACGACGGCCGCCACCCGAGACGCTCCGGCAAGATCGGCATGCGTTACTTCCACCGCCCCCGCAACAAGTTCTACTGCCCCACCGTCAACGCCGACAGCCTCTGGTCTCTCGGCCCCGACGGCGTCAAGGATCCCGTCATGGCTTGTGACGTCTATTCTGCCCTCTTGACCAGTATCACCCCGCCTTGCTGCCCCGAGATTCGCGGGCAGAATAGCTTCCCCGACAGCTCCCGTTATTAAACCCCTGTTGTTGAAGGAATTCTTCCTTGGGCTCCCTCTAGAGCGACGGAGATTCTCACCGGCCGCCATTCTCCTTCTCTCCTTCCTCCAAACCCTAAGAATTCCCTCGAGGACAGCCTCCCGAGTAGATGACATGGTATAAGGGAAGGAGACAGGGACTGGGGCGAGAGAAGCAGGACTCTCAGATGAAAGAACAACGTCAGAATGAAGCTACGAAGGGGCCGAGGGGTTTAAATAGCCGATGGATCCTGGCGCAGTTATGGCGGTGGGTATTCCTGGGCCAACTGATGTGTGCCGCGTGGCGCGCTTATCCCCTTCACCGCCATCGAGGGTTGACCGCTCACAAATTCCCGCAAAGCGACGCTTGGGATAGCGTTTCAGCGGGGGTTCCGAAAAGACTTTTCAAGTCACCTTCATCGAAAAACGGACTCTGACGTGCGCGCATTAAATAGGGGCGGCCGTGCGTAGGGTTCGAAGGGACAATTCCGGCTGCGCACATCTCTCTCTGTATACTTCCTTCGCTTGAAATTCAAACTTGAAAGTAGGGGGACTGGTGTTGGGTATAAATTACCCGTAGCCGAAATCGACAGCAGAACGGCTCCGCCCGGACTCCTACGGGAGCCGGGCTCCTCCTTCAACAGCAGAACGGCTCCGCCCGATCTCCTACGGGAGCCGGGCTCCTCCTTCAACAGCAGAACGGCTCCGCCCGGACTCCTACGGGAGCCGGGCTCCTCCTTCAACAGCAGAACGGCTCCGCCCGGACTCCTACGGGAGCCGGGCTCCTCCATCAACAGCAGAACGGCTCCGCCTGGACTCCTACGGGAGCCGGGCTCCTCCATCAACAGCAGAATGGCTCCGCCCGGACTCCTACGGGAGTCGGGCTCCTCCTTCAACAGCAGAACGGCTCCGCACGGACTCCTACGGGAGCCGGGCTCCTCCTTCAACAGCAGAACGGCTCCGCCTGGACTCCTACAGGAGCCGGGCTCCTCCATCAACAGCAGAACGGCTCCGCCCGGACTCCTACGGGAGTCGGGCTCCTCCATCAACAGCAGAACGGCTCCGCCCGGACTCCTACGGGAGCCGGGCTCCTCCTTCAACAGCAGAACGGCTCCACCCGGACTCCTACGGGAGCCGGGCTCCTCCATCAACAGCAGAACGGCTCCGCTCGGACTCCTACGGGAGTCGGGCTCCTCCATCAACAGCAGAACGGCTCCGCCTGGACTCCTACGGGAGTCGGGCTCTGCCATCGACAGCATCGGGAATGGGAGCCAAGCTCCGTCCTCAGTCTCCGACGGTGGCTCCGTCCGAATCCATATGGGAGCCAAGCTCCGTCCTCAGTCTCCGACCTCAGTATCAGCTGCTGGAGCCGGACTCCACCCACGACCTCGATCGAAAGGGGGACTCCTCCCGGACTCCTACAAAGGCTGAACTCCGACCACTGCCGAGCCTTGATCAACAGATCCGTGTCCCTTGGCAGATAACAATAACTGCCATGACCCTGTTCCACTTCCTGTAGCGGATTCCACGCGGCTCCACCGCTCCCTGCGGCAGGGGCTGCACGATCCCACTACTCTCTGACAGGCTGTGTCAACAGCTATGATGCTGCTCCCTCCCTGCGGCAGGTGCTGCACGATCCCACTACTCGCTGACAACTAGCAGTAACGGACACCGCTCCACTACCTGCAACAGGCCCTATGTGGCGGGCCATGATGATGGCCACGTGTCTGCTCCATTATCTTTCGCAATCGATTCCCCTGACCATGGGCAGCCCACTACCAGGCAGTTACAAACGTCGCCATCAGTCCGTTGCCTCCCCCGCCTATAAAAGGGGGGACTCAGATACGTTATTCTTTAAGCTCTTTTGCCTTATCTCAAAACTCTGCTAAACTCTCCGTTCGAGCACTCCATTCTTGTTGAGGCAGAGAACTGACTTGAGCGTCGGAGGGTCTTGCCGGAGCAACCCCACCTCCGGTTTAGACTTCCCTTGCAGGTCCCGGCGGCGACCGCGGCTTCCTCAACTCCAGCTTCTCCGACGCAGGCGGATTTTTGCACCAACAAGATTGGCGCTAGAGGAAGGGCGTGTGTCTTTGCAGCACCTTGTTCTTGAAGGAGCGCTCAACGGACCCGCTTCCTGCCATCTTTTCCGGCATCCAATCCCCTTCTCCCCATCCGATGCCCTCCCGTGAGGTTTCCGCACTACTACCTCCGGCTATGGTTGATGATAAAGGGTGGCCGGATGACCAGCCTTCGTCGGATTCCGTCAACGTCATCTCGGGAGAGTCCCGGTCGGAGGCAACCAGCACATCAGCTGCACCCCTCAAGCGGCAAAAAGTTGAAGAGCCCATAGCCTTCACTGAAGAAGACGCCCAGGGAGTCCAATTCCCTCATAACGATGCGGTCGTAGTTTTCTTGAACATAGCAAATTATGATGTCCGTCGCATTCTCGTCGACAACGAAAGTTCGGCCGACATCTTATTCTACAGCGCCTATTCGAGAATGGCCACTCTTGGCGGTCATCTGAGGCCGATGTGCTCTCCCTTGATAGGGTTTACTGGTGACGCCGTTCCGACGGAAGGAATGATAGCACTAACTGTGACCGCTGGTCAGCATCCAAAGCAGTCCAGAGCCCTGGTGAATTTTCTGGTGGTAAAGGCGCCGTCTGCCTACAATGCAATTCTTGGCCGACCCGGCCTCAATGCCCTTAGGGCCGTTGTTTCAACCTACTATTTGAAGTTGAAGTTCCCCACTGACAAGGGGATTGGAGAAGTTCGGGGAGACCAAGCGCTGGCCAGGCACTGCTACAATATTGCCCTGCAGAGAAGCGATCACGCGGACCTCTGTCCAGTCGACGGGTTGGATGCGCGCGACGACCTCACTGAAGAGAGGGGCGGCCCGATCGAGGACCTAATACCAATTCCTTTGAATGATGGGAATGCGGAGCATGTGGTGTTAATTGGCTCCAACATGGAGGAGGAGGTGCGGACGCATCTCGTGGATTTTCTCCGAAGGAATGCGGACGTTTTCGCATGGGTCCCGACGGATATGCCGGGGATTGAGACAGAAGTCATGGAACATCATCTAACGGTCGACCCTAAACATCGGCCAACAAAAGAAAAAATCCGGAGTCATACCCCGAAGAGGCAGAAGGCGATAGCCGAGGAAGTGGATAAACTTCTCAAGGCCGGATTCATCAAGGAGGTCAATTATCCAGAGTGGATCTCCAATGTTGTCTTGGTCAAGAAAGCAAACGGCAAGTGGAGGATGTGTATCGACTTCAAAAAGCTGAATAAAGCTTGCCCAAAGGACAGCTACCCCCTTCCCAGGATCGACCAACTGGTGGACGCTACCTCGGGCCATGAGCTTCTCACTTTCATGGACGCATTCTCCGGCTACAACCAGATTAGAATGGCATCGGAGGATGAAGAAAAGACTGCTTTTATCACTAATCGCGGCCTTTACTGCTACAGGGTTATGCCGTTCGGCCTCAAGAACGCGGGTGCAACCTATCAACGACTGGTGAACAAAATCTTCAAGGAGCAGATCGGCCGAAATATGGAAGTTTATGTGGACGATATGCTCGTGAAAAGCAGGTCTTCCGGGAATCATGTCACCGACCTCGAAGAAACCTTTGGCGCTCTTCGAAAGTGTAGAATGAAGCTGAACCCAACCAAATGCGCCTTTGGGGTAACCTCGGGGAAGTTCCTGGGCTTCATGGTATCAGGGCGCGGGATCGAGGCCAATCCGGAGAAAATCCGCGCCATCCAAAATATGATTGCCCCAAGATCGATCAAAGAGGTTCAGTGCCTCACAGGAAGAGTTGCGGCTCTCAATCGCTTTGTCGCAAGGTCGGCCGAGCGATGTCTGCCCTTCTTTCAAACTCTCAAGCAGCCGAAAAACTTCTGTTGGACCCCTGAATGCCAACAGGCATTCGAAGAATTGAAAAGCTATCTTGGCTCACCCCCACTGCTGGCAAAGCCCGAGCCCAAGGAGGAATTATTTTTGTACCTGGCAGTCTCTCCCACAGCCCTTGCAGCCGTCCTTGTTAAGGAGGAAATGAAAGTCCAGCGACCGATCTACTACATTAGTCGCGTGTTGAGGGACGCCGAGACCAGGTATACTAAATTAGAAAAACTGACCTACGCCTTGTTGATTGCAGCTCGGAGACTCCGACCTTACTTTCAAGGGCACACGGTGACGTTACTCACCGACCAACCGATCAAGGCGGTTTTACACCGAGCTGATATCTCCGGAAGAATGGCGAAATGGGCCATCGAGCTCACAGAATTCGACATCAACTACAAGCCTAGACCGGTGATAAAAGCCCAAGTATTGGCGGATTTCATAGTAGAATGCACCATCCCCGAGGAGGCCGAACCTGAGCAAAACAAAATTGACGACCTGAGGACTCAACCGAACTCCCCCGACGAAGAAGCCAGTTCGTCCGATAACTTTTGGACCCTCTATGTGGACGGATCGTCCAACATGGCAGGCGCGGGTGCAGGCCTGATCTTGACCAGCCCGGAGGGAGTCGTTGTGGAGTACGCTCTGCGTTTCGAATTTCCCGCAACGAACAATGGAGCGGAGTATGAAGCTCTGATCGCAGGATTGAGGATCGCTAAGGAGCTTGGAATAGGTCGACTCCGGGTGCACAGCGATTCCCAACTTGTGGTGGGGCAGGTCAGCGGGAGCTTTGAAGCACGGGAGGACAGTATGGCCAAATATCTCGAAAAGGTGAAGGAGTTCACCCCTGCCTTTGGCAATTTCGACATCAGGCAAATTCCAAGGTCGGAGAACATCAGAGCCGATCTTCTCTCCAAACTGGCGACATCGGTTCCGGCCGAATTGCCAAAGGGCGTCCTCTTTGAAGTTTTAAAACAACCGAGTACGGAAGAACCGCGACTCGTAATGGAGATCGACCATGAGCCCAGCAGGGTCGACCCGCTAATAACCTATCTTAGAGATGGGATTCTCCCCCAGGATGCGAAAGAAGCCCAGAAACTCCGAAATCAAGCCTCCCGGTACATCCTCTATGAGGGCAAATTATACAAAAGATCGTACTCCTTGCCTCTCTTGAGATGCCTCCGACCCTCAGAAGCTGACTACGCTTTATGGGAAGTGCACGAGGGAGCTTGCGGAAGCCATTTAGGTGCCAGGTCTCTATCCCACAAGCTACTCCGCCAAGGGTATTACTGGCCAACAATGCACCATGATTCAATTGAATATGTCAAAAAGTGTGATCGATGCCAGAGGTACGCCAACGTCCAGAGACAACCTGCTACCGAGCTTACACCCTTGAGCGCCCCATGGCCTTTTGCGCAATGGGGAATGGATATTCTTGGCCCCTTTCCCATGGCGTCTGGTCAAAGGAAATTCCTCCTTGTAGCGATCGACTACTTCACCAAATGGGTCGAGGCCGAGCCACTAGCCAAAATCACAGAAGTGAAAGTGCAGGATTTCGTCTGGAAATCGATCGTGTGCAGGTTCGGTTTGCCTAGAACCCTCATCACTGATAATGGACGGCAATTTGCGGGAGCCAGATTTGCTGAATTCTGTGAAGACCTAAACATCTCCCACAAATTCACATCAGTGGCCCATCCCCAGGCGAACGGCGAAGCCGAGGTAACAAACAGAACCCTTTTGCAGGGGATTAAGACCAGGCTCGAAAGAGCAAAAGGGACTTGGGCGGACGAACTTTATCATGTACTATGGGCTTATCGGACCACCCAGAGGTTGCCTACAGGAGAGACTCCCTTTGCTCTAGCCTTTGGTATGGAAGCCGTCATCCCGATCGAGCTTAAACTCCCATCGGCACGAGTCGTGGCATTCGACGAACCCCAAAACGCGCAAAGTCTCAGAGCCAAGCTCGACCTACTGGAAGAAAGGCGGGAGATTGCTCAGGTTCGAATGGCAGCCTACAGACAGAAAGTTGCCCGATATTACAACGCCCGAGTGAAGAACAAGGCATTCAAAGCAGGGGATCTAGTGCTCCGACGAGCTGCTGTCTCACAACCTCAGGGCCAGGGGAAGCTTGCCCCAAACTGGGAGGGACTTTATGAGGTCAAGGAAGTAGTCCGACCTGGAACTTATTATCTCAGGGAACTCGGGGGAGTTGACCTCCCGCGACCGTGGTGCTCAGAAAACTTACGGATGTACTACCAGTGATTTCGTCCTAATCAAAAAATGCGTGCCCATTTGTCTTAGGACAATTCAAGCAGATGGTATCAAAAATGAGAGGGCAACCTTATAAAAGTCGAAGGCCCGGTTCTTTTAGACCGGATGGGGGGAGAGGCCTTGCAACGCCCATATGTGCCCCCACAGCCCTGTTAGGGACAGGAGGAGAACCTCGCCCTAACTTGAGCAAAGTCGAAGGCCCGGTTCTTTTAGACCGGATGGGGGGAGAGGCCTTGCAACGCCCATATGTGCCCCCACAGCCCTGTTAGGGACAGGAGGAGAACCTCGCCCTAACTTGAGCAAAGTCGAAGGCCCGGTTCTTTTAGACCGGATGGGGGGAGAGGCCTTGCAACGCCCATATGTGCCCCCACAGCCCTGTTAGGGACAGGAGGAGAACCTCGCCCTAACTTGAGCAAAGTCGAAGGCCCGGTTCTTTTAGACCGGATGGGGGGAGAGGCCTTGCAACGCCCATATGTGCCCCCGCAGCCCTGTCAGGAACAGGAGGAGAACCTCATCCTGACATGAGCAAAGTGGAAGACCCGGACTCCTACGGGAGCCGGGTCCCTATGCCAAGAAGACTTCACCCGGACTCCTACGGGAGCCAGGTTCCGTCGCAAAAAAAGACTTCGTCCGGACTCCTACGGGAGCCGGGTCCCTACACCAAGAAGACTTCGCCCGGACTCCTACGAGAGCCGGGTTCCGCCGCAAAGAAGACTTCGCCCGGACTCCTACGGGAGCCGGGTTCCGTCGCAAAGAAGACTTCGCCCGGACTCCTACGGGAGCCGGGTTCCGCCGCTAAGAAGACTTCGCCCGGACTCCTACGGGAACCGGGTTCCGCCGCTAAGAAGGCTTCGCCCGGACTCCAACGGGAGCCGGGCCCCGCCATCGGCAGCAACAAAGGCTTCGCCCGGACTCCTACGGGAGCCGGGCTCCACCGTCAACGACAGCTACAAGACAACTCCGCCCGGACTTCTGCGGAAGCCGGACTTTACTTATGACTTTGATTGTAGAAAAACTTCGCCCTGGCTCTTGCGAGAATCGAGCTACTCCAACTCCCGGAGGGCTTCTCCGTTCGGACTATCAAGGGAGCCGAACTAAGCCCCGACTTCAGCGGAGAAGAATCCGGGCGAACCTGACAAGTGGGTATCCCCGAACGGCACAAAAACTGAAAAGGAACTCGGCAAATGACGACCCCACGTGAACTGAAAAAGTCGCCGACGACCTTGGAACAACGTAACACAGACAAAGAGAGGAAAAGGAAAACGAAAAAGTCTGACAGACAACTATTTAACACGAGATGCAAACAAGGTACTGAAATCACTTTTTCATTTAACAGAAGTACACATTACAGGACCCGGTGGGTCAGGGAAAAAGAAGATACACGTCATCGCAAGTATCGCGGGCACGGTTCGGGCAGGACGAATCGGAGACCGCTCCGAGCTACGAACTCCGTCTCTATCCTTCTCAATCGCATTCTCCAGTGCATGTAATAGCTCTCGCCCATCTCGCCTCATTCTGTTCCCGAGGTCCCAACCTTGGCGGGAAAGGGGTGGGGTAGATCCCCGGAGGCGGAGGGGGCAACGACGGCCGCCACCCGAGATGCTCTGACAAGGTCGGCATGCGTTACTTCCACCGCCCCCGCAACAAGTTCTACTGCCCCACCGTCAACGCCGACCGCCTCTGGTCTCTCGGCCCCGACGGCGTCAAGGATCCCGTCATGGCTTGTGACGTCTATTCTGCCCTCTTGACCAGTATCACCCCGCCTTGCTGCCCCGAGATTCGCGGGCAGAATAGCTTCCCCGACAGCCCCCATTATTAAACCCCTGTTGTTGAAGGAATTCTTCCTTGGGCTCCCTCTAGAGCGACGGAGATTCTCACCGGCCGCCATTCTCCTTCTCTCCTTCCTCCAAACCCTAAGAATTCCCTCGAGGACAGCCTCCCGAGTAGATGACATGGTATAAGGGAAGGAGACAGGGACTGGGGCGAGAGAAGCAGGACTCTCAGATGAAAGAACAACGTCAGAATGAAGCTACGAAGGGGCCGAGGGGTTTAAATAGCCGATGGATCCTGGCGCAGTTATGGCGGCGGGTATTCCTGGGCCAACTGATGTGTGCCGCGTGGCGCGCTTATCCCCTTCACCGCCATCGAGGGTTGACCGCTCACAAATTCTCGCAAAGCGACGCTTGGGATAGCGTTTCAGCGGGGGTTCCGAAAAGACTTTTCAAGTCACCTTCACCAAAAAACGGACTCTGACGTGCGCGCATTAAATAGGGGCGGCAGTGCGCAGGGTTCGAAGGGACAATTCCGGCTGCGCACATCTCTCTCTGTATACTTCCTTCGCTTGAAATTCAAACTTGGAAGTGGGGGACTGGTGTTGGGTATAAATTACCCGCAGCCGAAATCGACAGCAGAACGGCTCCGCCCGGACTCCTACGGGAGCCGGGCTCCTCCTTCAACAGCAGAACGGCTCCGCCCGGACTCCTACGGGAGCCGGGCTCCTCCTTCAACAGCAGAACGGCTCCGCTCGGACTCCTACGGGAGCCGGGCTCCTCCTTCAACAGCAGAATGGCTCCGCCCGGACTCCTACGGGAGCCAGGCTCCTCCATCAACAGCAGAACGGCTCCGCCCGGACTCCTACGGGAGCCGGGCTCCTCCTTCAACAGCAGAACGGCTCCGCCCGGACTCCTACGGGAGCCGGGCTCCTCCTTCAACAGCAGAACGGCTCCGCCCGGACTCCTACGGGAGCCGGGCTCCTCCATCAACAGCAGAACGACCCCGCCCGGACTCCTACGGGAGCCGGGCTCCTCCATCAACAGCAGAACGGCTCCGCCCGGACTCCTACGGGAGCCGGGCTCCTCCTTCAACAGCAGAACGGCTCCGCCCGGACTCCTATGGGAGCCGGGCTCCTCCATCAACAGCAGAACGGCTCCGCTCGGACTCCTACGGGAGCCGGGCTCTTCCATCAACAGCAGAACGGCTCCGCCCGGACTCCTACGGGAGCCGGGCTCTGCCATCGACAGCAGGGTGGCTCCGTCCGGATCCATATGGGAGCCAAGCTCCGTCCTCAGTCTCCGACGGTGGCTCCGTCCAGATCCATATGGGAGCCAAGCTCCGTCCTCAGTCTCCGACCTCAGTATCAGCTGCTGGAGCCGGACTCCACCCACGACCTCGATCGAAAGGGGGACTCCTCCCGGACTCCTACAAAGGCCGAACTCCGACCACTGCCGAGCCTTGATCAACAGATCCGTGTCCCTTGGCAGATAACAATAACTGCCATGACCCTGTTCCACTTCCTGTAGCGGATTCCACGCGGCTCCACCGCTCCCTGCGGCAGGGGCTGCACGATCCCACTACTCTCTGACAGGCTGTGTCAACAGCTATGATGCTGCTCCGCTCCCTGCGGCAGGTGCTGCACGATCCCACTACTCGCTGACAACTAGCAGTAACGGACGCCGCTCCACTACCTGCAACAGGCCCTATGTGGCGGGCCATGATGATGGCCACGTGTCTGCTCCATTATCTTTCGCAATCGATTCCCCTGACCATGGGCGGCCCACTACCAGGCAGTTACAAACGTCGCCATCAGTCCGTTGCCTCCCTCGCCTATAAAAGGGGGGACTCAGATACGTTATTCTTTAAGCTCTTTTGCCTTATCTCAAAACTCTACTAAACTCTCCGTTCGAGCACTCCATTCTTGTTGAGGCAGAGAACTGACTTGAGCGTCGGAGGGTCTTGCCGGAGCAACCCCACCTCCGGTTTAGACTTCCCTTGCAGGTCCCGGCGGCGACCGCGGCTTCCTCAACTCCAGCTTCTCTGGCGCAGGCGAATTTTTGCACCAACAGTGTCAATAAGTATGATTGTTGTAATATTATTGTGAATGATACTGCAATAATGAGTGGACAATTGAAAATGACATAAACTCAGTACCATAGTCTGTTAGTGTAAAGTACACATCTAACTAGCACCCTAAATTAGATAATGTCACTGAAGCCTGCTTTTGGTATAGTTAACTTATTCATCTTTTATTGAAAAAAAATGAACAAACCAGTGATGTTCTGAGTTTGATACATATTGAAGTATTTGCACTCATGAACATAAGTGCCAGAAGAGAGCTTCACTACTTCATTAAAATCTCTGACGACCTATCTTGGCATGGGTGCATTTTGCTTATGAAGCATAAATCTGAGTCGATTGAAATGTTCAAATGATTCTGTAATGAGGTAGAAAAATAAACTGCAAAGAGTATTATAACTCATCAGTTAGACTGATGAAGTGAATACCTTTACAGTAAATTTTTGACATATCTTGAAGAGAATTAGATTCTCTCTTAATGGACCTCTCCTAGGACATTATTGTTTAAAAGAAGGAATTGAACTTTGTAAGACATGGTTCGGTCCACTGTGGGTTTGCTAGTCAGTCGAAGGTTATGCTTTAGAGACTACTTGATATGTGCTTAAGAACATTCCAAGCAAATCGATTACCAAAACTACATATAGGATATGGACTTGGGTAATTCGATACTCTCTTACTTTAACATTTGGGATGTCAAACTTATGTGAAATATTCACAAACCGACTAGCTTGGATCTTGATCTGATAAATATTATTTTAGAAATATTCTTTTTACCTTTCAGATGGATATGAAATGTTCATGAATCTTAAGATATTCTTTTTGGAAAAGAAGTTTCTTGGTGAAGAAACTGATGCCGTTAAGAGTAAGCTTGGTGAAGCTTGATAGATAGAGGAACTGACTCTGACACAAACCAACAGAAGCAGAGTTGATTAGATCGAATCCGGAGCCCAATATAAATGCATCTCTGAGTAGATATGGTAGAGTACCATATCAACCGAACAGATACTTTAGTTTTTAAGATAAGGATGGAGATTTGATCTCCCATACGAATACTGTATAGGGATCTAACTTTGAAAAATAGCTTGGAGTCATTAAATCTAAAATGAAGTCTATCAAGTTCGATGATGTATGGACATTCGTTGATTCACCTGAAGGGGTAAGACCCATAGGGTGTGAGTGGATTTCAGATGGATAAGAGGTGCAGACAGAAAGGTGGAGACCTATTAATTCTATCTGATTGTTAAAAGATTTCATCAAAGTTATAGTGTTGACTATGATGAGATGGTTTCCTTATGGCAATCCTCAAGTCCATTCAGATTGAATCAAGCTTCTCAGAGTTAGAATATATATTTTGAATATATGGCTTTGTTAAGAATGAAGCAGAATCCTGTATGTACAAATGGACTAATAGTTCTGTAAAATTATTTTTTGTGCTGTTTGGATGAAATTCTCTTAATTAGAAATGACATCCCTACATTATAGAGAATAAAAATTTGGTTGTCATCTCTGTTCTCTATAAAGGTTTGGAAAGTTATGAGAACTATCCTTAAATATTTATGAAATACTAAGGACCAATGACTCATTTATGAAGAATCTGACTTAAAATCTGTGGAATACTGATCCCAGTTTCTAGTCAGAAGGAATGACAAAGTTATATCAGATTGTATTTTTATCCTAAAAAGATGAGCGACATGTTGGAAAGGTTTCATGCAGTATTTAGTAGCCAGTTTTATTTGCGATACGGAGTTCTTTACGATATTTGATGTTGATAAAGAAATTATTTGGTCATGAAAGTTCATTAGCGAGCTTGGAGAGGCACCCTCCATCAATGATCCAGTCCTTCTATATTAACAGCACTACTGGAGCCATAGCTCAAACTGAAGAACTGATGTTCCATCTGTGAACCAAACACTTTTTGTATTGCAACTCATCTTATTCGATAAGATCGAAATAAAATCGACCTTAGGAAGATCGACTGAAAGGAGAACTTGACCGACTCATTGACTAGAGCAATCAGATCTAATGAGTTTGATGATCTCAAATGGAACGTGGGTATTTGATACCGATCTGATTGGCTTTAGTCCAAGTGAGAGTTGTTGAAAAATATGTCCTAAAGCCAATCATCTAGATTGTAGATGATTGTAATTCATATAAGTATATAAATTATAAAATGATAAATATTATATGATAGATTTATCATAAGAAATACATCTTTCAAAACAGAACTCATATGTTATGATGAAGTCCTTAGAACTACTATCAAAATGATAAAAGAGGATTTATCATGTGGTTCTTAAATCTTGCTCATGATCAAATGATACAATTATTACAAGGACGATAATTGTATCGAGTGTAGGTCGTTGTATGCCATATTAGTTGGTTGTCCTCTTAACCAAAGTATGTGGTGACATGGGTATGGCATACGGGTAATATGTAGAAGTATATTTCACTGAGTATGATCACTTTTGGAGCACTCTACTATCAAGGATTGCTCTGATGGGATATGGGTATATATGTCCTTCTGACCTGAGACTGCTTTGGTGACTTGCAAGCAACTCACTGTGCTTTGATGTCGGACTATCCGAATTTTTAATTTGATGATGGAAGATTTTTGGGTACAGTCATGTACTTGTGAAGTCTGAGTGTGAGTCAAGATGCGATTGATTACTCCAAGTAAAATTGGAGATGATGCATCCCTGTATTTCAATTTAGCAAAACTTTGGTCAAAGTAGTCTTAATGAGGAGTCACAGAATTTTTAAGGTAGAGACACAATGTAGACCATTCATCCTGGGTTGACAGTTTAACCCAAAGTAGTCCTTGAGCATCAAGTGTCAAAGGGATGAATTATACGGTAACTATATCCACATAGATTCTAGAGTGTTGCTGGGCATACATTTGGCCTATCCAGATGTTGGGTCTCATTGCTAGATGGTTACATCAATTAGTACAGAAATTATTCTTGTGCTACCAGCTTAAGTTTGAACCTATGGGATCACACATGTAAAAGTACCTATCTGATCAAATGACTGATCGATGATTATGAATCGTTGAAAGATTTAATTATTAATTTGATTGATGATTAATCCTATGCAAAAGATGTAATAGATAATTTACTAATGGTTAGTAAATTAGAGGAATAATTAATTAACAATATGATTGTTAATTGGCTCAATTTGATTGAGCAATGGAGATTGGATTAGATCTAATTGAATTAAATTCAATTAGATTGGCTTTGGATTGATTGGATGCATCAGTATTGATAACAGGACTTGTTTTAATTGATCTTAGGGATGCAAATCAAATTCTAGATTGAATATGATTCAATTAGTTTTATATAGGCTTGGATTGGATCAAATCCTATTGGATAATAGGCTTGATTAGATCAAGCCCTATTATCAAAAACTTTCCTGATATTCATCAAGAATCAATCTCTGGATCAATGGGGTTTTAATCTAACCAATTTCCTATTGATTGGATGCATCCCTATTGATAACAAGGCTTGTTTCAATTGATCTTAGGGATGCAAATCAAATTCTTGATTGAATATGATTCAATTAGTTTTATATAGGCTTGGATTGGATCAAATCCTATTGGATAATAGGTTTGATTAGATCAAGCCCTATTATCAAAAACTTTCCTGATATCCATCAAGAATCAATCTATGGATCAATGGGGTTTTAATCTAACCAATTTTCTATTGATTGGATGCATCCCTATTGATAACAGGGTTTGTTTCAATTGATCTTAGGGATGCAAATCAAATTCTAGATTGAATATGATTCAAATAGTTTTATATAGGCTTGGATTGGATCAAATTCTATTGAATAATAGGCTTGATTGGATCAAGCCCTATTATCAAAAACTTTTCTGATATTCATCAAGAATCAATCCTTGAATCAATGAGATTTTAATCTAACCAATTTCCAATTGAATTGGGGCCTAATTGGTTTCATAATTGGGCTAGGACTTAATTAGTTAGTTTGTTATAACTAATTTCTAAATTGGTTAGGATTGGATCCAAGGATTAGTTAGAGTTGGAACAAGATCTTGAATCCTATTTGGAATAGACTTAACCAACTTGAAACACCCCATGTGATATAAATCTCCATGCCCCACCTCTCTTTACCATGAGAAACCTCCATGCCCAACTAAGATGTGTGCCCCCTCTCTTCCTTGCATGGAAAAAAGGGGCATCCCTCCCCTCTTTCTTGTCACCCAAAGAAAAAAAAAAGGAGAAGGGGGCATCCAAGAGTTGGACCCCCCCATATCCCATACACCTTGTCTCTCTTCTTCTCTTCCTTTCTTGAAAAAATTTTGGGAGACTTTCTTACTGGTTTTTGGGCATCAAAGAGAGGCTTCTCTGTTGATTATACAGTAGAAAATTGGAAAAGAAAAGTTCTTCCCAAAGAGAGAAAGAGAAGGAAGAAGAAGGGTCTTCTTTCTTGTGCGCAGCTTTGGAGAAGAAAGAGTTCTTCTCACAAATTTTTTTTTATTTTTTTCTAGAATAAAAATAAGATTAGATTTAATTTTTAATATAAAAATTTAGAGAAAAAATATTAAAAAAATTTGGTTGGGCATTTAGGGCTTCCTAGAGTTCTAGATCAAGAAGAAAAAGGGAGAAAAAGAGAGAAGAACAGTTCTTCTCTTGGGTCTCTCTTTTGGATGCTTCTAGGGCTCAAAAATTTATATAATTTTTAGCATGAGAAATCAAATTAGATCTAATTTTTATCATAAAAATTTAAAAAAAAAAATTCTTCTTAAGGACATGAAAGGAAGAGAGAAAGGTTCTCTCTTATGCGTGAAAAAGTTGAGAAGAAAGGATTCTTCTCTTGATCTCTATTGTAAAGATCTGATACGTAGATCCAGAAAGAATAGGAGAGGGTCTTCTTATTCTTTATCTTCTTCATGATTCTTCTTAGATCAGTTAAATTATAGTGTTCTCATAAGCTAGCACTCTCAAGGAGATCGATCAGCACAAGAATTTCGTATAGATATTCGTAGAGGTCGGACGTATGTACGGCTATCAAGCATCATGAAGAACTAAGTATCATGAATTTCGGATGTGGTGATTTACTATCCATGCTCAAGTATGAGATTTTGATCTCATTTAATATTTAGATATGATCTAAATATAAATCAGATATGATCTAATTACACATAGATATGATCTATACTAGCTGAATTTTAGATAAATATATATATGTTCCACTGTAAATTTTTGAAAATGCATGCCCAAAACTCATGACGCTTCCCTTCACTGTGATCAGTGGAGCAATGAGAAGTACTCTGATAGATGGCAGAGAGCTCGATAGAATTGGACCATCCAATAGGATCTGATCAAACACACCGATTGTTCTATTGGCACATATGTCATTGCAAATAGATTGATAAAAATTCTATAGTTATATTAATCTCATATTTGATCATATATTTATTTTTATTAATTTAATTTTATTATTTATTATAAAAATGGTAGCTGGGTCATGTACCATGCCAGATGTAGTTATGGGAGGCTACACACTAGTCTAAAAGGACTGGTGATTACTTAGATTCTAGGTCTAAATGGATTGTGATAATTTAAAAGATTATTTATTAATTTTTTATATGTAGTGATATGTATATTAGCACTAATGAATTTCTAAACTGATAGATAGATTATGCGGAGTACGTTGTAGCATGGCATGGTGAGGACCCATTCTTGCAGACCCTCCTTGATCTTGAGGGATGGCTTAGGGCCATCGGAGGGGTTAGTAGGAGCCGGATCATAGGATTCGGGTATAGCTTCGATCCTCTAGTAGCTCACTAGTCTTTGACATCCTTCTCTCAGACCTCGACGATCCAGACATGGGGTGATGCATATATTGAGGAGGTCATGCAGAAGCTTTTTCACCAACAACCTCAGAGCTTCTGGGATGCCATCTGCGATGTGGTTGTTGAGATTCTCTAGGATCCATATTTGTGCGATCAGTTGAACTTGTTGTCATAGCCATCATAGCAGATAAGTCAAGCAGTATTAATAAATTCATTTATTTATTTTAAATTTTTATATTTAGAAGCTTCATACAGTTGGCTGGAGTCAAAGGAAGAGATCTAGAGGTCAAAAGTCAATCTACCTATCCGATGGATGGGATGGAGGTGTAGATATGTCTATATTATCGAATGAGATGTATAGGAATAATTTATTCAAGAATTAGAGAAATATATCAAAATATATCACTCAATGTCATTTTAGACTTGAGGCAAGAGGGAGGGGTATCCAGGAGGTCAAAATTTAATCTAACAATCCGATGGATGGATCAGGGATGTCTATAGCTCTGTATCATCGAATAAAATATGTATGAACAATCTATTCAAGAATTGAAGGAGTATATTAAAATATATCTCTTCGTACTAGTTTAGGCTTCAAGCGGGAGGGAGAGAATACCCAGGAGGTCAAAATTCAACTTAACCATCCGATAAAGTACTAGCTGAAGGTGTCTATAGCTCTGTATTATCAAATAAAATATGTAGGAACAATTCGTTCGAGAATCATATCGTATATATAAATATATCCCTTCATGAAGGTTTAGACTTGGTGCACATCAATTATTTTAATTTTATAGTTTTAATTAATTAAGTTTTAAAGTTATTAAAAATATTTTTTTTTGTTATAGGATATTGGGACATCCGGCTCTCATCCACTGATTACTAAAGAGGATGTACAGGAGCAGGAGAAGGAGGAGGTCTCTGTTTATTTTTTTCAGCTTTGATGTAATGTATTTGATATTTGAGCAGTGTTATTTGTATAATTTAATTTTGATATAATATAAAATATTAGTTTTTTATTTATGATGGTCATAATTAATTATTAGTTGTTATAATATCCATAAATATATTTGCTTGTTAATTAAATTATAACATATTTTATATATATAATTACTAATTTTTTTTTAAAAAAAATTATTAGCGACGGCTGTTGCGACGGCATCCATTGCTAAAAGTCTATTAGCAACAGCTTATTAGAAATGGAGAAGCTATTGCTAATAATTTTTTAAAATTTTTTGATTAAAATTTAAAAAAATATTATAAGCAATGGAATATCGTCACTAAAAGCCATCTCTCATAGGCTCTATTAGACTGTGAGATCGCCATCGCTAATACATACTTTCAGCATTGTGCTTTTTATTGATGGGGTTTTAGCGACGGTGTTTGTCGCTAATACCATTAGCGATGGTATTTTTATTATGAGCGATGGTTTTTAGCCATCGCTAATAGTCCAATTTCTTATAGTGATCCTAATCTACGGTCGTTGGACAACGTGCTAGCATCCATCTTGATCAGATCCATATACCATCAGATTTGATCTATTTGATCTCTATGGAGCTAATTATATCTTAATCTAATCTTGATTAAATGAATTTATATGATCGAACTAATCTTTGATCGTCAAGCATCGTATTGGCCTTAATTCATCTTGATTTTTGTTGAATACTACTGATTTGATCATTCTCGATCAAATAAAATTAATATGATTGGATTGATCTAGACCATAAGATGTGACTATCATTCATCATGTCTTCTTGGATTATTCGTATTCTTTTTGATTATTGAACTTAATTATATATAGGAGTGTAATTGTCTCAACAAGAAGATGTCTAGTAGTGGGATACTACAATATGATCTATAAATTAAAATTAAAAAAAAATGAAATTATTTGGATTTGTTGGAGTATTTGTGAGGTAAGTAATGTAACTCTTTTCTTAGATTTATCGATAAATTATATAGTATTTATATCATTGAATTTTGAATCATATTATTTGCAATTTGTGAATATAAAGCATGATATTTATTTATTTGTTAAATCTATTATAGAATACTATTGATGCATTATTGAAGGCATTACTTTAATTATGGAGTTGTGATTGATTGATTTTGATTTCGGATAGTTTTGTGTATTGTTCGATTGAAATATAAAATTAATTTTTTCAAAAAATGAGATTTGAATCAAGATATATTTTAACTCATAGCCTAATTATGTATCACAATCCTACTAATTGGGGTTATATATTGATATATCAATACCTTATCAGTGAGGGTTATATGCTGCTATATCGATATCTTACTAGGGAGGGTTGTGCGCTGGTATATCGATATTCTACTAGTAGAGGTTGTGCACTAGTATATCAATACTATGCTAGTAAGGTTATGTGTTGGCATGTCGACATCCTATCAGTGAAGATTATGTATTGATATATTGATATTTTATCAGTGCGAGTTATAGATTGGTATATTGATACCCTATTAGTGAGGTTTATGCACTTATATATTAACACTCTCAGTAGGGGTTGTATGCTGGTATATCAACATCCTATTAATGTTGGTACTTGGATTAGTTCATAGATGTCGAGGCGAATCAAATATTTTAAAAGAAATTGATTTATGAATAAAAATAAATTTTGGAAAGACTGATGAATGCGCATGAATCTTATTTGATTAGTGTTGTATATTTTAAATTGATACGCCTTGCATGCTTATTTTTAGTATATTATTATTGCTTGATTTATTTATCCTATGGATATATCACTTATTAGGCTGTCTAGCTTATTACTCTATATTTTAATATTTTTATAGATTCAGAGGACTAGTTTGACTCATAAATTTACTATGGGAGAGAGAATTAGAGACAGACTTTGATATCTTTATTTTAGATTAGGGTTTCTTGGAGTTGATGAAAAACTATGGAATTTTATTTTATAGGATATCTGATTTAGGTATTTAAACTCAAGTTGAATATTGGTTATTTAAATTTGATTTCATTGTTGCTTTATGATATATCATGATGAGATACCTTGCATGCTTGTAGAGAGAGTTCTTCATGAGTATGCAACAGTTGCCATGATCCTTAGACTCACGATCTCAGATCGGGGGTGCTTCAATAACAAAGTAGATTTAGCTATCAATTGAGGTAATAGAAGTTGGGCCTCAAACAACACTAAAGATCAAGTCAAGGAGACCATGACTTGTTAAACTAAAAATAGAGAAAGATAATTTATGAATTTTATTGCAAGAGCAAGAAGAACATGATAATGATGACTTAAACAAAGAAACAGTAGGTAAAAAGAAATTGTTGACTATAGTATTAAGCACTTTGAGAGAGGGATGACCAAAATGATGATGCCAGTCATGAAGAGATGTCTTAATACTAGCCAAAGCTTTTGGTGATATGGTATTAGCCTATATAAAAAGTGGAAGTTTATAGACATCATTTTTTTCGGGCTGCATAAGAATTGCTCTCATGCAAAGATCCTTCACCAAAAAATAAGAAAAAAGAACTTAATAGAAACATTACATGGATTGGCAAAATTTAGCAACAAAAATTAGATTTTGCATAACTAAAGAAACACAAGGAATTTGATTTAATGAAAAAGTGGTAGAAGAAAATTTGTTGAGTGGAACCAATGTGGCATATAGGCAAACTTGACCCATCACTTACTAAGAGTTCATCAAGTCCATTAGACTCGGATCGAAGGGAGAGATTTTGCAGATCCCTATAACATGATGCGATGCAGTAGAATCAACAAGCCATCCAGAGTTAGTAAGAGTAAAAGAGTATATATGATTGGCACTACACTTGGAGGATTTGTTGGAGGGCCTCCCCAAGGAGATGGTAGCAATTTTTAGCAATATGGCCTGATTTATCACAAAATTGGCAAATGGGTTGATTGTTTTGGTTAAAGCAAGGGCCATCTTGACTTGTTGAAAGAAATTTTGGAACTGAAAAATTAGAGTTATTTCTACCATAAAAGAAGTTGCGATTATTGCCACCTTTGAAATTGCCAGAGACACGAGTGAAATTCTTGAAATCACCAAAGACATGCATGGAGTGTACTGTGGCTATAGATAGATTGGTTTCATTGGACTCTTGCCGAGTAAGGTAGTCCTCATAGTCTATAAGCTTATCAAGAAGCTCTTTAAATAATATGACTAATTCTCGAGCATGAATTACTGCAGAGATTTTTTTGAACTCAGAATCATGGCCATTGAGTGTATAAATTATTAGATCATCATCATCAACCAGGGCATTGATTGGGGCCAGTTCATTCGTAATAGATTTGAGAATCTATAAATACTTTGAGATAGATCTAGAACCACCAATTATTTTGGAATGTTTGTCCTTCAAGTTCATAATTCATGAGCTAGACTTGTTCGCATAGAGATGAGCTAACTTATCCAAGCTTATTGTGAGGTAGAAGGTGAAGCAATCAAAGAAAAAGTAGTTTCTGATATAGATACAGAGATGGTATTAAGTAGGAGTTGATCTTATTTTACCCCATGTGTATTTGCTAGGTTGGGTACAAAAGCATTTCTCTAAATAAAAGTTGGCAATGGATAGGGTAGCATCCCATCAACATACCTAAATAGATCATAGTCCACTAATTGTGAATGAATTTGAGCTTTCCACGATAGAAAGTTTGAAGAGCTCAATTTGAGCAGCAGCTATGCTATGATATTGATAGTGATAAGAGTCATTTGGGGGGTAATCAATGTTATAGTGGTAGTGCTTTCATGAATTTCTTCAGCCATGATAAATGGAAGGAAAAAAGAAAGGTGCTCATGAGAGCAATGGCTCTGACACCATAAAGAGACAAGGCATTTGAATAGAAAACTATCACACACAAATTTATTAGGTTTGCACAAAATTTACATAATATAAGTCTTTGCTATGCAACGTAAGTTCACAATAGGTAATACTAGAATCAAGGAGTGATAATAGCACTAAAATACCAGATCGGTTCATAGCAAATAATGCTAGAATCAAGTTGTGATAATAGTACTACAATATAAAGTAAATCATACCAAATAGTGTTAGAATCAAAGAATAATAGTATCATATATTTGAATGGATTCAACTTAGTTTGGCATTATCTCTTGGAATCAATTATAGTCTTATCAGCTTGATCTTATGGAGAAGATTGCTCTCCTCTAACACTCCACTTGGGTCGGTTATCAAGTTTGAAGCCGTCGGAATTAAAGCTGGGGCATAGGGTAGTCGGATCTCAAGGAGTGAGGCGATGGGGGAGGGGCGTGGCTTGATCGAAGGTGGTCGAAAGGAGAGGTGGTCGCGACAATCAAAGACGAGGAGAAAAGAAAAGGATTGGGCGGGGCTTGATCGCATCGATCGGAGATTGAGGAGGCGATCGAGATAGTGGGGAAGAGGCGGTTGTAGCAATCGGAGGTGATGGAGAAGTGAAAGGTGGGGTAAGGCTTGATTGCTGACCAAAGATCGAGAAAGTGGCAGCAGGAGGAGAAACGGCCATAGCGATCGGAGGAAAAAATGAAGAAGCGGAGGTGGGTGGGCTTGATTGTTGGCGAGAGATCAAGGAGATGGTTGAGGCAATAAGGGAGGGGAGGGGCTTGATCGATTTACATCCTCTTCATAGGATTGATCAAGTGCATTGAGGAGAAATTCCTTTTTCTAAGATCCAAGAATCCTAATAAAGAGGAAAATACAAGAGAAAAAGCAGAGAAAGAAAAAATAGGGGGAGAAAGTAAACAGAGAAGATAAGAAAGAGGGAGAAAAGTGAGAAGAGACAGAAACAAACTTCTTTCTTTTTTTTTTTTTCTTCTTTTTTTTCCTTTTTTTTCTTTTCTTTTTTTTTTCTCTCTTCTTCTTTCTTCGCTTAGGCAGAAGAGGGGATTTCCATTTGAGTCCCTTTGTCTCCCAAACTCAAGGGAGTCTTACCAAGAAAAGATAGCGGGGGGTGTGGTCCACAGGGGTGCAACCAAAAGTCCCCGGTGGGATGATCAATAGCGACAAATTCAAAGAAGACATGGGAGAAAAAATAGGGTATTAAACTCTAATTTTTTTTGAAAGAAAAATCAGCAATAATCTATTGAAATCCCAACTTATAACCCAAGAGAAATTGGAAGGAAGGTTGCTTAAGAGATCTTATCTTATTCTTAGTGATGTTTGAGCTAGGATTTTACCAGCATGGTGATGGTTGATCGAGAACAAGAAAGGAAGAAAAAGAGAGAAAAACAAGGAGAGGGAGAGGGATTTGGTGGTGAATGGCTATGAGAGGGGGATTCCATCTTATAGAAGGGAGCCAAGATTTCAACTCCAAATCGGGTTCTTCTGGGAGAAGAAGAAGACTCTCATCAGGAGTCTTCTTCCTCCCATATCTTCTTTGATTATTTTTTTTTTTTTGTGCTTTAAAAATCATGTACCCTTTAGGCTATCATTTGCAATCGGATTGGGTCAAGTGGATCAAACCAAAAGCTTGGGCTGGGCTATTACTGGATGCTATAATAAGATTTGTAAAATGGGGATTTTAAGTACTTTTCAGAATTATTTGGTTTTATCTACTTGTGAGGCAAGTATTATAACTCTTTTTATAGATTTATCAATAAATTATAAAATATTTTTTGAATCAAATTATTCAAATTTATGAATTTGATGCATAGTATTTATCATTGGATATATCTTCTTCTAGAATATTGTATGATTCTTGATCGAACGTATTGATTTTGATATAGATTACGCTTGATTGAATTCAATATTGTGTGATTTTACGTATCTTTTGATTTATAATATGAAACATATTTTTGAAAAAAAAAATTTATTTGCAATGTATTTAGACTCACAGTCTTACTACATTTTGATATCCATGATCAAACATTAGCATTTTGATATCCTACTAGTGAGTATATGTGTGTATTCAAGATTTATATATACACACACATCCATATACACACACATCCAAAGAAGGCAGCTTGTATGCTTAAAAAAAAAATAATGATTCATGAATATTTCTAAAATTCATTTTACATGCCATGTAAGTATGACTTGTACATAATAATTATTATTTTTTTATCAATTAACCAAGATTAGACTCAGGGGAAAATATGTCACCAAATCATAGGAACAACGCAAACAATGGTATGACTACCTTGAAGATTTCATAGTTAATTTTTTAAATTGCATGGACAAGATTCATTTTTAGTTTCAAATTTAGATGCAATGTTAACAAGAAAATGGCTGAATTTATCAATTTAAAACATTTATTTGGATAAGATACCTTAACATGATTCTTCACTCTGTAAACAATCAAGGTTAGCATTCTAATACTTATTAATAGTCTTTATAATTCAAATAATATAACTCTATTACCAATTGTTTGCGCATCCCGTGAATGGATATTATGCATGTCATGTGATATGGACTTGTTATTTTAAAATATAAAAGAAAAATAGTGGCGAGAATGTGATAACCAGCAGGTACGAGGGATCCGTTATTTGTTACATAGACGCCTCACCTTTCAAAAGAAACCCTGGAGAAAAAACTGCAGCCATGAGAGCCTGCTTCGGCTCCGTCCTCCATCCCACAACCGCTTCACCTCCTCTCAGATCACTCCACCACCCTGCCAGACCCCTCTCTCGTCTCTACGTTCCTCGGATTAAGATATCCTTGGCGACATGGACGAACCAAATCCAAAGAAATCGAGTTCTCAAAGAAGCCGTGGAGGTGGAGACCGGCGCTCTGGAGGAAGTCCCAGAAGGCGGCAGCGAGATTGGTGTTAATAGATTTCCACTGGAGACCAAAGAGGATGGTTTATATTCGCCGCCTAAGGTTTCTAACAGGAAGAAGAAGAAGAGGCCCGAGGAAAGTGACAGCGAGTACGATAGGTACAAGCTGCGCAATGGCAAGGAGGTGGGTTCGGTCACCGGAACTATTCTTATCGGAGTTCTGGTAGCCATGTTAATTTCTATGATTTCTTGATTGTGATCAAAAGCAATGGAAGTCCTTCTTATTGTTTCTTTGCCATGTGCCTCAGCGTCGTAGTACTGGTTTCTGGTTAATTGATTAATTAAACGTCAGTTAAACGTTTCCAGGATTATTTACTTGCATAATGTTGTGGAATTGCTTCTCTTTCCTGTAATTTTTTTTCTTTTTCCTGTTTTACGATTCAAGAAAAAAATTCGCTAACATGTATGATGGATACAGAAATTCATACATATAGGGGATCTGCACAGAATCCTGTATGATAGAAAAGCAAAAGAAGAGGATATGTCTATGTGAGAGAAGAAGAATGCTATGAGGTTTGCCTAGGGCACTTGCTTTGTGTTTCCCCTTGGATCTGAAGGGGATGAAAAAGAGAACAAAAGAAGGCTCGCATTAGCAAGCATTGCATGGGTTTCCATCATTTTATTAACTTCTCATTGGAGGTTATAAATATGGTTAACTGGCTAATACCTCTTTTGTAACACATGAATACAGTGTATGACTTATGTGCTATCATATGGATAAATGAGATTAAGGGAAAATCAAATATTTTAGTGCTACTTAGAATTAGTGTTTTTCACCATCCTGTCCAAAATTCCATGTGTGTGTGTGTGTGTGTCGGGTGCTTATAACTCCTTTCTCTGTGATAATACTTGGCAATTCATCAGTGGCCATGATGTTTTGCCCTAATACTTTTTCTTGAGTTTCGATGCTGAAAACAAGGTGTATCTTGCACTCTGGAGGTAGCTCTAGCTAGTAAGTTACTAGATCAACTCTCTCAAAAGTATGATAGGGTCAATGGAAGCAAGGAGATAGCTTCATTAATGGTCTTACTGCCACTGGTTATTGATGATATGGTTGTAACCCTAGCTAGACTGTGTTTCCTACTTCAATTTGTCATTCCTTGTGATTCTCATTGGCTTGTTATTTTGTTTGATTTTGAGCAGCTACGAGGTTTTCCTTAAACAAGGCAAGAATAAGATTCTTGCTTCTCTAATTATCATCTACAAGACAAATATTAGTAGCTCCTGGTTTATAAGGAGTAACTATAGATGGTGGTTTACCATAAACTGGTTCGTTTGACATCATTTTAGTTGAAGTATGAATTCCGATCTTATACCACCATTCAGCCCATCAAAGCCATTTAACCTATTGTTTGGGTTGGAAACTAGCAAAGCTGCAAAGATATGTCTCTAAGCAATAGTTCACCACCTTGGACTGGCCCCTGCTTTGTGGGTGGTATACTAAGCTCATGTTAAGGTGGGTGACTTAGATGGAAAAACTCCTTCCACAAATCCGCCCGTAAAAACAACACCTCCGTTGCATAAAATTGATGAAGACTTCCTATGCAACTTAAGGACATGGTCAATAAAAAAAATTATGATGCTATGTAGGGGGATATAACGTTATAACATGTGTATACTTGGATAAGCGATCCACCACCATTTTAATCATCTCTTTTCATATGATCTGGGCAGTCCATCAATGATGTCCATGGAGATATCTCTCCAAATATTACCTCAAGCCAATCCTTCTTCGAAAGTATTAAAACCTTGCACCTTGTTGGAACCAACTTGGCTGTCCATATGTGATGATTCTTGTTCATGTATCACTATGGAAGCATGCATCACTCCAAACTTATTCCCTTCAACCAAGTATTGAGTGGAACTTCCTTCCAACTGCCATGCGCATACTCCAATACTGGCTTCTCCAATTCTTCATGCAAGTCAGAATGGCATATGGGGACTAGAGCCTTCTAATGATTGTTGCATACTATGTTAGGAACAATGAATGGTGAAAAACGGACCTTGGAAGAAGGAAACTTACCTAGAATACCAAGTTGTGCACATGAACTTGAAGCTGAACCTAGAGGCAGGTATTTGCTTATGTCATCGTAGCGTAGGGAAGAACCCAACTACTTATCCCATGGGAATAACCCTAAGGGCTAGCTGCAAGGTTTATCTCTATAAAATGAGGGAGCCTACCCCCTGCTGAGGCATCTGATCTGCATTCTCTTTCTGTTTGGAATCTTGGATCAAACCCTTAGAGAAACCTTGAAGGGTTCTATCACTTTTATCACAGGGAAAGATCAGTCTCAGTGAGAATCTAGCATAACTTAAAAAAAGTGAGAGGCAAGCCTCATACAAAAGCAATGCAGTTGTTAGATCATCTTCCTTGTGTTATTTAGATAAGCCAGCATGTGAAATATCTCTAGATGCTGTATTTTATTTGAGTTCCTCTTCTTAGTACTATGGTCTAACTAAAGTGAGTTGAAAAAAAAAATGCAGCTATGAGTAAAAATTTGAGTCCTCGAGTTGCTATTATGAACTGTCTTCTCTTATTTCATTTTATTGATAATAAGAGTTTGCTTGAATATTATTGGATATCTTAATTTTTTTTTTCACATTTGAAATGTATTAGAATGAATCAAAATTTCTGATTATAAATCATTTCTTGAAACATCTTATTGTATAAGATTGTTTCTCTTTTTTTATTATCATAATATTGAATGTAATAAAAAATCATTTTAAAATTATAGGTCTTTGAAGAAAAAGCATACCTAGTTGGAGTTGAATGTAAAGGTAGTACAGGGGATACCTTTGGTATTGAAGAATCACTTGAGGAGCTTGCACAATTAGCTGATACCGCTGGACTTCGAGTTGTTGGGTCTACTTATCAAAAGTAAGTTCTCTCGATTAAACATTGTTCCTTTTGGCTATGGATATGCTTGCTCTAAGCTTGCCTCGCATTTCAACGATAAGGTTCACCACCTAGAGGTGTATGTCCATGACAGCTGATACTAGTAAGTGATAAAATTTGGAACTTATGAAAAGTTATGGTCCTTCACTGTTTATCGCTGCAATAATTCAGTTATACAAATGAATCCCTCAGCTTTTGAATTCTCAGAATTACATTAAGCACTTCTAATTTATCGGCCATTTGCAGAAAAACCTTATTATTTGGTAACAGAACATGCAATATTATGTGGAAATTCCACTAATCAGCTATCCATAAGTTGTCAAATTTCTAAACAACATTTGCATTAAATGTTTCATGTTTTCTCCTCAAACATTCAGAATACTCATATTTCTCCACTGTTGTGCATTGAGCAGCCATTAACAATTTATAATTAGGGCTGAAAGTGGATCCTACCAACTAGCTTCTGGTCCAGAATGGACCTGAAAATAAAAAAAAAACATTGTTGAATCCAAATTGACTTTATGAAAGTTTCGCTTGAATTAAATATATGATCCATTCAAATATCGAATGGATGTGGATCACCAAGTACCTCTATCCAATCTCAAACCAACGTGAACTGACCCAAAACTATCAGTACATATATTTCACCACCCTCCATGAATTAAAGAAATTATTTTGCTCTTGTTAGTGACTTTTTTGTAGGTAAGCATGAATTCTGATGTTGATTTTAAGTTACATGTGACTGTGAATCGTAAAATGGGTTGTTGATATTGTACACATTACTGTTTTAGTTATTATTTTCTTGCAAAAGATTTTTATGTACTGGACTATATTAGCCATATTGATCATGCGATGTTGGACTGTACTGAGATAGCACTCAGTATGCTTCTTTGCCAACACTAATTATTGGCCCAGTATGCTGTATTAACTGCTAAAACTTACTATACCCATACTATTTGGGTTTTAGATCGCTAAATAAAATCCTTTTCTTGCATACTATATGTTTCACTTGATTTAACCTAAGGAACCTGTTAGGCTTGGATTCAATATTTGAACCAGGTATAGATATGGATGGGATTTTTTGTATGTGAAGTGTTTCAGAATATGGTACATGAGGCTGCATATCGGCCGAAAAATATGGTTTACTGAGCAAAATATAGATGCATGTGCATTAGGATTAGCATGGTGTAGCTGCATTTGTTGCTTATCTTTCTGTGATCACATATGCAGCCCTTTTAGCATTGTGCAATCATGTATGTGGCTTACTCTCATGCAGGCCCATGCAAATGCAGCGAATTCAAGTAGATGATTGGATTGAATATTGGTTTTAGATGATACGGGTACATGCATGTTAATAATGTCAATATGTTAATTATGCTATAACTATTGTTATTTAGAGTTAAGTGCTAAATAGTTGGAACTAATTGTTAGATATTATTATAATGATTAATATTGCTATCATCTATAAAACTAATATCTTTTATTTGTTGAAATATTTAAAAATACTAGCCACATATGCACATGTATATTTGGCCTTCATAACGTATATGCACCACAAGGTCCCTTGGCCACCCAGCACCAATCCCCAATCCAGCTTGATCCACTTGGAACCCAATCTACAATGTATTTTTGATGATGACAAAGGGCATAAGGCCATTTGTAATTTAACAATCAACCCTTGTTGAGGAAACTTATCTTGCCCTCCCTTTTGGGCAATTATCTGTTTCGTTGGTGGGTGTTACATAAGTATGAGGTTAATAAAAAATTAATGAACATCTGGGTTTTAACACATGCCAAAAGCTAGATCCAAGTCCTATCTATGTCAATCATGTATGAATTGACATATGTCTAATAGGCCCCATTTTGTTAATTCTTGATGATAGACCATTGATTTAAGTGATTAATTATAAGTATTCGCTGGGTTTTAAAGGAGAAAGGCATGAATGTCATGGAACCAAAATTTGATTATAGGAATCAAAGTTTGATGGGGGGGAAGATGTCGATGATATCCTTTTTGTCCTCAATGAAATAAAACTTCTATCTACCATTATCAATTATTTTGAAAAAGAAAATTATTATCTTTTAAATTTGCTTCATTATACATTACTTGATCAATGGAGTATAAACGTGCTTATGCTTTACTATTTTGATTAATTATCATATTCATGTTATCAAGGGCTGCACTTTTCACTGGGCTTTTAGCTTCTTTGTGCTACTGAGATCAGCAGGTTTAATGTCAAAAGTCATCATCTTACACCTTCATCTAGTCTCTTTCCAATCTATAGGAATTTTGGCAGGTCAAGAGCATGAGCTTAAACTTTAAGCAAGAATTTAGATCACCCAACCAGCCAATTTTCCATGTAAGTTTCATTTCATTTCAGGCTCCCTCTCATGCTCAATTTTGCATTGACTAGGAATTCAGCATCATTTCGAGCATGCGGACTTTTGCTTGATAATTTGTCATTAAATCTTCTCAATCCTATTACATGGAGTTTTCTCAACTTCGAGTGGTGCTCCATAATGACCCCTATGTGATTGAAAGTGGCTTGAGTGGTGGTTATGATAATTCATTGTTTTAAGCTTTTGCTATCCTATAAATTAAAAGCTGAAATGATTTCAGAATATGTTCTTCTTACATTGGCAGAGATTTGTTCTTGATTTTGTTTGTTTGCTTAATCTGTATATTGTTCAGTTTTATAGTGCATCTTGATGCGGTGCTGCAAATGTTGATAGATATAGTAATGTTGTGGTTTGAACTTTGAACTCTTAAAATGTGTAGGCTTGCTTCACCAAATCCAAGGACTTATATTGGTTCTGGCAAGGTTGCTGAAATCAAGAGTGCAGTTCATGCTCTCGATGTTGAGACTGTAATTTTTGATGATGAGTTGTCCGCCGGGTCAGTTGCCTCTGTAACTAATTTGTATTTATAAATTATGTTCTATTTCTACATTCAGTTCTATTGTTATATTTTGCAACAAGCTAATTGGTTAACATAACACTTGCAATCCAATTAGACTTATCTAGAAGATCATGCTAATAGATAATCACCCAATTATGCTGCTGGCATAGACCATGTCATGTTATATTTCTTGAAGACTTCAAGGTTCTTAATGCATATTGTGTTCTTAGTGTTTTTTCAGAACTGAAGATCTGGGATTCTAGAGAAAGAGAGAGATGTAGTGGTATCAGAATAAAGGAAAAAGAAAAGTGGATAAAGGTAGAGACAAGATAGAGAAGAGGTGATGGCAGAAAGGTTCTGTGTGCAGCTTGCAAACTTCCTTAGCTCCTTAGTTATAATGAAGTGGCCAGATATTACACTTTGCTTTGGAACCGAGGGGGTGGGGTTGTTCAGTAGTTGTATTGAAGGCTCTATCCGGTTCCATGGACTTACTGAACGCACTATAAGAAAGTTATTAGACAGTAATTATTTGCTATATAAAGATGACTGCTAAGATTAACTTTGGAAAACGATAAGATCTAGTTATGATCTCATAAATTAAAATTTTTATTTCTGTAACTAACAGCAGATGAGTTCAGATTTTAGAGTAAAAAGTGAATAGAAATAGATGTGGTTGATAACTAAGTCTGATGAGAGAAACGAAAACTGTGGGTGGGGTTCATGGTACATATGCATGCCTTACACTTAAATAGCAGAAAGTTGACATAGAAACCAGCAAAATACCATGCTTTCAAGCATCTGATAATTCATTATGTATATCTCGGCTGGTCATTACCTTTAGCATGCAAGTGCTTAAGTTTAAGGGACTCTTTTCAAGCCAGTTTGCATAAGCTTCTTTACATCTATGACTAACTAGAGAAAAGCACTAGTGAAGTGACTGAAAGTGGATAATATTTCCGAGTCCAAAATTTAAAATTTGGCTCAAAACTAACTAAAATATAAATCTTGTAGCCCATGAAAAAGGGCTACCTAGATCTTGATAGTCTTAATGCAACAACCTAGGACCTCACCTAAAAAGCCCAACTATAAGATATTATTTAGACTCTTTGGCTCTATATATGTAACCAAGATCTACTTAGGAAATAACTAATATGGGACCATATACCTGCCTCCGCAAGTCCTCACACACTCTCCCTGTTCAAGCCTTGGTATTCTTGTCAGGCCCATAGTTAGCTCTAAAAGGGCCCATGGTACAATATCCCTTCATCCACATAGGTTAGGAGCCAGGTTTGTTTTGACCCCATTTGTAACAACCCAAGACCTTGTTCAAGAAGGCTAGCCATAAGGTATTCTTTGGCTTTGTATAAGTATTCAAGATCTACTTAGCTCATAACTCATGTAGAACTAAATACATGCCTAATGGCTCCTCACACTTAAGACCCTTGGTTAAGATTTGAAACTAATTTTGATCAACTTGGGACTTTTTGGCTAGATCAAGATCGAAAAAAATGATTGGTTCCCTACATGCTTTCTAGTCCCTAAAGCAGCACCTGGAGGTCCCTATTGAGGTAGATATTGCCCAAATTGAGCTCCAACTGCTTAAACAAACCCCATTTTGAGCCGTTCTAAGAAGACTCGGTTAGTTAGCCCCATTCTAGGGCTGAATTAATGCTCAAACAGAACAATATTGCTGTGTAGTAGTACTTAGGAATAGTATTTAGTAGAACAATGGTTTATTCTCATCCATGTAAAGGTGGAAACATACAAATTAATATTTTAAAAGCATCTTATGCTAATCTTTGCTCAGCTCAACCTTGGAATTTTGAGGCTAGAAGAACCTTCTTGTTTGAATTTCAGCCCAAGGAATTTAAACAAACAAAAAAATCAAGTTCTGAAGTAAATAAACTTGAGGAATCTATCTTAAATTAGACAGAAATCTGCCTTTTGTCAGATGTTAAACTTAATACAGCAGAGTTATGATGCTAATCTAAGAATTCTAACCAATTTGTTTGTATAAGAAGAGAAGAAAATTAAAATATTTACTACATCTCTATATAATTTTATATTACATGAAGTGTCTCTTGAACACTACCATGGTTGCTCCCTAACCTGGAGGAGAAAGGTGGATGGTTGATGTTAGGTTGACTGTTGATTGCCAAACATGTGAATGATAGGGTGTTCATTCTTTTGTATGATATGCCACAACCTTATCCAATTATGGTGAGAAGTGAAAAAGGTTTGTGGAGGTCATTGACTGTGAGTGGTGTGCCAAAACATGACCCTGTTATGGTAACAAATGAGCTAGGATTAGCTAGGTTATATGTTGTTAGTGATGCTATACAGTATGTCTTGTTTGTGGTGACAAATGAACAAGAGTTGCTTAGGTTCAGGTTGGAAGGAAAAAATTAGACCCAAATAGGAATTCTTGGCAAATAAAGATCCACAATGGTGACCACAAATAGATGGGATAAGGCTTGATTTAAGAAAACTTTGATGCTTTTCCTCATTGCTAACATGGATCAATTCCTAATGTACAAACACTATTATTTGGCTTAGGATTTCCTTTGAGTAGAATGTACAATGGAAAAAGGGGAAAAGAAAGTAAAAAATAACCTAGTATGCAGGATAAATTTTATAGTGGATGACTCCTTCTGTCTCATCCAAATGGCCAATCCCTAGTTTTTAGTTTTTGTTATTTGGGCTTGGAACTAAAAAAATTTTATTGGCTGTGTTTGGTTACATGGTGAACTTTAATCTTGTTTTTTCATCAGTTCCTTATTATGGAAATTCTTGGTTACATATTGAACTCTATCTTAATTCCCTTATTTGATGGAACATATGATAGGAACCTTTCAAATATTCCATTAGCAAGTTAGGACCCTGCTTAGAGGCTGGTTCTTGTAAATAGGGCCATATATATGACTGACAACTATCCTCATTATTCTAGTGCCTGCTTGATTTTTCTTTTTGAAGTCTCTTGAATTAATCAGCAAAGGAAGGCAAGTAGTTAAAGATAAACTTATGGCAACAACTTTTTCTCTCTATTGCTCCTGATTTTGCACTAACCTGAATGTCACCTAGGTAATTTATGAGACTATATGTCCTGCCATCGGAATTTAAACGAAATTCCTAGTTTATTTTGACTAAAATCTATTTAGAATTTTAACCAGGTTCAGAACATTGAAACATAAAGAGTTTCAAATAATGAATTTTAATTATATGTAATTCCATATCTAATTGTCACTCGTTATATTTATTCAGTTTTACTCACCAAAAAATTAATTATATCTAATACCTAATTGCATTTCAATTTGTAACTACAAACACATTGTCCTAAATTTATTTTTTGACTCAAGTTGTGCTGTTATGTGATCAACATGCATTTCACTCACTTTAGAATCCTCTGAAAACCATGACTAGGATACTTGAATTGGTAGTCCTGCCTTATTTCTTGCAAAATCAAAGCACCAGGACTAGAAAACATGATGAAAATGGAAAGACTAGAATTTACAGGCCCAAAAGGACTACAAAAAGGGTGTACCAAGCATATCTACGTGCATGGTGTACCAGTTGATATCCTTTATCGGTGTAATTCTTGATATGACATGTATTATACCCACCCTTGGTAGATACACCGCCATACCTTGACAGTTAAAACCTTGGGCTAAATTTAGTAACAAATATGTGATCTACTCATTGACACTTATTATGGCACATTTTCTTTTAGTAGTCTTGTTTATAGATATTTCTGTTATTTGCTTATAAGTTATAACATTGTATTTTGGTTCCATGTTGATCTTTTCTCTGGTCTGACATCATCATCCACCTTAAGCGATGCTAGCCAACATTAAAGGTGATTGCTTGCCATTATGAGCGTCATTGAGTCTCATTATTTTTGTTAATGGAAAAGATACTTTTGTATTTCTCATCTTCATCTTCATGAATACAACTCTTTAAATAGACTAAAAGGAAATAGCTACTATGGTAGCTTTACAATTGTATCCAAACACATATGGAAGCTATACAATTGTGTCTAATAATCAAACAAGTATGGTAAATTTGACCCTGCAATCTCTATAGTAATCACTACCATAATAGCCATGATATTTAGGACCATAATAGCTATGATATTCTGACCATAATAGCCATAATCTTCTGATCTTGGAATCCTTGAGAATAACCATAATATTCTGACCATAATAGCCATGATATTCTGATCTTTGAATCTTTGAGGTCATGTTTACCATAGTAGTCATGATCTTGACAACTCATTATGATATTCACCATGATTCTATGTTTTATCCTTAACACTCTCTCTCAAGCTGGAGCATAGATATTAATCATGCCCAGCTTGTCACAAATGTAATCAATCCTGGTCCGGGTAAGACTCTTTGTAAACAAGTCAGCCAATTGATCCTTTGAGTGTATGTAACCGGTGGAAATGAGCTTTTGCTGAATCTTCTCCCTCACAAAGTGACAATCAACTTCGATGTGTTTCGTCCTTTCATGAAACACTGGATTTGATGCAATATACATAGCTGCTTGATTATCACACCACAGCTTCATAGGAGAATAATCTATATGACAAATCTTTTCTAGAAGATGTCGAATCCACATCAATTCACATGTTGTTTATGCCATGGCCCGATATTCTGATTCTGCACTTGATCGAGAGACTATGTTTTGCTTTTTACTTTTCCAAAATATTAAATTTTCTCTCATAAATACACAGTATCTTGTTGTAGACTTCCTATCATTAGGCGAATTTGCCCAATCAGCATCAGTGAACCTCTCAATCTGTATACCACCATGATTTCCATACACAATACCATTTCTTGGGGTTCCTTTCAAGTATCTCACTATACGGATTAAGGCATCCTAATGTACAGTAGTGGGTGCTGTCATCAACTGACTCAATACACTCACAGAAAATACAATGTTTGGTCGAGTGATTGTGAGGTAGTTGAGTTTTCCAACAAGTCTTCTGTATTTCTCTGGTTCAGTAAACATCTCCCCCTCATCTACTACAAGATTGACATTTGGATCCATAGGAGTTTCGCAAGACTTTGCTCCAAGTAGATCAGTATCTATCAAAAGATCTAAAACATACTTTCTTTGAGAAAGAAATATACCTTTCTTTGAGTAAGTTAGTTCAATCCCAAGGAAGTATTTCAGTTGTCCCAAATCTTTTGTTTGAAAATTTGCCCGAAGAAACTCCTTTAGTGAAGAAATACCCTGTGCATCGCTCCTTGTAATCACAATATCATCAACATACACAATCAACAAAATACAACCACTGTCAATATGTTTGAAAAACATAGTATGATCACATGAATTCTTCTTCATGCCAAACTCTATCACCACATCACTGAACCTGTCAAACCAAGCTATGGGAGACTGCTTCAACCCATATAATAATTTTTTTAATTTGCACACCTTACCATACTCTCCCTGAGCAACAAACCCAGGAGGTTGCTCCATATACACTTTTTCCTACAAATCACTATGAAGAAATATATTCTTGACATCTAACTGATACAAGGGCCAACAATAAGTAGCAGCTAAGGAAATAATTATACGAATAGATGTTATCTTAGCCACAGGAGAGAAAGTATTAGTATAATCCACACCATAAGTCTGGACATATCCCTTAGCTACCAAACGAGCTTTTAATCTATCAACAAAACCATCAGCCTTCATCTTCACCACATATACCCACTTACACCCAATAGTATGCTTACCTGATGGGAGAGAAATCAGGTCCCAAGTGCCATTAGCCTCAAGAGCCGACATTTCTTCCTCTATAGCTGTTCTTCAGTCGTTGTGTGACAATGCCTTATCTAATATCTTAGGAATAGTCATAGAATCAAGAGAGGTAACAAAAGAGCGGATTGACTGTGATAAATGGTTATAGGAAATAAAGGATGAAATAGGATGGGTACAATTGCGTTTATCTTTTCTAAGAGCAATAGGTAGATTAAGATTAGAATCAGACAACGCGGAAGCCGATAGGGTTGAGATAGTCACTGGTGGATTTGCTGGTTGAGGACCTGCAACAACTGATTAGGGAGGTTTATCATGGCGGGTGTAGACATAAGTAATGGGAGGACGAGGTGGATCAGATGAAGCTGTAGGAGTGAGATAATTGACCATGTAGATCAGAAAGTCCTTCATAGAATCCATCTCAGAAGTAGAAGGAGAGGGACTAGAAAAAAAAGGACTCGATTCAAAAAAGGTGACATCTCGAGATACAAAGTATTGACCTAGCACGGGAGAATAATATCGGTACTCTTTTTGTATATGGGAGTATCCAAGAAAGGCACACTTTAGTGATCGAGGATCCAACTTACTAACCTGAGATCTCATATCCTGTACAAAACAAGTGCGGCCAAATATATTTGGAGGAATGAGAAACAATGATCGAGTGGAGAACAAAACTGTATAAAGTGCACGACCATTAAGAACAGAGGACGGCATGCAATTTATAAGAAATGCAGCAGTATGAACCGCATCTGCCCAAAATATTTTAGGTACTCTCATTTGAAACATTAAAGCTCTAACAACTTCCATAAGATGATGGTTCTTTCTCTCAGCTATTCCATTTTGTCGAGGGATAACAATACATGATGTTTCATGAATAATGCCATTCTGTGTCATATAGGTGTCAAATGGATCAGAAAAATATTCTTTAGCATTATCACTACAAAGAATACGAGCATTGTAATTATATTGAGTATGAACCTCAGAACAAAAAACAGAGAAAGTATAAAACAATTCAGATCGAGATTTCATTAGATATAACCAAGTACTTCTTGAATAATCATCAACAAAAGTTACAAAATATCGAAAGCCAGACTTGAAAGTAACAGGATGTGGACCCCAAACATCAGAGTGAACAAGATCCAAAGGAAACAAGGCTCGTTTATCCACTCTTGGAGGATATGACATCCGATGGTGTTCAGCAAACTCACACAACTCACAAGACAAACTAGTTACTAAACTTAACTCAGGACACATTTTCTTCAAGACTTCTAGGGATGGATAACCAAGACGACAATGAAGTTGGAATGGAGAGATGTTAGACCTGACAATAGATGCCATACCAGATGGGATAGTTGCAGCAACCTCATCCAGCAGATACAGCCCATTTGACTCGCTTCCCTTACCAAAGATCTTTCGAGTCGACAGATCCTGAAACAAACAGTAGCCAGAAAAAAATATAACACAACAATTTAAGACTTTAGTAATTTGGCTAACAGACATCAAGTTAAAAAAAAATTTAAGAAGATATAATATAGAAGACAAGGGTAGTGAAGAGGTAATGGATGTATCTCCACTATCTAAGACTTTGGTAGTGGATCCATCTGCTAGTGTTACATTAAAGCACTCATTAGACGGTTTATAATGGGATAAGATACCTTGATCACTTGTCATGTGGTCGGTGGCACCTGAGTCAATGACCCAGTATCGAGATGAGGATGAAAGGTAGGCAACAGGATTATTTGTCTTGACTAGAGTAGCTTTAGAGGAGGATGTTGACGGTTGAGACTGCTGAAACTGGGTGTACCTTGCAAACTCCTCATTAGACATGACTACGGTGCGACCCTCTGGATGATGAGTAGCTGAATCAATTGGATGTGATACAGCATGAGCAAATTTGGATGTCAGATACTGAGACTGCATCTGCGTGCCTGTGGAGGTTTAGGACATTGATGATGAAAATATCCTGGTTCTCCACAGTTATAGCACACCCTCTGACTCCCACGACCACCATATTCTCTACCTCCACATCTTCTATCACCACGTCCTCCTCTCCCTCCTCTATATCTGCCACCACCATTATTCTGAGATACAAGGGCAGATCCACCAGACATGTCCTTAGTACCGAAAGTACTCTCCCGGGCTGCACTGAATACAGTAGTGACAACATCGAACAAGGAATCCACATCCTTGTTGGCTAACAACTGTGATCGAATCACCTCATACTCGGTATCCAATCCAGACAACCAACCAAATACAAATAGTCTCTCACGCTGCTCCTTCATCATAGCTACATCAGTGGAGATCGACATTGCCATACAAAAATCTTCTGTGGCTCGTTTATACTCATAGTAATACTCCATGATACTTCGCCCATTCTGACTTAGACGACTCACCTCTTGAGCCAAACTATATAATCTTCTCATATTTCTCGTCCCAGAAAAACATTGATGTAATTACTCTTATAACTCTTTCACCGTAGTAACATGTTGCATTGAGAGAGCCATCTTTCTATCAATGCAATTGACAATCTGAGAAAATAGTCTCTTATTTTCAGCCAACCATAGTTTAGCTTCCCTTTCTCCCTCAGGACATAACTCAGTAAGGTGTTCTTCCTTGCCAAGTCCTCCAACATTGACTTTGACAAGAAAACGCCATTCCACAAAATTGGATCCATCACCAACTAGCATCATATCAATTAATTTCTGATGTGAGGACACCACTTCAACACTCTTAGGACCCTCTCCCGATGTCATTACTCAAACACTTCACTAAACAATACCACAACAAACTACACCCTCACACCTCCACAACTCGCATCACGCTACTACAAATAACCTGAGATCAGCCCAATCATCCCTATTAGAGACTTCTAATCCATAGGTTATTATCACATAACCTACATCCCATCAAAACAAACTCCACAATCATTGTAAGAAATCTGCACTGAAAGGCAAAAATCAGTAAACACATAGATACACAAATAGTAGACTATAAAAGGACTGATCTGGATGGCGGTATAGCAGATCTGCAGATCTGATTCTGGGGTAGTCTAGGTTGGCAGGGGCTGAAAGGGTTAGGAGATGATGGGAGGTGGAAAAGGTTCGGAGATGATGGGAGGTGGAAAGAAGATGGTGGCTGGACAGAGAAAAGGGGGGTGACTGCTTGCTTTGGTTAGGGTTTTGGCTCTGATACCATGTTAATGGAAAAGATAATTTTCTATTTCTCATCTTCATCTTCATGAATACAACTCTTTAAATTGACTAAAAGGGAATAGCTACTATGGTAGCTTTACAATTGTATCCAAACACATATGGAAGCTATACAATTGTGTCTAATAATCAAACAAGTATGGTAAATTTGATCCTGGAATCTCCATAGTAATCATTACCATAATAGCCATGATATTCAGGACCATAATAACTATGATATTCTGACCATAATAGCCATGATCTTCTGATCTTGGAATCCTTGAGAATAACCATGATATTCTGACCATAATAGCCATGATATTTTAATCTTGGAATCTTTAAGGTCATGCTTACCATAGTAGTCATGATCTTGACAACTCATTATGATATTCACCATGATTCTATGTTTTATTCTTAACAATTTTTTGTAATTCTGATTGATGAGTCACTGTTCTCAAGGTTGTCATGGCCATTTACATTGCTGACTAAGGCTTCTTGCCTTAGCTAGAGCTCATCATGTACCACTTTTGTGGCTACTTATTTATCTTCATGCTGCTTCTTTCTTTTGCATCTGATCTTACTTGGTCATCGATATTGTACAATTGTTTCTTTGACTTACTAGTTATGGTGATGCATCATCATGCTCATTACTTTCCTCCTTGGCTCTGCATTCTTGAGAATGTCTCCCAATTATTTCATTGACTTGGGCACTACCTGTCCAACCATGCTTGTACCATGGAAGCTATGATTCCTTTCAGATGTTTCTTTTGTCCTATTAGTGGATCTACTACTCTTTGAATGGTTAATTTTCTTTCACTGTCCTGTTCAGATTTTCCAGATCACAGTTCTCTGTAAATTACTAAGCAATTCAAAGTCCTTGAAGTGTTAGTCACTGGACATCTTGGACCTTGAGTAATCTTGGAACTTTTTACCATGATGGAACTATACCCTTTGCTAACTAATTCCTTGAGTTGTTGGAGAGAAAACTTTCATGACATAGAAAATCTTAATAAATTAAAGAAGAAACTCTCCTCAGTGCTGTCTTTACCAAATTACTAATAGAAATGTTGAAGGTTTTGAGAGGCAGTTTAAATTCTATAATCCATATAAATGAAGTTATACATAAAACAAGAGCATTTTTCTTCCAATTGGGAAAATAAAATTTGTAACTTCTGTCATGCTTATCTAGAGAATATCTGATAGTTTTATCAGAGTAGTTTAATCTGATGATGCGGCTAGTATATCTATTTAGAAGAAAGTTGCTAAGGTGTTTGTACCCCATTTGGACAGAAAAGGTGCCTACTCGATGGTTACTACACGTTCCTTGTTTTCGAGTCTTGATAGGAGAGTTAAAAAAATCACGAGGAAGATCCAGGCAAAAGGTTAATTTTGAGGAGTCCTAGAATATCGAGAGCCAACCCTAACACAACATTTAACTTACTGGCTTATTATAAGGGAAGTGATCTTTAAAGTTATTTAATTTATTTCATGTCTGAAAGCCTACCATCTGCTGCATATTTCATTCTTTTTAGCCTCCTTCACAAAAGGAAAAAAATGGACCATAGGACTTCCAGTATACAGTTATTTTGAAGCTTCCATGTGACACTTTCGTGTCCATCCTATCCAGTTTGCCTTTATGAGAGAGGTGCATAAATAATGTTTTTGCACATGATTTCATCAGGAAGTTCAGTCTTTGGATACCTGATTTAGTTGCTTCAATTGAATGCTATGTCATCAAGAAAAAACACTTCTGCAGGTTATAACTTAGAACATCTAATATATAGGAGTTTAATCAAGGAGAAGGTACACCAATGTGCTGTAGTTGAATCAAGAAGAAGATACAAAACAAGGCCTTGGTGATGCAGCCCCGAAAAACTCAACCCTATGGTTCTTTGACCTTGGAGCCTTTTACAACAAGTTACACGATTGAAGGCCTCAACAAGTGTGCGCGCATAGCCAAACATCATCAAAATTGAAGAGAGGGTCATGGATATATAGGAAACTGTGCTAGAACAAGCTTGAGGGCTAAGCCTACACCATTTACTGCCACGTTTCCCGAACAAAGGTCTGTACCTCTTTAAGGCTTGATGAATGAAAGGTGCAGTGCGACACTAGACTCATAGGTTGAATTTCATGCTATACTACTTCCAAAACATCCAATATCAAGTTTTTAGCTTCCTAATGCATCTTAAATCACCTCAATCAAAGCTTAGATAGGGAAGTTATGGCCATTTTATTGAAGACCTATCATACGATGAAGTTCAACTCCATCACAAATATACCATTCCATGGCCTTTTGAATTAAGAATGATTATTCTTGATTTTTTTATTCTCTTTTTCTTTCCAAAAAACATTTGTCAATTGTTTTACTAGTCCTATAAGACCTAGAGAACTATTTTTTGTTATTATCTGTTTGTTTTCTTTCTAAGAAAATGGTATCCATGAAGAAATAGGATTTCTATGGGTCTGAGGATCTGATCCCTATAAATATCCCCCATTACTTGGTTTTGATCATTAAACAATTAATAAAGCTTCTCTTTTACTGGGTGCATTTTGGTGTTTCTTTCTATATGGTGGATTCTATGTGACTATAAATACCTTTCATGTACTCAGTTTTGATCATTGAAAATTAATAAGGTTTCTCTTTCATTGGCTATAGTTTGGTGTTCTCTTTCTATGTTATGGATTCTATGTGACCCTAGTGGATTCTGAGGAACCACAACATGGCTTACTAGTGGAGTTATTAGTTATGGGGTGTCTCATAGATGTCACTTGGTGGAGTCCTTGGCAGTGGTAAGGTCCTCTTGTAATGAAGGCAAGAAGTTCCTAGTTATTTCTTCTTCTAGTTTCTTTTTGAGTATCGACATTTTTAGCCTTTAGTTTTCAAGTTGATGATTACTTCCAAATCAGAAAATGGGGTTTACTTTTTCAAGTTCCTTCATTTTTTGTTTTATATAACTAGAACTATTTTGATGACCCATCATTTTTTTCTTTAAAAACTTTTAGAATGAAAAAACAATTCTTTTTTTACTTTTCTAATTTTTTTTCTAATTTTTTCGGTGCTTTATAAATGTGTTTAGAAAAAAAAGATTATTTTCGTGAAGAACCAAAGGAACTTCTGTTTGATAACTACTCCCTTGTAGCAATCCTAATCGAACCAAGACTTCCTCGTAGTAGTCCTGGGTCTTGTTTGGGATTGTTGTTGGCAGTAGAGCTTTTGCAGTTTTTGGAAGTAGAGCTCTTGAAAAGTAGAGTTCTTGAAAGTAGAGTTTTTACAAAAAATTGTTTGCTGTTTGGTAACTACATTTATAAAGTACTTTGAAATTTTAACATATATTTCATAACTAACATAAGAAAGTGCTTTTGGTATAATAACATAGCAATAAAAATATTACATAGTATTGTATAGTGAAAAATAATATAATATAATATATTATTATTAAAAATATTATTATACTATATAATATTATTATCATATAATGTAATAATATAATATCATATTATATTATATAATATAATATTATTATAATTATAATGCAATACGTAATGTAATATAATATAATGGATTGTTATCTAATCTATAATAGATTATAATATAACAGATTATGTTATATTATTTTAATATAATAATATTGTATTATTATTAATATTATTATATTAAATTATATTTTTATAGTATGATAATATTATAATAGATTATATTGTATGTTTATAATATATCATAATATTAATTGATTATCTGGGTAAATCAGATCTGCTGCAATCTATACTAGAAAATGGTGTGACAAGACAAAGAGCGGCCAATTTCTACCACTTATGTTCGTTATGCCACTATTTTTTGCTGCTACTAGAACTACTATGGTGGTATGGTTGCCCGCCCTCATTGCTGGAGTTGTTGCTGGGTCTTGAACACAAACATGAAGTTCCTTCACTTCAGTTGCACTAGCAGATTGAATAACTTTATTTTTTAGTTCCAACAAAGTGCATGTGTTGTTGGCTAATAAAAACACAAGTTTTGATAGACCGGAGGACTCTCTATTATTAATAACCAAATCAAAGTATTCTTACTTTCTCCATTATTTCGATCAAACCCACCATAAAATTATAAATCAATAAAAAGTAAGTGGACCTAACCTATTAAATGATGACTATATTAGCTATTCTAATATTTAAATTCGATATAGATTAAATTGTACAAGCGGATTGATTTTTTTTTAATTTCCTTAGACCACGCAAGGCAAGAATTTGTCGATATTTCCGATTTAATCTTTTTGTTACTGGATATTTCATCGGAATAAACTACTATTCTTTTCTGCTACATATAAAATTGATTGCAACACTTTATTTTTTAATATCTTTATATTATATTTATAGTATATTAATATAATATGATATGATATATGTAGTGTAATTATGAGATTTGTTGGTGGGTATTTTGGTCATCAAAAAAATTTTGTTTAATTTAAAAACAGCTTTCCAACATTGGTCAGAAATCACTTTTGGGGAGAAGCTTCAAAATGAAGCTTTTTTCAAGTAGAATTTTTCAGCTTTCTGATAAAACCAAAACAACTTCCTGATTTTTTATCAAACATCATTACACCATCCAAGTGCTTTCTGACACTCCGAAAGCTTTGCCAAATAGGGCCTTAGTAGGCCAAGGACTTCCATACAACACTCCTAGCAAGGATTTAGGTCCTAGTGGGATGTCCTATGGGACATCAAGATGGGATACCATCCCATATATTGGGACGGGGTTATTCCACTAGCATCCCAGCATCCCGATTGAGACATCTTGGGATATCCTCTATCCCAAGTGTTGGGTGCATCCTTTCTTATGAAAAAAATTGGAACAGCCTTATCCCACAGGATTTAAAACAACATATGCATTTTCTAGATGGACAAGCTCTCTTTTTGTGCGCATCGATCGAATTTGCATGGGGTGGTTTAATTCGATGCAAAGCGAAGAACCTTACCAGGGCTTGACATACCGCGAATCTTTTTGAAAGAGAGGGGTGCCTTCGAGAACGCGGACACAGATGGTGCATGGCTGTCATCAGCTTGTGCCGTAAGGTGTTGGGTTAAGTCCCGCAACGAGCACAACCCTCGTGTTTAGTTGCCACCATGCTAGGATTGAAAATCCTGTCTTTTACATATCCATACGGTGGAGTCCTTAAGTTTCCAAATAGTGTAATGTAAAAAGAAGTGCTTCGAATCATTGCTATTTGACTCGGACCTATTTTGAAAAAGTTGAGGTATTTCGAATTGTTTGTTGTCCTAATTGGAGTATGATTCTTCTGCAACAATTCTAGTTTGAGTAGGCCTCTCCTTGTAGCAGTTCCAAATAGATTAGTGTTCCTTGTAGCAATCCTAATTAGACTAGGATTCTCCACAATAGTTCTAACAGGACCAAAACTCCCCACAACAATCCTAGTTGGAGTGGGACTCCCCATAACAATCTCAGTTAGAAGACTCTTGCAACAGTCCTAGTTGAGCCAGGACTCCTCCACAATATTCTTAGTTGAACTAGGAGTCTTCTGTAGTAATCTTAGTCAAGTATCCCAATCGATCAACATTGTTCTACAATAACTCGAGCTTGTGTAAGCGCCCTCTTCAATGGTTGAAAGCTTCCAGAACTCATGTAGTAGTAGTTTGACTCGATTTTGGTACGATAGACCATCACTATCAACCAAGGTTTGTCGTATGGTCGGTACTGTACCATACCCAGCATACTGTACTATACTATATGGCATCGAGCCAATATGCAGTCTCATACCATACCGACACTTGGTACACTTTGCTATCTCATATAGTACCATGTAGTGACACTACGATAGGATGATGCCAATATGAGATCCAATATTGAGATGTTGAACCTTGCTATTGACTATATTGTCCATAGCCTAATGACTTTGCAAGGAAGGTAGAGCTAATGACTTTTCTAGGGACTAGCTAGCCTTAATTGATCACCATTTCGGTGGGCATTGCCTGTCTGACAAAGAATTTGTGAAGGCCAAGCTTAATGGCCTAGCCCACATCTAGTGGCCTACCTTGAGGGCAATTTAGCTTCTATGGGGAGTGGCCCATCACAACAACATGGGTGCAAATCAGGGAAAAGTTGGAAGAGCACTACATCCCTTCATATTACTCTTGAAACTTCTCTATACAAACTTTCGCCAAAGTTTGACAGTAACTCAAGAAAGCCCCATTCATCATGGATCCAACTAACTCTAGGTTAGCCCAGATTGAAACTCAGATGGTCAAGCTTTCTAAAGGTGTGAGGTAGCTCTAGAACTCATGGCCCAACTACAGGCTCTCCCAGCACCATAGTCAGCAGCTACTACAGTTTCAGCTCCACAACAAGAAGATTCTAGACCAGCAGCAGAAAACAGTTTTGTAGCTAGTCAAGGCTCCTATGTTAATCAAAAGCATATTTTGCCATGTTCCGTTGTGAAAGGACAATAAAATTGTCTATTGATACAAAATGGTATGACAATGCATCTGCTGATCTAGTTACAAAATTGGGCCTCAAAGTTCTTTTAGATCCATTTGGTATGGGCTTATTTGATGGCTTAGCTGTACATGTAAGCCAGAGATGTCTAGTGCCTTTTTGGTATGGACTAGGTGTGTATGAAGAAATATGGTGCAACATGCTATCCATGGAGGTCTTCCACTTCCTGTTGGGAAAGTCTTGGGTTCTTGGGCATTCAAAATTTCAAATTGCTGAACTTTTATTTGTAAGAGCCCAATTATCCAAGCGAAGGGTAGCTAATGCAGGCTCAAATACTCGACCCTATGCTTATTTGATCCTGGACATTCTTATAGCAAGTAACATGATTGAAGGCCTCAAAGGGTGTGTAACATGCTCAAACATCATCAAAACTGAAAAGTGGGCATATGGAACTATGCTGGACCAAGGTCGAGGATCAAGGTTGCTTTCTTCACTGCCACAACTTACTGAGGCATCCTTCAAACTTAGGCTTAACAAAGGAAAGTCACAATGTGGCACTTGACTAACAAGTATCCAATTGGCTTTTTTTTTTTTAATGCAAATAAGTTAATAATAGGTCAAATTGTTGACCACCATGCTTCAGTCCTAAAGATGGCATCACCATGAGTCCGTAATCACCACAAGTTGAATTTCAAGCCCAAACCTCTTCCAGGACATCTAACATCAAGTTAGCTTTCCATCAAATCTTGAATCACCTTAATTGAAGCTTGACAAGGAAATTGTGGCCATCTCATCGAAGACCTTTAATGTTGACACATTGCTGATGAAGTTCAACATAATTTTGAAAATGCCATGCTGCGACCTTTTCAATTAAAGATGATTTTTCTAGATTTTTGGTCAATTTGTTCCTTCTAGAAACACTTGTTAATTTGTTTACATTCTTTACTAGATCTAGAAAATTATCTTTTGGTTGACATCTTCTACTATTCTTTTTAGGAAAATTGTACTGTAAGTGTGAAGAAATAGGATTTCTGTGATCTTTGTATCCCATTGCTATAAATATCCCCCATCTACTCAGTTTTGAAAAATAAACAAAGCTTCTCTTTTGTTGGGTCCACTCTGGTGTTCTCTTTCTAAATGGTGGATTCTGCGCAATCTTGGTGGATTCTGGTGAATGACAATGTGACTAGTTGGTAAATTCCTTAGTCATGAAGCATCTCAAAGGTGTCAGCTGATGGAGTCCTTGGCAACAGGGAAAGAAGCTACTAATTATCCCTTCTTGCAGTTTCTTTTTTAGCATCTAGATCCTTAGGCTTTTGTTTTCAAATTGATAATTGCTTCGAAAGTTCTAGGTTTAGATTTACTTTTATTTCTAGCTTGCTTTAGTTTTCTGCTAGGTAACTCTGAAGCTTGCACTAGGCCATGCATCTTGCATCCCGTGGATAGAATCTGATTCTAACTTATTAGCTGCGCTGCATCAAATAGGACTTCTGGCTGCCTTTGGGCATACCAGAATTTAGTTTCTTATGTACAAAATCTGTTACATAGGCTGGAACATTAAGAATCTAA
>NC_025995.2:21273175-21415868 GCF_000442705.2 Elaeis guineensis
GCTGTGAAGGCCTCTAAAGGAAAGGAGGGGCTCCGCTCGCCTCCCGATCTAAACAATGGTTGTTGCCGCTGTTTCTTTTTTATTTTTGCCCATTCTTGATGAAAGTTGGCAACCTTATCTCGATTGGAAGGAAGGCGGAGCCCCTCCTTCGATCTTTGGAGGCCTTTCTAGTGGCCTCGACGGGCCTCCATCAGCCTCCACCGGCCTCTCCCTCTCCTTTCCTCCCCCCTCTTTCTCTCACTCTTCCTTTCTTTCCTTCTCCCTCTCCCTCTCCTTCACCTATTTCTTATTTAGAATGCCAGAATTGTCCCAGTCTGCTGCCGGTACAGTCCGATATACTCCGAACAGGATTTTGCTCATTGATTTTTTTATCGCATGTGTCATTGAGATTTAGATTGCATGTAGAGAACACTGGAATAGAAGTTTAAGGGATAAGAAAGTAGCCAATGCTTTTATTCATGCAAACATTCAGCTGCACAAAAATTAAGACTATTCCTAATATAGATGCTACCTTTTCTCTGGTCATGCATTTACATACCTGAAATAAACTTTAGATTCTTATTTGTTTACTTGTGTATATTAAGACAATTAGATCCTACTTTTCCAATTTCATGGTTGACAGATTGGTGAGTTGAGAAAAGAGTTAGAATCTGTCCGGAAGCATCGGAAGCAATATCGTAATCGTCGCTTATCTGTGCCAGTTCCTGTTGTGTCTTTGGTAAGAACATATGGATGATTATTCAATTATAAAAACAGTCTATTTTGTAACTTATTTTCTTTGGTTTTAAAACTATAAAAACGTTTTATTTTATAACTTATTTTCTTTGGTTTAAATTGAATTATAAAATTTCAGGTTGGATACACAAATGCTGGAAAGAGTACACTTTTGAATCGGTTGACTGGAGCTGAAGTTCTTGCAGAGGATCAGTTATTTGCGACATTAGATCCGACTACGAGAAGGGTCCAGGTAGAGATTGAACAAATTTTAGCAGACAACTTATCCGAACATCTAGTTGAAAAAAATACTACTAGGAGTAGCTTTAAGCAATAAGCATATTGTGTATCTCATGGTAAGTCGGCACCAATCATTTATTTCCAGAAACTTATAGCACATGCAGTGCATTGTCATTGATTGCCTTTTCTAAGCTCTTTGAGGTTAAGTTTTCATCTTTATGCCTGAATTTTTTCAGAGAACTTTCAAGCACACAACTAATTAGCAAAAAAAAACTGCTGTCAAAACTCCATTTATATAAGATTATTTTCTTGAGGGAATTAGGAAAGGCTATTGTCATAACTCAACAAGGATATTTGTCTTGGATGTGGGCTGTTTTTCTCTTGAGTCTTTGTTTGCTTACCAAGAAGGTAAGGTAAAGGAGAAGAGTTTAGATAAAAAGTTGAGAAGAGTGGGAGAAAATTATCGGGGGAGTGATTGAGTTATTGCATTGGTTCCTTTAGGGAATATTGGGTATTCATACTTACCATTTGCTCAATAGCAGCCTAGTATAAAAGTTTAGCTATATGCACTTAGCTTTATGAAGACTTTTTGTCATGCCCCTAACTTAGGGCGTAACAGATACTGGATGCTTGCAAGGTGAACCATACAAGCATGCAAGGCTATAGATCAAATCATGATAATTCCAAAGTAATAATAAATTTATTTTCAATTCTCGAGAATTAATTTAATAAAGATCCAATCAAATCATTCTCATAATAAATATCCCAAAGTAACAAGAGTCATAAAAATCCAACAATTATTATCATTCAAACCAATTAAAAATCTAAAATAACTAAACTAAATTAAACAAAACTAAGGAGACCAAATAACATGAATATCTCTAAGAGATCTAGTGCACTCCCCCATGTCTCAAGCACTTCATGATTCGGAATTTAGAAAATAGAGGGAAAGAATAATGAGCTATGCCAGTCCAGTAAGCAACATAACACATGAAAGTGGGGTCTAAGCATGCTAAACAAATAAATAATCAAACAACATAATACTGACTGAGAAGAAATTAAATCTCGAATAATACACATATTTCTTTTCAAAACTTATTTTTCATAAATTGATACTAGATCCAACTTTAGGCTATGGCCGCATAATCTAGTGGCATGGATCAGATAGCAGATACAGGGTGCACAAAGTGTCAGATAACGTATACCTCTATTCTAATTATTAGTGGCTCGATGTCAAAATTATTTTCTCAAATTACAAATCGATAAATCCAATCCATAATCCCTATTGGCGGGGCCAGATTATACCCATGCTAAGAATATATATATATGTGTGTGCGCGCGCGCGTGCGCAACAAATTTAATAAATTATCCAGTCAAAATTTTCATTTCTCAAAGTAAATCATATGTTTAAAATAACTTTTTACAAGCATATCAAAATGCATACTATGTAAAACAACCAGAGCAGTATTAGTAACATGCTTGATCCATTTTAACAAATAGAAAATAGAGATCATAAATCAAATTTAATAAACTAATTGTAATTTTCCAAAGGCTAGAAACGCTTTGAAGCACTTCACCTATTCGATATTGTTAAAATACAATTAGTTTTATTATTATTTTAGAAGCCAAGCAAACTTAAAAAATCGAGGTACTACCAGGGATACAGCTTCATATCCAACAAGGATGAAGAAGGATAGGGCTGGTTGGGTGGTAAGGCTCAACAATTTGGTCCGTCCCCTGTTGACCATGAGCACCAGGCCATTAGGCAGCAGTCCTTCCCCTAGTTTGTCAAAGAAAAGAAGAAGAAGAAAAGAAAATGAAAAAAAGAAGAAGAAAAGAAAAAGAAAAGAAGGAAAAGGGAAAAAAGGAAAAGAGAAGATCACTTTCCCATATTTTGATTTGAATTTTTGGCCTTCTTTCTTTTCTAGCACATGGTATAGGTGTTGTGCCCAATGTTTTAACTTTTAAATTTCATGGGGTAGGGACATCCAGGTTTCTTCATGGAGCAGGACTCCCATGTCCCGCCCCATCTCAGCAGCTATATCAGTCGAGCATCTAAGTAGCTAACCTCTGTCTCTCTTCCTGTCTTTTCTTTCTGTTTTTACTCTCTTTCTTTGTTTCTTCCTTTTTTTTTTCTTCCTACTTTGCTTCGTTTCTTTTTTTTGGTTTTTAACGGGCGAAGTCGGCAACGTTCACCCCTATTTCAAACTGGAGGAGGGTGGAGGCCCTCCTTCAGCCTTGGCCACCCTCAGCTCCCTTGGTGCTGCTAGCTCATTGTCCGAGGGCCTCCGGTGATTCGTTGAGATCTCCCCCTCTCTCTTCTTCCCTCCCTCCGCCCTTACTGAGCTCGGATGGCCTCTGGCGGCCATCGAAGGTCCTCTCTTTCTCTCCATTCCTGCTCTCCCCCCTCTCTTCCTCTTTTTCTTCTCCCTCCCTCCAAGATGGCCGCTGTGCCTTTTTTCATGCCGTAACTAGACTGGTATCTCGCCGATATGGTTTGGCATGGCCTGAACCATCCATTTTGTGACGGTTCAGCGATCAGCGGTTGTGATAATGCATCACATTGTTTGAGAGTCATATAATGAATGAAATGCTTAATTATTAGTCCTCTTTAAGCAGTGGTTACATAGTTCTTCCTTGTCCCACCTTGGAACCTATTTAGAGCAGTTACTTGATATTTGGTATCTCTTGCTTGTATCTTTTGTTAAATCAGATTTATTCATTATTCCCAGTTTTAGTTTTGCTGTCTCTGGAGCTGTTTGCCTGATCATCATTTGAATCTGGTGACCTGAACATTCTCTGTCAAAAGTTAAGTGATTATTAGATGAGATCATAATGTTTAAGAGCTTCAAATTGTGAAAGTAAACACTATGACATAAATCAGTAAAAAAACAAAAGTTAGAACTATGGTATTTCGAGTCATCACTACTTCAATGGTTGTGCATTTGGCAACAAATCACCATCCATTACTTTGTTTTTAGCACACCAAGCCTCTCAAAATTGTTATTTATCAGTTTTTTCCAGTATCGGGAGCAGAAGGTTGTTTTTGAGAGCAAGTATCGTGTTTATGGAACCTGAAAGATCTGATGCATTTTCTTGTATTTTACACAACCCAAGGAAACTTTATTTTATCTTGAACATGGAAACTCAATCCAAAACATTCTTCTATAGTTTCATGAACAATATGACCCAGGAAATGGAGATCTAATCGACATTGTCTTCAAGAAAATGTAAGTTTTTGATAATACTTCATGGTGGTTATAATTGGTGAACATGTTTCAAGATTTCAAGATCTTCTCTGTCATAAAACCTATTCTGGTATTTTTCACAGTCAAGATGTGTCAATATATACTCCATAGACAGATATATCAATGAAATTCTTTTTGCACACTCTTTTATCTGCATTTTGGTGGTATTTTTCAAGGTCGAGATATGTCAATAATTTATACTCCATCGACAGAAATAAATCAACGAAATTCATTTTTCACACTGGTCTTTAATCTAAATAATATTGTAAATTTGTAACCATTCCACAAACTTGCCTGGAAATTGAAGACTATTTCTTCCTATTCTTGTTTGGTGTAGATATGTGTTGTGAATGATTGTACTGATGGTATTGACTATAACCGACACATGGTAAGAACCACTGCAAATGTGTCTAGAGGGCTGCCCAGCATTGTCCAACATGGTTATTTAATATAAATGTCGCATTAATGTATTTATTCTCATGCATCATAAAGAAGTGTGTTTATACAAGCCACTTAATTCCAATTTAGTGTCTCTTGTATGTTTTATTATAACCTATAAGTTAATTGATCTTTTCCCCTAAAGCCCACACTCATATGGTGATATTTTCTGTACAATTGAGATATCTTAATCTGATAGTTTATTTTGTTTAAGGAAATGTATGTTCTGACATTTTTATATGTAATTACCAGATGAAAAATGGGAATGAATTCCTTCTGACTGATACTGTAGGATTTATTCAAAAGCTACCCACTATGCTGGTACGTACTTGCTAATTATGTAATTATTCTTTTACATGAAAATTTGTTTCTTTTTGTCCACAGTTTGGGAAACATGGCTATAGTACATAGGTGCATGCTAGAAACTATAAGCAGAAAATAAGGGATGTTTCATGAATTATAATTGGAATTTTCTTTTAATATAAGGGTAAAAGAAGGATGGATGGTTTGTGGACTCTCAAAAATTGACCCATTTAGAATTATAAGCTAATGTTCTTTAATGGTTGGAAGAAATGGTAATTTGCACTTATTTTTTCCGAATCTGCCAGAAGCAAAATACACATTATATTGTCAAGCTAACAAGAGCAAACAAAAATTTTCTATTTGATCTAGCAACTATATTCATGGAACTGAATTCTGCCAATGCTTCAAATATTGATTATCGAACCCATATCGACTGGGGTGTGTACGGTAAGCATTGAGCATGACCGCAAAGCATGAGCTGGTAGTTCAATCAATAAGTATGAGCTGAAAAATATGAAGTGACACTTCTGGATATGTCAGGAAGCACAAAGAGTCATGATGCGTAGTCATTGATAGCACCAAAAATAACTCTACTCACTACGTAGGTAGGATGAGTCGAGATCGTATCCTCAGGGACCTTGGGCTAAGTTGAGGTTGTAAAATAAAAGAAAGAAGCGTTGTTTTTTATTTAGAAAATAAATTATCTTAAAATTGATGTAATAAGAAAATAAAGAGCTCGGGAGTTTTGAATTAATTTTGCACTAGTAGAGTTATATCTCTTTTTTTTAATTAAATAGATGTGATTAATCTTAGGAAAAATACCTGTCTTTCCTCGGCACGCTCCGTACCCGTAGATCACGGCGCGTCTCCAGAAAGTACCAGGTAAACAACTCTTCTTTCCTCGGCACACCCCGTATCCGTAGATCACGGTGCGTCTCCGGAAAGTAAAAGTTGTTCCTAATATTAATTTAACAAGAAAGCATAAATAAAAGCATATGAAAGGGAGCAAATAAAGAACTCATGACAATTTAAATAAAAAGCATAATCTTTATTGCATATAAAGAAATACAGGAAAGTTTAGAACAATAAACCATCTCTGTGTCGTTACAAGATTTCTTCTCCACTTCCGAGACTGCTAGCCTAGCTGCTCATGAAGTAGTCCCTTTCTATTCCTCTATGCAAGGTTCTAGAAAAATTTTTGGGCTCTCCCTCCAATGGGAGTACAAAAGCCTTTTTATAGGTGTTAGGAGGGAGGAGTTTTACATGGTTTTCCGATGTGGGACTAAAGAAAATACTAATGACTAAAAAATGGATGGATGAGATGAAAAGATCATAAACAGATAAAGAAAATACAAAATTTTCCACTTGAGGCCTTTTCAAATAAAAATTTTTTTCCTTTAATTTGCTCGCCGCTGTGTCTGCCATGCCAAATTCTCCCCGCGTACCCGCCGTCCCGCATGCCCCGCTGTGCGCGCGCCTGCTCGCATCCGTCCGCCCGCGTCCACGCTCACCCGTGCGCTCACGAGCTCACGCCGCATCCACCCCGCGTCCACTCGCGCGCCCAGGAGAATTCAACGTGAAACAACTTTTTCATATTCCAAAAAGAAACTTTTGTTTCTTCACAATGACATCTATATCCTTTTGGATTCCTTGCATAGTATCTTTATTTTCTATAATACCGTATGCGTCTTTCTTTTATTTTAATTTTGTTTTAAGTCCAATTTTCTTCAAACTTGAATCTTTTTGATCTATGAATCGGACTCTTTGTATCGGCGATTACCTTTCCTGTAAAACATAAAAAGAAACATCAAATTCTTAATAAATAAAATAAATTAAATATAATTTTCTGCTTTAGATGACTTAAATTAAGTGTTTATCACACCCTCCAACTTGAATTTTGCTCGTCCTCGAGTAAAATAGATATATCAGCATTGTGTACCGACTTGGTCTTGAATCAAAAATTAGGTTAGGCATCCCAAAAGGTAGATGATACTTGGTCAGACCATTAAAGAGATATTTCATTGGATTATCAATTTGACCCAATTAGTGGCTGAGTATTAACTAAAGAAATTTCAGAGCTTTTCTTTCACCAACTCCCCACTTTACTCTTTAAATCCTCTAACTTAATGGGAAAGAGGTTTATTATCTTCTTGCAATTTAGTCCCCTTAATATATATATATATATATATATATTTTTTTTATATAACATTGTCTACCTTTTTACGCGAACCACAACGCTTACTTAGGCGAAAGGGCTCGGTTACTCAGTAGGAAATCAATGTTGTTTTTTTTTTTAATTTATTTTTTTTTAATTTATTTTTTTTTTAAGTAAATTTTAAGGAGAATTTTTGCATACCTTGATCTTTCCACCCAATTTCTCATGAAGCAGATTCTTTATTGAGATCAGTAAGAAGAGGGTTGTAGAATCACTCCTAAAATTTGGTCTAGTCTAAACCCTACCATTCATTGGATTTTCTTAATAATTTATTCCTCAGTATCTCTAAAATTATCTTGACCATTAATCATTCATTGTTTAGGATGTCTAATTGACTCTTAATCAAAATAAAATTTGGATACACAAAATTAATTATTTCTGACCATACTCGAGGATTTGATTAATTTCCTCCCCCCCCAACTTAATCTACATTGTCCTCAATGGAGTAGGAAAGCAAAGAAAATAAAAGGAGAGAGTGCACCTGGGATAATTTTGCTTCGGAAGTTGAAGATAGCTTCATTGATTAATAGGCTCTTGTTCTAAATTCCTGCAGCTGCGGTAAAGTAAAAAATATGAAATCATTGGGTTGCCTCCCAACAAGCGCTAAGTTTTACGTCTTCAGCCAGACTGAATTGAGTATTATGGCGGTTTTGGATCCACTAAATCAACAGATTCAATTAATTCTCCATCACTAATTCCATCTATATAAGGTTTCAATCGCTGACCGTTCACTTTAAAAGTGTTTCCCTGTTTAGGATTTTTGAGTTCTATAGCTCCATGAGGAAATACCTGAGTTACAATGAAAGATCCGTCCCAACGTGAGTGAAGTTTTTCAGGAAACAGATGCAACCTAGAATTGAAGAGCCAAACTTTTTGATTGGGCTCGAACGTTTTTCGTGCAATAAATTTATCATGGTATGCTTTAGCTCGAGCCTTATAAATTTTGATACTCTCATACGCTTCATTACGTAGCTCTTCAAGTTCATTTAATTGGAGTCTCCTATTGGAACCTGCATTTTTCATATCAAAGTTAAATTATCGTATGGCCCAAAATGCACGATGTTCCAATTCCACCGGCAAATGACAAGCTTTTCCGAATACAAGTCGATAAGGAGACATTCCTATGGGTGTTTTAAAAGCAGTACGGTAAGCCTATAATGCATCGTCTAAGCGAAGAGACCAATCCTTTCTATCGGGCCTAACCGTCTTTTTTAGGATATGTTTAATCTCCCTATTTGACACCTCTACCTGACCATTAGTTTGGGGGTGATATGGTGTGGCCACTTTATGTGAAATATTATATTTTTTCATAAGTGCTTCAAAATATTTATTCGTAAAATGAGTCCCCCCATCACTAATGATCATCCTTGGGAAGCCAAATCGACTAATGATGTTTCGTTGGATAAAACTAATTACAATTTTATTATCATTAGTCCGTGTAGCTATTGCCTCCACCCATTTTGATACGTAATCAACTGCCATCAGAATATATTCAAATCCAAATGAGGCTGGAAAAGGTCCCATGAAATCAATCCCCCAAACATCGAAGATTTCTACTATTAAAATGGGGTCAGCGGCATCATATCCTTCTTGGATAAATTTTCTGTTTGCTGACATTGCAGACAACTTCGGCCAAATTCATGGCATCCTTGAAAAGCGTTGGCCAATAAAACCCACTCTGCAGTACTTTTGCTGCAGTTTTTCTTCCACTAAAATGTCCCCCACATGCCAAAGAATGGCAAAAAGTGAGAATGCTTTGGAATTCACTCTCGGGGACACAACGGCGAATAACTTGGTCAGGACAGTATTTGAATAGTTCAGGTTCTTCCCAGAAATAATGTTTAATTTGCGAGAAAAATCGATCCTTTTCTTGTTTTGTCCAGTGAGAAGGTACTTGTCCTGTTGACAAGTAATTGACAATATGGGCAAACCATGGAGGACGGCTAGAGGAGATTGCGAAAAGTTGTTCGTCAGGAAATTTTTCTTTGACCTCATCTATGCCTATCGTGTGTTCAACTAAGATCCTGGAGATGTGATCAGCTACCACATTCTCAGAACCCTTCTTATCTCGGATTTTCAGATCAAATTCTTGTAAAAGAAGGATCCATCTGATCAAACGCGGTTTAGTATCTTTCTTTGAGAGGAGATGTTTCAGAGCCGCATGATCAGAGTAAACTAGAACCTTAGACCCTAACAGATATGAGCGAAATTTTTCAAGGGCGAACACTACTGCTAGTAGCTCTTTTTCTGTTGTGGTGTAGTTTAATTGGGCATCGGAAAGAGTCTTGCTAGCATAATAGATCACATGTGGCTCCTTATTGATTTTTTGACCTAAGACGGCACCTATTGCAAAGTCAGAGGCATCACACATAATCTCAAATGGAATGGACTAGTCAGGGGGTTTTATTATGGATGTTGTTGTCAGGGCTGTTCGTAATGTATTGAACGCTTTCAAACAGTCTTCATCAAAGACAAATGGTGTATCCTTGGCCAACAGATTGCACAAGGATCTTGAAATCTTGCTAAAATCTTTGATGAAGCGTCTATAAAATTCGGCATGACCTAAGAAGGATCGTATTTGTCGGACCGAAGTAGGGGGTGGTAGTTTTGAAATGACCTCAACTTTGGCTTTATCTATCTCGATCCCTTTTTCAGAAATAATATGTCCTAATACAATTCCTTTCCGCACCATGAAATGGCTCTTTTTCCAACTTAGGACAAGATTTGTCTCCATACACCGTTTAAGAACTTTGGAAAGATTATGGAGACAATTCTCAAAGGTGGTTCCAAATACAGAAAAATCACCCATAAAAACTTCAAGACATTTGTCTACCATATCCGAAAAAATGGCCAGTATGCACCGTTGAAATGTAGCGGGTGCATTGCAAAGCCCGAATGGCATACGCCGAAAAGCGAAGGTGCCATAGGGGCAGGTGAAGGTAGTCTTTTCTTGATCATCCGGAAATACAGGTACTTGATTGTACCCTGAATAACCATCAAGAAAACAGTAGAAACTTTGTCCTGCTAACCGTTCTAGGATTTGGTCGATGAAGGGCAATGAAAAATGGTCCTTCCTAGTAACGGCATTCAGTTTTCTATAATCTATGCATACTCGCCATCCAGATGATATGCGAGTTGGAAGTAGTTCACCTTCTTCGTTCTCAACCACAGTAATACCAGATTTCTTAGATACTACTTGAGTGGGACTGACCCATTTCCTATCGGATATGGGGTAGATGATTCCAGCATCTAACCACTTTACCACCTCTTTCTTTACTACTTCACGCATGTTTGGGTTCAATCTCCTCTGCATATCTCGATGGGGTTTGGCATGTTCCTCAAAATGAATATGGTGCATGCAAATGGAGGGGTCAATTCCTTTTAAATCGGCAATGGACCAACCGATAGCCTCTTTGTGTTCCTTCAGAATACCAACCAATTGTGCTTCCTGATTAGGGGTCAAGTCTGATGCAATGATTGCCGGGAGAGTGTCATTGAGTCCTAGAAATACATACTTGAGTGTAGCAGGAAGGGGTTTCAATTCTAACATAGGTGGTGATTCTAAAGATGGGACTATTGGTGTACTGGCTAATGTGGGCAATGGCTTATACTTGATTGTCCATGGAGGAGTGGTTTTATCGTGTGGTGTATCCAACAAGATGTTAACTTCTTTCATATATTTCTCAAAGTCACACACTCCAAAGTGAGCCAAGCAAGTATCTAAGGGTTCTGGTGCTAGAATTATGGGTGTTACATCTTCTATAATATCTTCTAGTGTATCTACTTCGAAGCAACTATCCATTGATGGTCCTTGAGAAGCACCAAACACATTCAGTCTTAGTTTCTTATTCCCAAACGATACGTCCATGACTCCTGTCCTATAATTAATGCATGCATTTGCCGTAGCTAGGAAGGGTCGTCCTAAGATAATGGGAATTTGTCTGGGGTTGCCACTTAATTCCATATCGAGAACCAGAAAATCAACTGGAAAGTAAAACTCATCTACCTTGACCAAGACATCCTCAAGCATTCCACGTGGTTCCTTAATTGATCTGTCGGCTAACTGCAGTGTGACTGATGTGGGTTTCAGTTCTCCGAATCCAAAAAGTTCATACACCGAACTAGGTAAAAGATTCACACTTGCCCCTAAATCCAGAAGAGCTTTTTCAATGTGATAATCTCTTATAACACAGGAAATGATGGGGGCTCCTGGGTTCTTAAGCTTTGGAGGAGTGGCATACTGGAAGACAGAACTAGCCTGTTCAGTGAGACGTACTTTCTTTGGGATTTGTGATCTAGATTTACGTTTTTGGATGTATAAATCCTTCAAAAATTTGGCATGAGCAGGGACCTGTTTGATTGCGTCTAGAAGAGGAAGATTAATTTGGACTTGCTTAAACAATTCCAACATCTCATCGAGTTTTCCTCCCTTCTTATCTGCAGGAATAGGGGCTTTCAGGGCATCCGAAAATGGGGCTTTAGGCAAATAAGATGATTCCGGTGCAGTTGGTTCCTTCTCTATTTTCAGGTCCTCCTTGTTCTTGGGTGTTTTGGATTCGGTTAGAGGTTTAGGGTCGGTCACTAGTATGTTCAATGACCTTCCCACTTCTCAGAGTCATGATTGATTTGGCATGTTCAGAAAAAGCTTCTGGGATATTAGAACTCTCAATCACAAATTGCCCTCTTGGGTTGCTCTTGGGTTGGCTAGGTAATTTTCCTCTTTCCCTCCTACTGAATGCAGTCGCTAGTTGACCTATTTGGGTCTCTAGCTTAGCAATGGATTGTGTGTGGGAGTTAAGGGTCTGAGTGTTGACTTCTAATCGTTCTAGTGCTTTCAGAACTTTTTTCTCAAAAGCTGAGCTGTGACCAGTAGAGACGGTTGAGGAACATTTTGAAATTGATGGTATGGTCCATGCCTATATGTTGGGTCCTGATATTGAGGTCGAGGTGTGGCAGGACCAACCACTGGTTGTGGTCTCCAGGAAAAATTTGGATGGTTTCTCCAGCCGGGGTTATAAGTGTTCGAATATGGATCGTTTCCTGGTCTGCGAGCTTGTTGGACTTGAACTTACTGAACCTGCTCGTGCACAAACTCAGAAAATTGATGTGCGGCTGAGTATTCACTAACAAAATGGTTCGGACTTGTACACAATGCACAAACTTCTTGGATTGGGTTAGGTGGAATCGGAGATTGTCCAGTATTTAGAAGACGATCTAATTTTTGGGACAGTTCATCTACCTTATGATGGATATCTATGGCATTTCCTACTTCATATATTCCACCTCTCTTTGGGTTTAACATGGGTTTATCTCTAATAGAGGCAGACATATGATGTAATGAATTTTCACTTAAAATTTCAAACAGTTGCCATGCCTCATCCTCACTTTTCAGCATGAATGTCCCACCGCATGATGCATCGACCATTTGTCGATGTCTTTCCGATAGCCCATCATAAAAATATTGGATTAACTGCCACTTGGGTACAGCATGGTGGGGACATTTTCTAATAAGGTCCTTTAATCTCTCCCATGTTTTATGAAACATTTCTCCATCTAATTGGGAAAAACTAGTTATGGCTTTCCTTATTTGATTAGTTTTTCCTATGGGAAAATATTTCTTGAGAAACTCTCCTTGCAACTGGTCCCAGGTTGATATAGTCATGGAATCCAAAGTATGTAGCCAATATTTGGCTTTATCCTTAAGTGAAAAAGGGAATAATTTTAACCTAAGAGCATCATCGGAGAAGTTGTGAATTTTGACAGTTGAGCATATCTCAAGAAATTCTTCAAGATGTTTATAAGGGTCCTCATTACTAAGTCCATAAAATGAAGGTAACATTTGGATTATACTGGACTTAATTTCATATTGAGTAGCCTCCACAGGGGGCACTTGAATACAAGGAGAGTAGGTATATGTGGAAGGAGTAAAGTACTCCTTCAATTGCTTGGGTGGATCATTCTCCTGATTTCGGTCCATATTTTTACGTCTGTTGGCTCTAAAGGTTCTTTCTATTTCTGGATCAAAAGGTTGGATTTCTGGTCATAACGATCTACGGCCAAGCATACACCTTACAATTATACTGTAGAGCAAACACAGAAAATTTTTTTTTTTATAATATATATTTTTATAATAAAGTGAGAAAAGAATGAAGAAAATCTAAAGAGAAGAACCTAAGAATCTTAAATTTATGAAAAGGGAGAAATTAGTTAATGTTTAGATGTTAATTGCAATCAACTTAAACAATCATAGACTCTCTATCCTAAGGTTAACTTAGATCTAGACAGCTCCTAACTTCCAAGACCGCCTTTGAGCACTCCAAGCTCAAGATTGACTAACTGACTCGGCCAGGTAAGCGTAAGATGTGGGAGGTTCCCTGCTCGTTGCTTTCCTTAGACACCAACTGAGTTGGCCAGGTCAGTCAACGGAACCAATTGAAAATCACTTTCTTTAACCACTTGCCTTAGACACCGAGCAATTAACCAATCTACACTCGGTTCAACTCTAGAGCTTTCTTATCCTATTGAGCTCGAAATTTCTAGGGCTGATGTCTAGTTGATTTTAGATTAAGGTCTAGGTTATGCAAATGTAAGAGAGTGATTTTTGGGCCAAGGAAGGGTGATCAAATCTCCACCTTATCTGGTTAATGGGTTATTGCCCTTAAGATTAATTATGGAGATGCAATGCAAAGAAACAAGGTGTCCAATCAAGTTAGAAATTTTTATATTTGAAGTTACGCTATTTTAGTTAAGTGTTATGAAATGTCAGTGGCTTCTCTTTTTTTTTTTTTAAAAGGTTTATAGTTTTATCTTTTTATATATATTTTTTTTTTATTTTTTTATTTTTTTTAGTTTTGCAAGAAAATAAGTTTAAGTGATTAAGTCTAAAAAGCAATAAATCACTAGGCTATAAAAAGTAGCAAATTATTCTAAGCAGAAAAATTCCTAAGATTAAAAAGTAGTAAATTAGTTATGCAAGGTAATTATGTAATTATGCAAATAAGATTATCTAGCTAGAAAGCACTGAAAAAAAATTTAAAGCGAGAAATAAAAACTGAAAAGCATTTTTTTAAATTTTTTTTTTTAAAATTTTTTTAATTCAACCGTGCCAAGATCCCCGGCAACGGCGCCAAAATTTGATGCGTAGTCGTTGATAGCACCAAAAATAACTCTACTCACTACGTAGGTAGGATGAGTCGAGATCGTATCCTCAGGGACCTTGGGCTAAGTTGAGGTTGCAAAATAAAAGAAAGAAGCGTTGTTTTTGATTTAGAAAATAAATTATCTTAAAATTGATGTAATAAGAAAATAAAGAGCTCGGGAGTTTTGAATTAATTTTGCACTAGTAGAGTTGTATCTCTTTTTTTTTAATTAAATAGATGTGATTAATCTTAGAAAAAATACCTATCTTTCCTCGGCACGCCCCGTACCCGTAGATCACGGTGCGTCTCCAGAAAGTACTAGGTAAACAACTCTTCTTTCCTCGGCACGCCCCGTATCCGTAGATCACGGCGCGTCTCCGGAAAGTAAAAGTTGTTCCTAATATTAATCTAACAAGAAAGCATAAATAAAAGCATATGAAAGGGAGCAAATAAAGAACTCATGACAATTTAAATAAAAAGCATAATCTTTATTGCATATAAAGAAATACAGGAAAGTTTAGAACAATAAACCATCTCTGTGTCGTTATAAGATTTCTTCTCCACTCCCGAGATTGCTAGCCTAGCTGCTCATGAAGTAGTCCCTTTCTATTCCTCTATGCAAGGTTCTAGAAGAATTTCTGGGCTTCCTCTCCAATGGGAGTACAAAAGCCTTTTTATAGGTATTAGGAGGGAGGAGTTTTACATGATTTTTCGATGTGGGACTAAAGAAAATACTAATGACTAAAAAATGGATGGATGAGATGAAAAGATCATAAACAGATAAAGAAAATACAAATTTTTCCACTTGAGGCCTTTCCAAATAAAATTTTTTTTCCTTTAATTTGCTCGCCGCTGCGTCTGCCATGCCAAATTCTCCCCGTGTACCCGCCGTCCCGCATGCCCGCTGCCGCGCCCGCTGTGCGTGCGCCTGCTCGCGTCCGTCCGCCCGCGTCCACGCTCACCCGCGCACCCACGAGCTCACGCCGCGTCCACTCGCGCGCCCAGGAGAATTCAACGTGAAACAACTTTTTCATATTCCAAAAAGAAATTTTTGTTTCTTCACAATGACATCTATATCCTTTTGGATTCCTTGCATAGTATCTTCATTTTCTATAATACCGTATGCGTCTTTCTTTTATTTTAATTTTGTTTTAAGTCCAATTTTCTTCAAACTTGAATCTTTTTGATCTATGAATCGGACTCTGTATCGGCGATTACCTTTCCTGTAAAACATAAAAAGAAACATCAAATTTTTAATAAATAAAATAAATTAAATATAATTTTTTTCTTTAAATGACTTAAATTAAGTGTTTATCAAGTCACTTCATTGGATAAGTATAAGGTGGCAAACACAAACAAGGTGGCAGTTCAATGGATAAGCACAAGCTAGCAAGCACGAAAATCCTAATTCTTTGATATTTGCAACTTAGTCCTGGAAATTTTCTTATTTGGCCTTGGAGCAATGATAATGTTGCCACATTGTGACTTAGGTGTAACAGTTCAAAACAGGGAAACAGCCTCTCTGCACATGGAGGTAAGCTTGCATATGTTTGACCCTCCCTAGATAGTAATGGGAGGGTTGTACATAGGGACACCGACTCTAATCCCTTGGATTTATATTCCCAAAATAATGCTGCAGGACTAATTTATTTCCAAGTGATTCCCTGCAGATGCATTGATTAATGCTGTAAAGTATGTAGTTCAAAACTTCAAATTATCAATTAATTGTAAATAAGACCAAGCTTTTGAAGTTTCATTTTTAAACTGATCTAGTTGGTTGAGATGGAACCGAAGCTACCACCCAATTTCACATTTCAGTTAGTTTCAGCTGACACTAACTTGTGTGTTAGTTTAATTTCAGTGCTTTTAGCCAGTTGAGTTTTAGTTTTTTTTTAGTGTCTAGAATTATTGGGATAATTTTTAACTTATTTAAGTTCATTGACTATCAAGATGTGAAATTTAAATGATTTTTCTCTCTTTTGAACTGATAATAGAGATGTGCATTAAGCATAATCCTTGATGAGCCAAGACCTCTAGAAACGCCCTTGTTAGTTATTACAGTACTTTATAAAGACAGAACAACTAGAAACAAGACATTTCATAGGACTAACATAGTTGGCAACTTGGCATATAAAATAGATATTGCACTATCTAACTGTGTATATTTGATTAAATTGCCACTTGATGTCATATATATAAGAGAGATGCTTAATCATGCTAAAGGGCTTAATATATTCGTGAATTCTACGAATAGTTGAAGAAACAATTTGAATACACAAGGCACTAAAATGCTTCAAAATTTCTAAATACAGAGAATTTTTGAACAGTTCAAGTTCAAAGAGTAAATAGGATATATTTGCATTATAAAATACCAGCATATTTAATGAATTCACTGGTACGAAATATTAATTCGTGCCTAAAATTGTCAAAATGACACAAAGAACCTATATGATACGAGAACACTTTCTAATGTTGTGTAATAATTTCTTGGCTTATTTTCTTTGTGATTGTTTGGACTTTCGACTAAAGCTCAGAAACTTGGAGTGAAACTTTCAAAATCGCCAAAATTTCCAAAGCAAAAACTCCATGAACCTAGCTGAGAGACCAAGTTTTTTCACTTTGAATAGGATGCTAAGGTGCTGGGTAATTACATAACCTATCTCATACGTCCCCACTTGGCTAAACAAGCATCTGAACCCCTAGATTTGCACTTAAATAGGCTGTTCTTGTCTTATCATATTTTTAAGTATTTATCATCTTTGGACTTCTATATGCATGCCATGTTGGGTATTTTTAGACTTGATAGACTCTTTTGACAATTGCATCATTAGCATGCGTTGTTAGAATTGATCCTATGCAATGGATGTATAGGTCATTCTTTTGCAAACATGTATGTCATGATGAGTTGCATTACTACCATACATTAACATGTCCAATCATAGATTAATTACATCATATGCATGGCCCATATCGCATGGGATTCTAATCCTTTACCTAGGCATGTCAACGAATTGTGTTTTCATCCAAATTTGACTTGATTGATGAAATATTGAAGCTTTCTCTTGACTTCTCAAGGTATGGAATGGTTTCATCTATGGTTGGTTGGAGATCTTGGCCTAGTGCTAGTGTTCTGCTATTGATAAGGGGACTCTCAGGCTTGTAGGGATCAGCCCAAGATTTGCCAAACTAGTATCCAGGCATGTACTGCCTATTATTTGTTTCATATAGTAATAGTATGTACTGTATTGAGTTGAGGCATAACGAACTACGGGGAGGGAAAGGGAAAGGAGCAGAGAGGAGGAGGAAGAGAGAGAGAGGGAGGGAGGGAAAGAGAGGAGCTTATGGAGAAGGGGGGAGAGGGAGTAGAGGAAGTGATCACTGGCAGAACTCCAACTGAGAGAGAGAGAGAGGAGGAGGAGGAGAGCTTACCTGACGGCATCAATCATCACCGAAGAGGGGAGAGAGGCTTCGATTGGGGACAGAGGTAGTAGAGGCACCGACCGAAGATTTGCTAAACCAGTACTAGAGGTTGTATTGGCTAGTGACCTATTTGGTACGGTATGGGTCTACACCATACCGTGCCAAGGTGTATTGGAACAAATGGAGAGAACAGGATAGGGAGAAGCAAAGGGAGGGAGAGAGAAAGAGGGAGGGGGAGAGAAATGGAGAGAGGGAGGAGGGAGGGAGAGAGGTGGAGAGTCTTACGTAGGCACTGATGCTAGTCCTTACCTTTGGGGCATTTTGTCAAGGAGGCCAAGGGTGGCGTGGACATGAAGCTAGGTGGCGAGGTGGGGGTAGGGTGAGAGGCCATGGCAAAGGGTGACCGCAAGAATGGGGAATGGGCCTACGTGGATGTGGGCAAAGGCTGATGGCAAGGATTTGCTTGACAGACGGGGGGTGAGGGAGGGGAACTTGGAGGCCATTAAGGGAGGGTTTAAAGGCTTAGAGGGTTCAAAGGGCATTGAAGGGTGAGGGTGGGGGCTCAGGAGGCTTTAAAGGCTAAGAGGGTAGAGAAAGGAGCTGAACTGACTAGACTGCCTGAACCGTTTCAATTTTTGATAGGTTTAGTTTGGTACAGCTCGAATCACATGGTTTGGGTCGGTCTGGCTTTCCTTATACTGGTTGATGTTGAAGAGGAGAGAGAGAGCGAGCAAGCAAGAGTTGTCGAACTCAAGAGCTCTCTTGAATGAACATTTGGTGAAACATGGTATGGGAGAGTAGTATAAATGAATTGACCTGAACAATTGAACCATCCTGATTTGGTACTGGTTTGGTTCTATGCAGGCCAAACACCTGATTTGGATCGGTTCAATGAATGTTGAATCTGCCTTATCCTAAAACTAAAATTGACTTTGATGTCTTTACATTAAGCATGCTCAAAGTAAGATTAACCTCCATTAAAATAGAAAAACCTTAAGTCTGGTGCATGTTATTGTAAGAATAGTAGCCTCTTCATCATTGACTAGGGTAAATTCAAGTGATTGCTGACCTATTAAATTACATATTTACATTAAGATCAAATTCTGTCTCACTAAGTCAAACATATGTAAAACAAGAATTGACTTCTAGAGCATTAAACGGAACAAATCTAAAGCAAAGTTGACTTCTAATTTATTAAACCATATAAGTCAAAAACTTGACTTCTATATCATTAAATTTGGAAAATATAAATTAAAACTCAATCAACTGAAATTCCTTTGTTATTAATGTAAACTTAATTTAATTTTCTAAGTCAAGAACCTTATTCTATACAACAATATGCCCCTTAACTAAGATTATACTATAAAATAAATATTCTAATAAAATTTCATATTCATTTAAACTGGCTCTCTCTCTGAGGGGGTTAGGTTAATTAATTATAAATTCTTGAATCTATTGAAAGTCACGAACTCATTGAAATTTTAAAACCTTCTCCTATATGATGAATTTGGCAATAGCATATTTAAAGTTATTTGATTATCATATGTTTATCCTTAGTAAATTAAGGGTTGTTTGTGATCCGATAGATTTTGACATGCCTAGTGGAGCATCACCAATTTGTGATTATTGTTTGAAAAATTAGTCGTTATGGCCGGTATAGCTTGAATCTTCTATTCTAAGTACTATGGCAACACTATGTGGTGCTTGGGTATGAAGCATCTGATATATTGGGAAATAACCCGCTATAGGTTCAAACCAGGTGATTCATCATTCATCTCACAGCAAGTTGAGCCGATTTTCAATTAGATCAATCCAACAAGCAACAGGTCAAAAAGGATGTTCATGTCATGGGCTGATCTAGTTATTTCGTGCTCTAGCCAAATACAATGGACCAGAGAAGAGGAGAAAGAGAAGTGCTGAAGAAGGCAGCCATCTCTAGCATCTCCTCCCTCTGGTGCTTCCAACTAATGCTCCATAGCCGGCACACCACCATTGATAGCAAAGAGAGCTGGAAGTCAAGATGCTGGAGTCACATCATCTTTACAGTCAAAGAAACAAAAGACTAGGAACATAAAAATTGATGGGATCGAGTTGTAGCCATTGGAGTCAGGTGAGGAGAAAGTGGATCAGCATATGTTTGGTGGGATGACTAACATGTCTAGTTTTGATACTTATGGAGTAGACCTCCTAGAATTGGCAAATGATGATTGATAATTATAATAGTCAATCATTAATTTTTCTTTTTTTTTTTTTGTCTAGACTTGAATGGAATATGTTATATACGGATGCTATTTTTATGCCAAATTATGGTTATAATTATGGACATCTTTAATTTATGGTTGATATTATGTGTTATTTTATGGTTCATCTTATGTGATTTTGGATAATTCTATCTTATGAGTGATGCTATTATGTTTGGTGGATGATATGGTGAATAGATAGAGGATCTTTAAATTATATTAATGTCAACATGACAATATGATGCTATGTGAGTAATATTTTATAACTCTATCGTAGATGTTTTTTCATTATTTTTTGGATAAAGATGATGTAAATATTGACTTTTATACTTGATAAGAAAAAATGTTTTGATATGTTTTAACTGCCTGATTTGGCCATGTGACAACCACTATCCACTTTCCGAAATGAAATACCAACCACTATATACCTGCTGTCTGCTTTCAAATACATTGGAAAGCACTTCTCGTTTGTGACCTCTACTACTTCACCAACTATTGGATGAGCACAATTTACCAAAAAAAAGCTATTGGATAATCACAAATGGGTTCTCAGATGTATAGTGAACAAAAACTCTTATAGTGAAGGCAATGATTATGTTTCAGTTGTTCATTAACAAAATATGGCCTTAGAACTATAGATGGAGAGGAAGAAAGCATTTTTTGTTTATTTCAAAGACTGTCGAATTTTTCCAAACCCAGCAGTTTGGCGCACACCAAACTAGACGGAACAGTTATTGGGTTGGTTTGTCTAGTCAATTCGATTTCCAAACTGAACCATTTTTTATAGAAACCCCTCACAAGCCTCCCTCTCTCTTAATTCTCCTCTCCCTCTACCCCTCTTGCCCAATCTCTCAAATACCCTCCCTCTCTCTACCTCTCTTGATTATACTCTTCCTATCTTCCTCTCTCCGACCCCTCTCTTGATGCTTCACAATGACAACAGCTCTAAGATGACTCCGTGATGACAACAGTTCCACGACGATGATGCCAACTAGGGTAAGGGTCCTACAATAGTGAGGTATGTCTCTTCCTCCCCCCTCTCTGTCCCACTCCCTCCCCCTCATTCCAGTACATCTCACCTTGGTACTATATGTACTAGTATCCTACTGAAGCGGTCACTGGCCGATACGTCCTCCGATATCAGTTCAACAAATCTTAGTTTATTCTTCCTTGGGATCTAAATATTTTTATATTGGTGGCTGATGTGTTCCTATGTAAGTAAACGGGATTTTATTCTTAAAGGTTGTTTAGTGCCATTCTAGAAGGAAGTTGAATATTTTGATCAGATTTGAGATAGACTTAAACATCCTCACACTTTTATGTTATTTTTTATACAGTACTGACATATAACATAATCATCATTTTTTTGGATGGATCTACAAAATAATCTGTATGGACATCGTAGTAAAAGTGTTGTCTTGGCAAAGGATTTAAACCAGGAGAGTACTAGATGTACTTGTGTGAGTGCATGTACTGGTGCACTTCCCACAATTGTTGGATATTTGTCGACCTTTAAATATGTGAATAAAGTTAAAAATAAGGTCCACTATCTCAGTACTGGATACCGTATCGGTACCTTACCGATTCGGTGTGGTATGGTATGGTACGCATCCTATGTTGAAATAGCTCCCAAATAATTTTTCTCAATTTTTATCTTGATACACCTCGGTACATATTAATATGCTTCAATACAAGTCAATATGCACCTCAGTACGAGGTGGTATGCCTCGGTACGGGCAGTTATACACTTGTACTGACTTGAAGTAGGGTTTCATACCGGTTTTATGGTATGATACGCCTTATACTTGGTGGTATGGGATGGTATGGCAAACCATGGTTGAAATGAAACAAACAATATGAAAAAACTGGCCAAAGCCAGTTGCCCATCCTAGTAAACCTCTCTTTCTTCATTCCTTGCGTGTCCTCTTCTTCCCAATCCAACCCAACCCTAGCACTCTTGTATCCATTCATTTCATTGGCCTCCACCACTCATCGCTGAAAACCATCCCCTCCTCATCCCTAAACCTAATACTACATTCATCAATTAGCCTCCATTACCCCCAAGCTTTAGGCAACATTGGCCTAGTTTTTTATCACCTAAGCTGGCTCCAACCCATCCACCATTGGCCCCAAATTCACTGTTTTTGAAGACTAAATCCACCAGTACCTGCCATCTCTGGCCCTAAATTCCCTCATGGAATATCAAGCTTCCTCACCCTACCCATCGATTCCCGTTTCCTCTGATTGCGACTTTGAAATATTAAAGCTTGAGATCAGCAATTTGGAGTTTTTGGAATCCTAATTCTTGAGAAATTATAGAAGTTATGAGTGGGTATATCATTCCTTTGTGTTCAAAACAGCTATTAGGTACTTAAATTTGAACTAGTGCATCTTTGAATAGCCTTATCAAAATCTCATGTTAGAGGATTGTTACAAGTGAGCATCTCCTTTAGGCATCACATTATCATCAAAGCTCCCCACCTTTCTTTTGGTTATGTTAAATGTTTTTTTATTTTTTTTGATTATTTTGTTTGGAGATGCAAATATTTGATACCTTTCTTGTGTCTCTTAGATGGAGTTCTTGCCATGGTGGAGATAAGAAAAACATATAACTGAGAGCCTGTTGAATTGTACTCTCTCTAGGAAGTAGTTTTGATGAATTGGTGTGAAGGTATAGGGTGGGATGAATTTAAAAAGCAAAAACAAAAACAAAAAGGTGCAGGGTGGGAGTGGGGAGGGTGCCATATTTGGTGACAGGAGGTTGGAAGGTGGTGGTGGTGTTGGATTCCAATAAGGAACAGAGCACCAAGATCAGGTGATGGTTGGTTGGGGCCGATGTCACTGACTGGATGATGGAGATTGTGACTGGAATGGAAGTCTTGGGAGGTGGAAGACCAAAGAGAAAAGGAGAACGGTGGAGAGGAAGGAGGAGATGGCAAGAAAAAGAAGAGAGAGAATGTTGAAGTGATGGGAGAGACGGTTTCTCTGTTCGCTCTTATTTTAATGTTTTATGAGGGGACAGGTGCCAGCCTGTCAAGGAGATGCTTGACTGTATGCAGTTGTGCGAGTGCATGTAGCATTCCTCTCAAACCAGAACCTTTGGCTTTTATGCCTTTCGTCTTGGTGACAAGAACTCAGGACCTGATGTCTATTACATATACTCATTGTAGTTTCTCAGATATTTTACAATTTTTTATATTTTTTCTATTTCTGTGAGAAATATGAAAAGAATATATCTAATCTGATCTAATGCTTCTACCCGATTCTAATGACATCACCACTGTTCTCAAGTAAATAGCAGTGCTTAGTGCTACAGCACACAATGATGCAGTCCAACACAAGAGACAGAAATACATGCCTCTGTACTTTGCCATTTATTCATCAGTTTTGGAATGGTATGATTATATATACCATACGATATAAATGAACATTTATTCATCAGTCCATTGTAATCTTTGTTTTGCTAAGAACATGTTGACCAAAATTCAAATGACTTGCAATTATAGATCAAAACAATTCATTTGTTTTCTTATTAACTATATTATAAAATCAATTATTTATTAACCACTTGATACATAAGTAAGAAACCTCTAAAACAATTGAAACTGTGTTTTTAAACATTTTAGATGTCACAGTTTATAATGAATGGTATTGATCATCAGTTTGGTTGTCACATTAGTCATTTTGGGTCGAAGGCTTCAAACAACTGTGTTGTGGATTTTCTGATGTCATTTCTGTTTCCCTCGAGCAGTCAGTCAGCAGATATTTCTTCCTTCCAACACCTGTCTGTTTGCTCAAACTCCTGTACAAAGGAGATTAGGCCAGGGAGGATGCACCAGCTGTTTTAGTGAATCTGGGAGTAGAGGCCCAGAAAGGAAAGCAAATTGAAATACCTTAAATTCCAAAACATCATCAAACTTTTTTGTCCATTCCTCCCAGATTTTGATGACGAATAGCAAGTGTCTCCCAGATGTGTCTTATCGATACAATTTTCTCGATGTTTCCCCTTTTTACAGAAAGCAGATGAGGAAGTTCCATAGTTAGGGAACCCATGTTTCCTGGTAGCAGTGCTTCACTCATGCTTTATCTGATATAATCCACACAGTTGGTTTCCATGCTCTTTGATGTATTTTTTATAACTTTAAACTTTCAGTCAGTTACTGTTCTGGAACTTATCAATGCCTTGAAGTTTTGCTGATATATGATGAGAAAGTTGCATTATTCTTGGTTAATAACTGAATGTTTCTTAGAGAGCATGAAATTAAAAGTCAAATTGTTTTGCTGTTGAAATAATATTCTGCTACAGGTTGCTGCATTCAGAGCAACATTGGAGGAAATATCTGAGTCATCACTTCTGGTTCATGTTGTGGATATTAGGTAACATCTTGTCACATTAATGAATAACCACTTTATATTGCATTCTGTCGTCAACAATCAGTTACTAAGCTTGGTGAATTTTGTCTTTTTGATTCTACCAAGTTCAGCCATCCATTAGCTCAGCAACAGATGGATGCTGTCGATAAGGTTCTACAAGAATTAGATGTGGCATCAATTCCAAAGTTGGTTGTGTGGAATAAGGTAGGACTGTGTTCTTAGGACTATATATTCTTCTTTGTTGTCATATGTGAGAATATTATTACTTATTAGTTTATGTATGGAAATAAACTATTTGCTTATTCTATATTCTTAGGATATTTTGGTAAGTAGTATGAGTTAATACCTTATTTTCTTAAAAGGAACATATACAAGATGATAAATTTTCCATTGTCAACAGCCACACTCTTGATGGTTCTTTTGTAGAAAGGCAAATTTTTGGTATTTCTCTATCTAATTTTATTTTGGGATATCACCTTAAATGCTGGCAGATGCACTAATAAAAATGGCTGGCTACATGAATCCAGTTGTGTAGTTATAACTGTATGATGCTTGCTGCAGGTTGACAAGACTGATGATCCACAAAGAGTAAAAAGTCAAGCTGAAAAACAAGGTGTAATTTGCATATCAGCGATAAATGGTGATGGCCTAGAGCAGTTCTGCAATGCAATTCAAACAAAACTTAAGGTATAAGTTGCTTTCACTACTTATTTTTCTGAAATTTGTGTATAATCAATTTATTCTCAATATGGATGTTAATTCTAGTCATTGAGTTCCATTTGGAATTATTTTCATAGGATTCGTTGGTACCAGTTGAAGCTTTTGTTCCATATGACAAAGGGATGCTCCTAAATACCATACATCAAGTTGGAATGGTGGAGGAAACAGTAAGTATCATGTTATGACCTCAAAACTTGCTAATAATTTGGTACAAAACATTATAGATACCTGAACTGAATTATAACAGTGAACGAATCTGGTGTGGCTTGACATTGATCGGAAAATCATGGATGACTTGATGACTTCAATAGACTTGGTTCATTTGAAACACACACATGCGCATGTGCGCGCGCGCGCGCGCACACAGAGAGAGACTTTGAGGTTTTGAGAAGCAAGGTCGGTGGGCATGGCAATTTTAGCCGACCCATTGGCTACCCGATCCGAATCAGGCATTTTTTATCCAATCTGATTAAAACTCGGGGTGGATATGGGTTCTACAAAAAAAAAAATCCAAAGCTGGTTCGAGTCGGGTATAGGTAATGGTATGCTCCACTCCGAATCCAATCTGATATAATCTTATTATAAATCCTCCTTCCAAAATTACAATTATTTTTCCTTATCCAACCCATTCCCTCCTACTATCTAACCTCACTCAATCCGCACCTCTACTTCATTTGACCCAACCCAAGGTAGGTATGGGTATGAGGTTTTTAATTGTGAGGTGGGTACGGATACTGGCCGACCCAACTCATTGCCATCCCTAATGGTCGGGGAGGTTCTCAAAAGGCAATATATACACAAAAATGGGATGTCTATTCTAAAACATGTTCGAAACAAGCATGTCGATTAAGATACAGGAGTATGTAGATTGATGTGTCTTGTAACTCTCCTACTTTCTGCCCCCCCTCCAAACTTATGAAGGATCATTTGTCAAGCATTTCTTTGTAGATATTGGATGTGCTATAAAAATCACTCTTTTTGAAGAATTTCACAAACTTCCTAGCTGGCTTAATGTGAGTGGTGTAGCTGGATCTTAGCAGTGATTAAAAAGTGGCAAATGATCTCAATGTGCTTCATTTGTTTAAACAACTGTTAAAAATTTGAATTGCTTTCAAGTTATCTATGCTAATAACATTGCTGAAATTCTGAGCAAAGTTTCAGAAAAATGGTTGTAGGATGTTGGCAAATAAGGTACCACATGGTGCCTAAGCATTCTTAGGTAGACATCTATGAAATTCATATATAGAAATATTTAAAGGATAAATAAATTCATAATAATAGAAAAAAAAATTTTGGAAATAGATCAATAAAAATGTATAAAAATAAGAAAAACTTATCAAGGAGGTAGAATGCCATGTATGTAAGGCTTGGACTTATGCAAGCCACTTGGGCACCCACTATGCAACCTGTTTGCATACCAAGGCAGCTTAGATGCTCCGTGGGGCACTTAGGAGGCTGCATATGGATATGTGGCCATATAGGCTGCCCATTTTATAACACCAGTGATCAAGGTTTGTTGCACCGGTCGGTGCCATACCATGTCGGACATATCATACTATATTGATACCGAACTGATATGCTATCTCGTACCGTATTGACACTCGATATGTCTTATTGTTTCATACTATACCACATACTGATATTGTAATAGGATGGCATCAGTATATGGTCCGGTATCAAAACAGCGAACCTTACTAGTGATTTTGAGTGCCTTTATGTCCTGCTTAACTTGGTTACAACTGAACCACTATTAAATAAATATACCCTACAGTTCAACACTTCAATTCTTACTCTTAAGGGAAGGACAAAAGTGTAGCACCCAAACTTAGAGCGTATTTGTCAATTTTATGTGGAACCATGGAAACAAAAAAAATAGTCTTCAATCATATTGGAGGATCACAAACACCCACACTACCTCTCACATACATTGCATGTGCCAAGGACATCATGAAGATAATCAAGTGCATGTGCCAAGAAATATTCCTTGATTTTAGATCTATTGAACTTTATTAGATCTAGATCCAGCCTCTAAAGAAAAGCCTGCTGTCTTGTTCTTTAATTGTTGTCATCTCCTTCAGGCTTCAACGGTAGAAATCCAGCTGATCTTCTGTTGGAGAATAAGAAAAAGGTACAAGAAAGAATAGGAAACTTAAGAAATAGAAGGGCTGGTGGAAACAGAAAAAGGATGAGTTGTTCAGTCACAAATTTGACTGGATAATTGTCTATATTATTAAATTAGGGTGACCACTAAACAAGGATATATGATGACAAACATACCCCTATAGCACATCTAAAAGAAGCATTTACTATATTGGGTGTTTGACACTCCCTCTCATGCTAGAGTATACATGTCATTATTAAGTTCAAAATTTAAGATTCACTAAGCACTTGGTCTACTCTTTGAGTTGATTTTGGATCAAGTTCTGGGATTTTGAATGTTGATTGGATATCTATTTAAGACACGTAAAAACTGTTTCTTTCAGCTTGAAGTAGCTGGGTATGACTCCCTTCAATGAACCAATCACAAATTTGGTATTAATTGTGGTTTAGTTTGTGGTTACTTTAAAGGGAAATAATATTTGGTTTGTTCACATTGGAAGGGCTTAGAATTGTCTAGGGGTTGATTTTATATGCCTTAAAGCTTTATGTAAACACGTAATAGGGTTTATAAAGAGTATTTTGATATATTAATTTGAATGGGAAAACATGAAGCTGTTGGTAGGTCTATTATGGTTGAAGAGTCGCGTATCCTTCCAACACCCTTTGATTTTTTTCCTCTTCTTCTGTTCCTCTTCCTTTGAGAATCTACTTAGTGTTGCTTGGTATTAGATTTCAAGGCCTTGTGCAGCCTTTGGGAACCTTTTGTATTACATTCTTTCTACATGTTAATTGATTAATACTTTGGTTCATTATTCACCAAGTCTTTTATTAAGAATATCAAATTGCTCAGGCATCCTAACCAAATGCTGTAGTTTTCTCTAATTGTTTACTGTACTAGCCTCTTTCACCAGTTGAGTTGGACACCATAATCATGAATAGACATAAAATAGTCTTTTATGACTAAGATCTTATAATTTCTAACTGTACCATGCAAGGTTCACTGTACCGGTACCGGACGGCATGCCGGTGCCGGACCGATACGGTATGGTACCGGTACCATACTGTACCGTACCGACATACGGTACGCCTAGGCGTATCGGTTCGATACCGGTACACTATTTTTTTCGATTTTTAAATTTTTTTTTTGGATTTTTGAAGTTAATAATTGATAAATACAACCTCAATATGACATTATATTGCATATTATTGACATATTTAGGTTCAATTTAGAATTAGGTTGCGGTACAAAGACTCTTGATCCAAAATTTCAAACATATATTTATTTACATTATATTTCAACTATGTCATCTTAAAACTAAAGAAAAAATATATAAAATATGCATTAAAATGTATCTAAATATTTAAGTACAAAGCGCAATCACTGATATATGAACCTTAAAATGTACTCTGCATTTAATTTTTTGTCGAGTGTCTGTGACGTTCGTAGATGTCTGGATCATCAATATAGTCTGAAGGGATATCAGTCCAACCCTCTAGCCAAGCTGCACCGTACTCTCGAATATTCATCATCCCATAAGACATCCTTTCTGGATTGTAAGACATCTCAGACCTCTCGCTAAAATTCTGACTCTGAGAAGTATCCTCGAGATGATAGTACGGTTGTGGAGGAGCCCATCCAAATATGCCAGTAGCAAAATATGATCCGTAAGATGCTCCAGGCTGCATAGGGTAGTAACCACTAGAAGATGATGCCTCGGATGCACCATATGCATATGGATCATAAGATGGTTGTGGATAATAGGATGCACAATGCGAGGATGATCCAGATACATCCATGGATCCTACTCCACATGTAAGATCGTCCGCAGTATATATATATAATTAAAATATATGCAAGTATAACAAAATACGATAGTTTAATGATAATTAAAATAATTATATATAATTTTAAAATAATTTTAATAATTATTTTAAAACTTATAAATTCAAAATAAATATGTTATATGCTTCAAATAATATTTTTAAATTAACTAAAATATAACACTATTTTTATATATTTTTTATTTTATAATTAAATTTTTTAATTTAAATAATTAAAAAAATAATTTTTTAATTTCAAATATTTGAAAAAAAATTTGAAATTAGATTTAAGTAGCTTGAATCATTCTAAACATGATTCCCAAACTCTAATTTTTTTTCCTAAAATTTATTTTTTTTATTTTTAAATAAATAAATATTTAAAAATATTTAAAAAATATATAATTAACAAAAATTAATAATTTTGGTGTCATCGTGTAGATCTTCCAAAGATCTATCACATATAATTAAATCATACCAAAATCATAAGATTTTGGCATGATTTTCTCCTATTTTTATTTTACCTCATTTTTATCCTATTTCTAACAAGAAAAACAAAAAAAATATTTATTAACAAAATAACAGATTATCTTACCTCCAGCCAAAGATCAGCCTCTTCTCAAATCACTCCTCCAATTTCACAAAATTTTGTCTTCTTTTCTAATTTTTTGGAGATCTCAATGATTAAGTTGCCCACGGCGATGGGTGTTCTCTGAGAACTCTCAAAGAACACCGAAGGCCTAGTGCTTATTAAAGCACCAGGCCCTCCCCCCCATGTGAAGTGGGCCACGCCCATTTCTTTCCCCCCTCCCTCCCTCCAACCACATGAAAAGGCCCCCACTTTCCCCCCCTCCCCCATGTGAAATGGTCTCCTGGGCGGTACGGTTCGGTTCACCCCGAACCGACGGCGAACCAAGCTATACCGCCCAGTTCCGGACGGTATGGGCCCGAATCGTACCGAACCGGATGGTTCGGTGCAGTTCGGGGTCGTTTTCCAAAAAACAGACCCGAATCGGACCGATAAGGGACCGATCCGGCTCGGTACGTCCCGTACCGGACGGTTCGGCCTGGTACGGCAAACCCTGGTACCATGTGACAACAACTCTCTTGCATCCTGTTAGCACTCAAAGATCATACTCAGAATTCAGTTACTCTGTCAAGCTTTCTATTTGTTACTTCACCCAATTGGTTAACTGAAAGCAGACAATTGTTGGTTCTCAATAAATTACTATGTTTCTTCTTCAAGGTTTGGTGCTGAAACTTTCTAGGATGGCTCTTTTATTCTGTGCGAATGGTACATGATTCTTCGCCAATGGTACATGATTCTTCCCAAAAGTGCTTACCTTTCTTGGTCGATCTTAGGCCATCAGTATCTCTTTTCAGCCTCCACCATGATGCATTGTTCTCCCACCCTCATATCAAATTGGTTTCATTGATCATCATATAATTGATTGATGTTTGAGAACGTTTTACTACCAACTCTCAACTTGATATTGACCCTTTGGATTGTTGCAGGATTCTCAGTTTGGCAGCTTTAGGTAATAAAAAGACATGCTACCGAACCTATGGAGGTAGCCAGATCCAGAACTGAAAGTTGTCAGATAGGGATCTTATAAAATGCCTTATAAGGAATGCACCTGATTCAACTATTTCTCAAGAACGATAGCTAAGGGCCTTGATGCTACCCCTTGGATCTAAAACCAACATGCTGATGTCATGATTTCAATAAAGTGATTTGGAGATCTCCCAGGCAGGTATTGTCATATTTAATATGCCACAGGTTCAAACTTATATCAAACTATGAAACTATCCCGATGTTAACCCAAGCATTAGAAGGGTCTACACTAGCAAGAACTAAGGCTTTTTTTCACTATAATTTATTGCATTCAGCCGTCAAGAAGAGAATTTATGATAAATGCCACACTAAAGTATGATCCAACTAGCCAAACTCCAGTTTAAGCATCATATTTCTATCTCACCTCCCATCCATCCTCTAACTCGTTTTTTTGATATTTACTAAAAAAGGTACATCAGCTACTCCACTAGTCTGCTTAGATTTTTCTTCTTTTTCCTCTACTCTTATTTGAGTTCTTTCCATTATATTTTGATATCTTTTTCTAATGGTTTAAGATCCACCAATAAGGTAGAAATATGCCTCCAGTCTGAAGTAAAAATTCTGTGATTGTCACTGCTATTTTACACTAATAGTCTTTCATCAGACTGCCGCTGAAATAAAGTTACCATCATCTAGGTGTAATCTGTCTCCTTTCTATACGCCTACCAGACTAGTGAGCAAAGCCCTTCCCTTTTAGTATTACACTTCCACATTCTCTTAGTCTCTAAACATTTTCTCTAAAGCTATCCTGCACCAAAAAGGGAAAAGATACAACAAAAAAAATGAAGAGGAGAGAATTAAAATTACCTCCTCTACAAGTGGCATGATCTTTTGGGAAAAGGGGAAAAGTGAATTTAAGATCAAGTAATAGTACATGATTCAGTTAGTAAACTTCCCTTATGCAAAGCCGGTACACTATTAAATTGCCTTTGTGAAGAATGGCATATGAAGTCCTTCCAGACTATAATGACAGATAGTCACATTGTTATGCTGTCAGAAATTAGCCTAGGCTTGGAATTGCACCAAGCTACCAACGTATGCTGCACATCTTTATATAATCAAAAGCCATAATTTATGCATAACACATTTTTGTACATTACTTCCCATCACATTGTCCATTTAAAATAATATTTGTATTTGCTTCTTTTTTTGTATTTGCTTCTTCACTATCCAAATTTGTTCTCTCGATATTCCTGTTGTTTACATCTTTTGTGGCTCTTCTAAGTAGATAAGATGTTTGAGGTTTAAGATGGATTATGACAATATAGTTGGGAGATGTTATTTTCTCCAAAAGAAAAAAAAGAAAAGAAAAGAAAAGAAAATATTCATGTTTAATTTCCTAACAGTATGTATTTTTTAATTATTGAAGGAATATATGGAGAATGGGACTGTAGTGAGAGCACATGTGCCCCTTCCACTTGCAAGGTTGCTCACACCAATGAGGCAACATGTGGCTTCAGGTTGCTGAATACATAACAGGCTTATGCTTTCTCTGATAGTTTTTTTCCGGTGTTCTTCTCATGCCATCATGTTTGCAAATTGTGATAGGCAGATTTTTTTTTTTTTGTACATATGTATCCCAAAATGTAGCCTAAGAACTTGATTTTGTTGTAACATTATACTCATGTAGATAAAACTAAATATATCTAATTGATGGCATGAAATTTTATTAGTATTTTGAGCCAAGAAATTGCATTATGTGATTTTCTTCCTCAGTTGTGAAATTCTCAAGCAAGAGAATTCAAGACTAGCGGCGGTGCTGTGACCGTTGGGGCTGCTTACATCTATGTATTGAATGGGCTGAGCCAGTGAAACATGTTACATCTTACAGTTATGATCATAACATGTGTGATGTTGAAATTTTGTTGGTGAGGGTACATCTTTCTGTCTGATAATTGCTGGAAAAACTTCATTCTTCATTTCACCTTGCCCTACAATGCACTATCCATTTTAGACCTTTACAAAGAGAAAAAGGTCTAGCATTCTTGCTTCCCTGCCAATGTGTCGCAGTGGACAGCAAGAGGCTAGTTCAGGACTGTGTCGAAGAGAGATATTATCGGAGTGATTGACAACATATAAAGTCACCTAAGGTATGGTTTGGATGTGGGCCTACCCCTGATTTGGCATACCAAAGGCACCGCACCTTGGCATGACTCTCACAGAACGAATAATCATTGGGTCCTCTTTCCAGACAACATACACAAAGAAGCATACCAGCACCCAGTTTTTGGTGAATCTCGGTCAGCAACAATTCACCTCCTTTTGCATCTATCTCCTAAGTTGAGCTTAACAGTCCTAGTATTTTTCTTAATTTTGGTACTGATATGTCTATTGGTCCTGATAGCTATCCTTAATTTTCTCATATCCTGAACTTATTTGGTATTTCCATGATCTAAAAATGAAATGCTTGGTCCTGATAGCTATCTTTAATTTTCTCATATCCTGAACTTATTTGGTATTTCCATGATCTAAAAATGAAATGCTTGTGCTTACCTGTCTCTTGAGTGAGTCAATATTCCTTTCTCGGCCTTTGGAGGATTTTTTTTTTTTTTTTTTTAAAGTGCCAAAGCAAAAGGATGCTTTGGTTCACGAGTTTTTTTTCATCTTGATTCTTGATTTAGTATAGAAACTACGAGCTTCTTCCGAGCATAAAAATAAAATAAGGTCTTCCGCTTTAGAGAAGATAATATCTTTATTGAGGATAATTTCTGATTCTTGCATTTCATTGTTTTCCAATAGGAGTGTATATAAATTACAAGGTCTAGCTATTGTAGCAATTACAAGAAGAAGGAATATCTCGATTACATATTAAGTAAAGAAAAACCAAATGTAGAATAGCTAAATAAGGAGAAAGACCAAATAGGAGTGCCAGCCAAATATGAATATGTGTTGACTTGCTAAACATAGAAAAGAATCAAATAAGAGTGCAAGCCAAAATAGAATGTTGGGTTGGAATGAGTGTGTGCTGATACACCCCCTCAAGATGAAGAATCGGGAGCACGAATCTTCAGCTTGTCCCTTAGGAACCTAAAACGGGAGGTACCCAATGGCTTGGTGAGAATATCGGCAAGCTGATCTTGGGTGGAGATGAACTGAACAGATAGTTGATGTCTTGCAACACATTCACGAACGAAATGAAAATCAATTTCGACATGCTTCGTGCGAGCATGGAAAACAGGATTGGCCGACAGATAAGTGGCCCCAATATTGTCACACCATAGAATCAGGGGACCATGTAAGGGATGGTCAAGTTCCTGAAATAATGACTCAAGCCAGATAAGTTCAGCTGATGCATCTGCTAAGGCTTTATATTCAGACTCTGTGGACGAGTGGGCAACTGTTTTCTGTTTACGAGATGCCCAAGAAATGAGGTTGGGGTCGAGAAAAATTGCATAGCCCCCAGTGGAACGCCTATCAGTCCCACTATCCGCCCAATCTGCATCTGAGAAAGCTTGGAGAGAGCGAGAGGTGGATCGGCGAATGTGTAAGGGAGTAATTTGCTTTCTCCAGATCAAAAAATTGGATGCATTTAATTTGATAGATAGAAAATGCTGTGCCGATGGAAATGTGAGAGGGGTCGTTGTGTTGGGTGGAGGAGGAGAAGAGGGTTTGGAGGAGGTGGAGATAGATGAACTGGTGGCCATGAGAGAGCACAGAAGGAGGAAGAAGAAGAGATGCTCGTTGGAGCTTCAAGGCTCTGATACCATAAAGAAGGTAATATCTTTGTTGAGGATAATTTCTGATTCTTGCATTTCATTGTTTTCCAATAGGAGTATATATAGATTACAAGGTCTAGCTATTGTAGCAATTACAAGAAGAAAGAATATCTCGATTACATACTAAGTAAAGAGAAACCAAATGTAGAATAGCTAAATATGGAGAAAGACCAAATAGGAGTGCGAACCAAATATGAATATGTGTTGACTTGCTAAACATAGAAAAGAGCCAAATAAGAGTGCAAGCCAAAATAGAATGTTGGGTTGGAATGAGTGTGTGCTGATACGCCTTTCCTTATTTTGGAAGTGAGTTGTAGGAGAGCTTCTTTTACAACAGCAGCGGTGAGCTGTCTGGTCCAATCCAAGAAGGAGATTGTTCAGGCATTGAGTGACTCAATGTGATACGGGCAGAGGCTCATTTAGTAAGAGGTATTTGCAGGTTTGCTGGATGAAATTCTTGTCTGATGCACATGAAGGAATACAAGCAGTTTGAGACATTCGCTTGGAGACTTTTTTCTTAGCAGGTAAAACAGTCACTGTAGCTAGTTTTGGCACAATCAAGCCACCTTTTTTGTATCAGAAGAAGATAATTTGCAACGGGAATTTAGCCATGTAATCCAATTTAAAGATAGAGGTTTCAAAATGAAAAGTAGATCTACTGATTATTTATGAATTGTAAAATTCTTAGTGGCTATATCCCTCCAACTAGCAAGAAGTTTTGGGGCCGAATCTTGGATTTTGCATTCCCAAGTTCTAAGATCTAGGAGTAACAACTTAAGATTTTATCTAATGGCTAGAAGTAGGGATGCAAAAAGTCTAGCCGCTCACGAGCTACTCGAGCTCAACTCGAGTCTAAGCTCGACTCGACTCGATTATTATCAAACTTAAGTCAAGCTCAAGAAGCAAGATACTTGGCTCGAAAATTTGCGAGCCTACTTGAATTTATATATATTTTAATAATATTATTTTTATTTAAAATTTTTTATATATATACTCTTTCAAATATTTAAATTTGTATAAATATCTTTTTAAAATTGATATCTGTATGTATACCCTCATAAAATATCTTATTTTATATATGTACCTATATCATCTAACATCGTTAAAAATTAACAATTTAAAATTAAAATGATTAAAATATCTTTATGGATAGATGTGCAAAAGAAATAAATTATAAGGATATATATGCAAGTAGCAATTTTATCAGGGTATTCACACAAATTTGAATATTTAGAAGGATATACATGTAAAAAATCTTTAACATAAATACACATCTCTTGGTTTGTTAATTATTTTCTTAATCTAATAGAGAAAAATTAACATATATAACTAAAATAGTAAATTTACTTAATTTATTAATTTACATAGATAAAATGATCTTTTTATTAAATGATAGATCAAAATTATTTTATCTAAAAAATAAATAGATCATAACTATTCATGTTTCCTCTAATGTATAATAATATACTTTTAAGAAAAATATTTAAACCTGATATTATATGAATAACTTGTACATTTGGATAGAATGGACATAATTGTGGATTTAGACATTAGGTAACAATAAGAATTTATAATCTTATTATATTTTATTTTAAAAATTTTTATTGAAAATATCTTAGTGAAATGTATAAGGTATATCATATTATTATAAGATAGATATAATCATCCAATCTTGTATAAAAATAAAATATAATATAGTATTCTAATATATAAAATATTATATAATATCATCATTGTGTTGTTATATCATATAATATATTACTACATTATAGAGTAAGAGGATCTGAATCTATTTAGATGAAATAGATAAAAATTAAATTAAAATTTTTTATGTGTATATCTTTCTAAATATTCAAATTTGCATGAATACCCTCATAAAATTGCTATTTGTATATATACCCTTATAAATTTTTTTTTTACACATCTACCTATAAGAATATTTTGGTTATTTAAATTTTAAACCATTAATTTTTGAATGGTGTTAAATGATGCAGGTACATATGCAAAAAAATAAAAAAAAAGAAGGATATACATGCAAAACAAGTATTTTATGAGGGTATACATATAAATATCAATTTTGAAAAGATATTCATGTAAATTTGAATATTTAGGAGGATATACATGTGAAAAATCCTTTTATTTATAATATATATGTTAACATATATATGACTAGTTGATTAAGACTCAATTTTGAGCTTGTGATAACCTGGCCCACTAAGCCCAGTAAAAACCCGGCCCACTAAGCCCAGTAAACAAAAAAAAAAGAAGAAGAAGAAAAAGAAAAGGAAAAAAAATATATAATCATATAATAATAATAATAATAATAATAATAATAATAATAATAATAATAAAGAAAAGAAAAGAAGAAAAAGAAAAGAAAAGAAAAGAAAAATATATATTTATAAAATAATAAAAAAAAAATAAAAATACACAAAAAAAAAATTTCTCTCATCCCTCTCTAAAGTCTTTCTCTCTCTAGAATTGGATTCGTTCTCTCTCCACTTTCTCTCTCTACTTTCTCTCTCTAAAAAAAATTCTCTCTCCAAAAAATCCTATGAATCCCTTATTAGGCTATCTTCTCCACTCCTAGGGACCTATGACTTTAAATCGGTTTAGAGCCGAAGGGAGAGATTTAGTAGACTGATCATCAAATCAGTCATTTCTTTATATTATGTAATTTTATTAAATATATGAAATAAAATTTATTGATGATTTAATATTTTAAATAGGACTGTCCGATTCTTTTAAGGAAGATTAAAAGGTTCCGGACGATCGAGGTAAGTGGATTCTATGCTCCTTATTTATTTTTAAATGATCATGCTTTTATGTAAAGAATTGTTATTGATAAAATCATAATTTTTCATAAAATAAGGATCGACATATGTGATATGAAAAAGCATGTTTTATTATGAGCATTGATTTCATGAATATGTCTTATAAAAATAGCATGATTATGAAGCATGAATTTCATTGTTTTTCTATTTATGTATATCTATGTTTTAAGAAAAAGATAAAATGACTTCAAAGGCTCTCAGATAGCTATGAATAAATCTCTTCAGGAAGGTCGACATCCGGAACTAGCATCCACACGAAACATGGCCCTACCAGCGGGTATAAAGTTGGCACATGAATTAAGAACTCTGTCAATTAAGAAACATGACCCTGTCACGGGTATAATAGTGACCTTAGCATGAATGTCTGTGAGCAATATTTTGAAACATGACATGAATACATAATGAAAATGATTTATGATTCATAATTGTGAAATATACATGATTTATGCATGCATGATGAGCTTATAATTTATTTTATTATATGCTCTATGAAATATTTATTTTTGCAATAATTGTTATTTACTAAATGATGCATTATCATAGAAAACTTATGCTTGATCCGGTAAGGAAGTGGAAGTCTACTTACTGAGCTAGTGTAGCTCATATTCTTTTTGTTTTCTTTTTCATGTATAGAAAAATAAGGCTAGGACCGAAGGAAAGAGAATCCAGGCTTGGAGATTAGCAAAGCAAGTTTAAAAATTTTGCTCTAGGAATTCAGTTTATGTTTATGGATCGTAGTCATTATGAATTTTAAGACTTGGATTATTTTATCTTTGGATTTAGATGCTCTGAACCAGTTTTGGTTTAATTAAATATTTGAATTAAACTTTATTATTATATTTATTTGTGATACACCTATTATTATATTTAAGAAGATAAATTTTGGCTTCGTGTTATCGTGGGTCCATCCCTCGGTAGCATGGCCGTATTATGTCTCGGGTTTGGGGCGTGACAGAGCTCAAACTCGAGCTCGAGTATAGCATGATTGATATTTAAGATGAATCAAATCAATCTTGAGTTTTGCCTATTTTTATTGAGCCGAGCTCAAGCTTAGAATATTAAACTTGAGTCGATCTCGAGTCAAGTTTCGAGCCCAAATATTTTGAGTCGAGTTAATCTCGAGCTTTCAGCTACTTAACTTGACTTGGCTTGATTGCACCCCTAGTTAGAAAATATTATTTAGATTTTTTAGTCCTGTATAAATATTCTAGTTCTATCTAGTGTATAGCTGATATAGAACTAAATACATGCCTGCACAGTCACATACTCCTCATTTAAGTTTTGACATCCTCATCAGGCTAAAAGTCCAAATTTATTCAAATCCAATCATAAGTACCATAAATCTAATAGCAAACATTATATCAATCTGTGGTCGGCCCAAATAGATCTATGTTGTAGTGTCCTTAGTCTACATGAGCCATGGGCTAATATCATTTTAATTATAATATCTTAGGATCTCATACAAAAGCTTAGTCGAAAAATATTTTTGGATTTTTTGATCCTGTATAAGTATTCAAGATGTATATAACATATAGATAATGTAGGACTAAATACAAGCTTGTATGGATCTCACACAAGGTAATTATAGTTCAATTGGCCTTTCTCTCTATTTTGGAGAGAAAAAGATCAGCTGAATAATATTTAGGGCCTATTTGGATATCTAGGATTTTTAAACCTAGGATAAAAATCATGATATGATATAGGATTTAATCCTATAGGATCATACAAAAAATCCTATTGAATATAAAAACCTCATGTAAATAATTCTACCCTATATTTGGATGATAAATTAGGATTTTTCTCCCCTCCCTCCTTCCTCTTCCCAATTTCTTCTCCATCCCTTATTTTTTCCTTAATTCTATGACTGAGCAACAACATAGTAAATGAACTCAAACTAATGAATTCTTTGGCTACAGGTAAAGAGCCATTGTTTTTATTGAGTCTCTACCCATCAGTTCACGTTAAAATTGAATCATCATATGGGCCAATAGAAAAGCAGCGACAAAGATATATGTGTTCAAGACACAATAGCGTGAATTTCTTGACAACTTGAAGCTTAAAGCAGAAGACACATGAAATATTTTAAGAGTGTAGGGGTCCAAGAATACAGTCAGTAGTATAATGCATCTGTAGGTACACCATAGACATTCAGAAAGAATCAGTAGGATAACCAAGAAGTAGATTGTGATAGGTTGTAGAATAGATGATGCAGCTATATAACCTTAGTAAAATGCTAATCTACAAAAGAGAAAATCTAGTTTTGTCAGATTGTAAATATAAACCTAATCATCCTTAGAAAAGTCAGGAATTAAACCATTATAGTTGCTAGTGCAAACCCCATCATAATCTTTATTATAGGAATCATCCTTTGGGGGCGACAAATAACTATGGTAGGAGAAAAAAAGTATTAGAGATTTGAGAAATAGAAGCAATAACACCTTAACGTGATACACTGCTAGATGAGAGTGAGGAGAGCCACATGCTAATGTCTTGGAGCCAAAGAGAACGATGTAGGTTAATGTTTACCATCTTCACTTTGGTTTAAGATCAAATAGTTGATGAGCAAAGTTTATAGAAGATCTAACATAGAAGAGTGTGGAGGGCCTTCTCGGTTTGAAATGGGACATCGAATTGTCGACCTTTAGGGCATTGTATCGGTTAGAGTTTCCACGGCGACAATGGGGCTAGAAAGGCCATCAAAGGTAGGTACAATAGGAGAGTACGACAATGACAACGACAACGACAGCAGTGACGGCGACGGTAGTGGTGATGGCAAGGAGGAGGGCAACAAGATATGGACAACATGGGAGGAGGTAGCGAAAGGGCGGAGGAGTGGGAGGAGGAGGAGAGAGAGGGTGTGCATGAGGTGGGTGATGGAAGGAATGATGAGAAAGGAGAAGAGACATGATAAGGAGGGGAGCCCGACAATCTCAAGAAAAAAAAAGATCCATGGAGGTGATTATTTTTTTCTAATGGGATCAGCCACTTCCAAGAGGTTTTTAATCCTATGATTAATCTAACCAAATAATAGTTAGGGTATAAAATAAAATTTTTATCCCTGAGATTGTCAAATCCTATAAGATTTGGGCCAATCCTATCTTTCCCAAATAGGCCCTTAAAGGTCTGAAATGTCTATAAGAAATGTTTGTGCAACCTCTTGTGTATTGCACCCAAAATTAGGTTTATGCCCAATACCTGTGATCTCCTTGTAAAGTTGTATGCTACTAAAAGATGTGAAATCAGGTTTATGGCCATGTTGATGATGTTCCAAATATAGAACCTTTTTAAGATTGAAACAAATTTTGTTATTGCAATATGGGATCAAAAGGGTATGTCTTGGATATATAAACGAGCACACTCTTCAAATGTAGTCATAGTTGTACACTTACATTTTTCTCCCTAATATATTCAAGAAAAAAATGATATTGTGGAACCAAAGATCGTTAATAGTTTTGCTCAATATTTTATGATATGTCACCTTATTCTTTTATATTTAACCATATTCATAACTAATTCATATGACACTAAATGTACATCATGGCATCAAAAAATGTCCCACTATTTGATATAAAATGGTTTGTGCATGGAATATTGGTGTCTACCTCTCTCTCTCTCTAGAGAAAAAAAAGGGGGGCAAAATGCTCCCCTTATATTATTATATAAAGGATGGATTATTTACATGTGAGCCAATAGCTTTTCTGGTGAGGTATTATGGCCCATGTGAAAATATAGGCCTATTGCACTATTCATATGAGGATCTATGTAGATGTATATTTAATCCCCACATAAGTTATTTATTAGGAATAAGATTTTACATTCTAACAGGATGTGGGCATTTCGGCCATTTCGTTCCGTTTCTATGAGAAAATGGGACCAAGACAGGATCGGAACTTCGAAACCTATCTATATAAAGAAAGAAGAAGAAAGAGAAAAGAAAGAAAGAAAGATGAAAAAAATGAAAAGAAAAATGAAAGAAAAAGAAGAAAAATGAAAGAAAGAAGGGAAGGAAAAAGAAAAAGAAAGGAAGGAAAGAAGGAAGAAAAAATAAAGAAGAAAGAAAAAGGAAAGGAAGAAAGGAAGGCACGATAAAAATAAAGAAAAAAGAAAGAAAGGAAGATATTGGAGAAAGAAAGTAAAGAAGAAAAAAATAAATAAATAAAGAAAAAAAGAAGAGAGAGATGGAGGATATCTATCGGGATGTATGATCGAGACGACTATCAAAACGATATGGGACAGCGGGACATCCCATTCCATAGAGATACTGAAACATCTCCGTCCCACAGGATTTATAGGTTATCAGGTTGCAGACTTTCAAATTTTGAAGACTGTAAATACAGGGTTGTGGTCTTCAGAGTTGCAGGTTGCAGATTTAAAAAAGATCGAGTTGCAACTTCAAATATGAGTTTACGTAGAGAGCTTGGGTAAACAATAGAGAATTTGGTAGCAGCTGTTGACAACATCAAACTGAAAGTGAGTTGTGGTCTTCAGATCTGAAGCCGGTAGGAACTCTATTCTGCAGATATTGCAGACACTTTAGACAGCTAAGCAGGGACTCTGTCGGCTTCCGTCTCCATAATATAGCAACTTGAAGCCAGTCTTTTAATAGTGTCAATGCTGTTTCCATTGTCTTTCCATAGGAGTGAGCCTCAAATCTAAAAATCCCTCTGTTTCGCTCTTTCCACAGGCACCACATTATTGCTAAAATTATGCAGCGTATTGCCAGCATGGTGGTTCCTTTGTCGAGGTTGGTCGGCCATATGTCCAGGAGGTCTTGAACATTATATGGTGGGGGAGGAAGAGAAAGTCGTTGGGTGATCATGTTTCAAATCTGGGAGGAGAATTGACATATGAGGAAAAGATGATCGACACTTTCATCCATACAGCAGCACAATGGGTAGTGACGAGGCGTAGAGAATTTTTGCTTGTGTAGGTTATCAGCAGTGAGTAATTTATTATGAAAGGTAAGCCAAATGAAGATTTTGACCTTGATCACAATAGGCAAGGACCAAATGCTCTTGGGGAACCTTGAAACTATCCCATTATAGATAAAGAAGTTGCATGTGTTGCCGACAGAGAAAATACTATTGGCTGTCCATCTCCAGCATAGGACGTCGACATTTGTAGACAGGTGAATAGATGTTAGGAGAGTCTGCAAACAATTGAACTCTGATCTAGCAGCCGAACTAAGTGGGTTGTGAAAATTGTATTGCCCATATACAGCTTGGAGGAACTCGTGGACAAAGATGTTTGGAGTCAGAGTAAATTGAGGATGTTTAGAAATAGGTCTTGCAAGCGGTTTCCTTCAAACCAGCGGTCAGACCAAAAGAGAGTTCGTTCTCCATTTCCTATTCTGCTCTCTGTGCATATGTTTAACAGTGGGTGGACCTTTAGGATACTTTTCCATGATTGGGATGCCTTCGAAGGTCATGGTATTGGTGCGGTAAGAGCATTCCTGACTCCATAGTATTTGTTTTATATTAATATTCTCCATGTCTTTATAGGTTCATTCATGTATCTCCATCATCTTTTAAGGCATAGGCATTTGTTAAAGAGCCCAAGGTTCAATACTCCTAAACCTCCAAACTTCTTTGGTTTGCATACATTCTCTCAACTTGCTAAATAGTGCCCTTCGTTGCACTGCTTTTCCCCTCTCCATAAAAAATTTCTTCTTCTTCTATCAATTGAGTTGGAAGAAGGAAGCTTGACATCCGGTGTAAAGGCAAAGCTGTTAATCTTGAATTAATTAAGGCCTGGCGCCCACCCAGTGATAGTAACTTACCCTTCCAAGAAGTCAATTTTTGTCAAATTTCTATAATAAGATATTCCAATCAGAAGCTTTCATGGAGCCACTTGATAGTGAAAAGTCGAGATACGTGGTGGGCAAACTTGCGAGCTTACAGCCCAACATCGCTGCATATCTCCTGGCATGGATTTGTGCCAGATTAATTGCAAAAAGCACGCTCTTAACTAAGTTTATTTTTAACCCTGATAGAATTTCAAAGGCGTAAAGCATAAATTTGAGGTGCTGAATATGTTGATAATTTGCATCAGATAATAAGATAGTGTCATTAGCATACTGCAAGCATGTGATTTTTTCAGTGATAGATGGCGAACCTATACCAGCTACAAGGCCATTTCTTACCGTGAGCTTGAGGATCTGATTTAGAACATATGTTGCAAGAATAAAAAATATGGGGGATAGTGGATCTCCTTGTTTTAAGCCCCATCTTATTTTGATCCAATTCAAAGGACTGCCATTGAGTAGAAGAGCAACCTTGTTTGTTGACAGAATGCAGTCCGCCCATTTGCACCATTTGTCGCTGAATCCTCTTACCTTTAAAACTGCAAGTAGGAATGGCCAGCTTACACAATCGAAGGCTTTCTCAAAATCCAATTTTAGAAGAACTCCTGGAGTTTTTAGGAGCGAGATGAAAGTGTAAATCAATTTGGAGATGTCTATTTTGCAATTGTTGGGTGGATGTCTGGTCAGGACACCACCTCTCAAGATTCTTTCAGTACCACGCGATGCAGCAGGAAGAAAGAAGAAATAAAACAAAAGAAAAAACAATCAAAATACGTGGATCAGCCACAAAAGGACTCGCCTCTACGGGGCATGCAAACTTCACTATGAAAAAGAAATTTTACAAGAGGAGACCTCACCCTCAACCCTTATACACCCAATTCTCTCTCACCTGAAGTTCCTCTCACAAAAACTCTCTCTCTCTTGGAGACCCCCCTGAACCCCTGAAGTGCCTGGCGACCGCTGTCCAGGAGCCTCCTACTCCTTCTCTCATAGCACGTCTGCCTCTCTCTCTTCAATCAGGGTCGTACGGCCTTCGTACGGCGAGAAACCTGAACACCCCCCTTCTCTATTCGTCTCAGGCCCTTTTAAAGGGTTAAACAGATTTTAAACCTTGATTAGAGAGGGATTAGGAGTCCTAAACAAAGCCAAAAAACCTCCTGGACCGTCGGATTAAGATCGGGAACCCTCTGGACCGTTGGATCGCGCTCCGGTCCATGGAATAGTGCCGTGGACCGCGAGAAACGCGTGGGAAACGCCAACACGGTCCACAGGCCGCACTGTGGACCACCCGGTCCACGGTGGACCGGGGCAAAGGGGCCGTGGGCCTGGGTCGAGCGTCCCGCGCGGGCCTGGGCCTGGTTCGCGCGTCCCGCGCGGGCCTGGGTCGCGCGTCCCGTGCGGGCCTGGGTCGCGCGTCCCACGCGCCGCCGCCTGCAGCCGCGCCGCTGCCACCCGCCGCCGGTCACCGGCGGTCCTCCACCGCCTCGATTCTCATACCGACTTCAAAAGCTCGTATCTCATCCATCCGAGCTCCGTTTCGGGTGATCTTGGTCTCGTTGGACTCCGTTTTTCGCCGCGAACCTCACTGTGGGCTCAATGTGGGCTGAATCTCGAGGCATCAAATCCTAACAATCTCCACCTCGACTCGATATTCGGCCACCTCCAAACTCTGAGAGCTTCTGGATCTCCTCGCCCCCATGCCCTGGGACAATCGCCTGCTGATCATGGATGGGCAAACATGGGAGTCGAGCCAGGCTGCTCGATCCCATCTCCATCGTATGCTGTGCTCCTCCTGACCTGAGACCTGCTCGGGGCATCATCCTGCGGCAATAGGAATCTTACCTTGCGACGTCGCCTCTCATCCTCCCGAGTCTCCTGTCTCGTGCCCGATCCGCCTCCTGGAGCTCCACCTCGCTCTGGGCTCCACCTGGCTCCCGATGCTCCACCTCGCACTGGGCTCCCTGCCAGGTAATAATGTCCTCTGCTTCCCTTCTTCCCCTCCAGCACAATCCTATCGCCGCGTAACACCCTCAGGATTCCTCCACCAGCTACCATCCTGTAGCCTCTCGAATTCAGTCTGCTAAGTGAGATAAGATTCCGCCTGAAATCGGGTATGTATCGGACCTCCCCCAATCTCCTCACTGCACCGTCATGTGTCCTCCAGCTGACCGTCCCAATGCCTCTGATCGCACAGCTCGATCCATCCGACAGATATACAGTGCTCTCACTGTTCTCCAGGGAGTCAAACTGCTCCTCTCTGCAACACACATGATAGGGGCATGCAGAATCTAATATCCACTGCTGGAAAGAAGTAGATACCTCGTCAGATATCTTCAAGACATCTCCATCTGAATCACTGCTGGCCGTCGCTACAGCAGCCACTGTCCGATTTTTAAGTTGAGGACAATCTCTGGCTAGATGCCCCAACTCTTCACACCGGTAACACCTGGTTTTGCTCAAGTCCCTCCTGGACTTAGACCGCCCTCGTTGCGATCTCCTGTCGCTCCGTCTACCGCCTCCTGCACCTCCAGAAGCCACCAAAGCTGAGCTACCGCCACCTGAGCTTGAAGCTGGGTTCTCGCTCCTGAGAACCTCGTTCTGGAGTATCGCCGCAGTGACCTCGTCCATCTTGATAGTGCTCTTCCCCACTAGAAGAGCAGTCACCAAGGACTCGTACGAAGAAGGAAGCGACGCCAGCAAAACCAGCGCCCTGGTCTTCTCCTCAACGTTCTCGCCAATGCTGAGAAGGTCGGTGAGGATCTTCTGGAAGTGGCTCAGATGCTCCTGCACGCTCTGTCCCTCAGTCATCCGCAGTTGGTAAAACTGCCTCCAGAGGAAAAGAGTGTTGGTGAGAGACTTCGCCATGTACAACTCCTCGAGCTTCGACCACAGCACCGTCGGGGAAGTCTCGCTCAGCACATGGATCACCACCTCATCCGCCAGGTACATGCGGATGGTACTCACCGCCTGCATCTGTAGCCATTTTCAATCCTGCACCTCTATGGTGGTCGGCTTCTCATCCCACAAGAGAGCATCGATCAACCCCTATTGGATAAGCACGTCCTTCACCCTTGCCTGCCACAAGGAGAAATTGCTCTTACCATCGAACTTGTTGATCTCTATCTTGATTGTTCCTGTTTTCTCCATCTTCAGTCTTGCTCACCACCGCTGCAATCTGCGTCCTTGTACCGCCTTGCTCTGATACCACTTGTTGGGTGGATGTCTGGCCAGGACACCACCTCCCAAGATCCTTTCAGTACCATGCGATGCAGCAGGAAGAAAGAAGAAACAAAACAAAAGGAAAAACAATCAAAATACGTGGATCAGCCACAAAAGGGCTCGCCTCCACGGGACATGCAAACTTCACTATGAAAAAGAAATTTTACAAGAGGAGATCTCACCCTCAACCCTTGTACACCCAATTCTCTCTCACCTGAAGTTCCTCTCACAAAAGCTCTCTCTCTCTCTTGGAGACCCCCCTGAACCCCTGAAGTGCCTGGCGACCGCTGTCCAGGAGCCTCCTGCTCCTTCTCTCATAGCACGTCTGCCTCTTTCTCTTCAATCAGGGTCGTACGGCCTTCGTACGACGAGAAACCTGAACACCCCCCTTCTCTGTTCGTCTCAGGCCCTTTTTAAGGATTAAACAGACTTTAAACGAGGGATTAGGAGTCCTAAACAAAGCCAAAAAACCCCTTGGACCGTCGGATTAAGACCGGGAGCCCTCTGGGCCGTTGGATCGCGCTCCGGTCCATGGAATAGTGCCGTGGACCGCGAGAAACGCGTGGGAAACGCCAACGCGGTCCACAGGCCGCGCCGTGGACCACCCGGTCCACGGTGGACCGGGGCAAAGGGCCCTGGGCCTGGGTCGCGCGTCCCGCGCGGGCTTGGGCCTGGGTCGCGCATCCGCGTGGGCCTGGATCGCTCGTCCCATGCACCGCCGCCTGCGGCCGCACCGCTGCCGCCCGCCGCCGGTCACCGGCGGTCCTCCGCCGCTTCGATTCTCGTGCCGACTTCAAAAGCTCGTATCTCGTCCATCCGAGCTCCGTTTCGGGTGATCTTGGTCTCGTTGGACTCCATTTTTCGCCGCGAACCTCACTGTGGGCTCAATGTGGGCTGAATCTTGAGGCGTCAAATCCTAACAGCAATTATGGAACTAGTTGAAGAAGCTGCAGATGTCAACCTTGATTATCTCTCAATAAACTTGATATAATTCATTTGGTTATCCATCAGGGCTTGGGGTCTTTCCCTTGGGGAGGCTGGAGATTGCTTTGAAAATTTTCTCTTCTGTAAATGTATTATCCAATGCCTATAGTTGTTGCAATTGGGTTGGATAGAGAGACTTCCAATCTACTGTTGAGGTGTTGAAGAGGCTTTGCCAAGAAGTTTTGAATAATATTTTAGGAAAGTGTCTTCAATCTCTTTGGGATCAGAAGTTGGTGCTCCTCTACATTCAATGCTTATGATAAAATTTTTCCTCCTTCCGCTAGCATATGCATGGAAAAACTTTGTATTACGATCTCCTTGCTGAAGCCAGTTAACATGGGATCTTTGCTTCCATAGAATTTTCTCAACTTGTAGTATACCTTCCAGTTGCTCCTTCAACGCTTTTCATTTGCATTGTTCTGCAATGGACAAGCTTCTATGCTCTTCTTGAGAGTCAAGGTTAAGGATTTGCTCTTTTATTTAATTCTTTTTCAACAGTATGTTTCCGTTAGTGGTTCGATTCCATGCCTTAAGCCTTCTTCTTAAGAATCCTAATTTCATGACAAGAGTGGCAGATGCGTCAGAGGAGCTGGGTGCAACCTTCCACCAAGCTGCGATCAGATCTTTAAGTTCAGTCTTCAGAAGCCAAAATAGTTCAAAACAAAAAGATTTTCTGAGTGGAGGGTGCTTATAGAAATCTAGCTTGATAGGAAAGTGATCGGAGGTAGTTTTAGGAAGAGGCATGAGCATGGCTAATGGGTGATGCTCGATCCATTCGGTGGATACCAAGAATCTATCTAGCTTTGACATTGAAGGGGAATCATGGTGGTTCGACCATGTAAATGAAAGATGGTTCATCTTCAGCTCTACCAGCTCATGATCATCCACGAAGAGATTGAAATCTTTCAAGATAGAGGTGCTACTACAATTTTCTTTCCTTTCATTTAAGAATCTGATTATATTAAAGTCCCCAATTATGACCCATTGCCCCTATCATTTGCTCTAAGTGAGTGCTAATTCATTGAAAAATCCTGATCTCTTGTAGGGGTCATTAGGCCCATAAACATCAGTTAATAACCATTGCGATTGATCCAAAAGGTCCTGACGGAGGCGATGCAAGGAACTGAGAGAATAAGCTCCTTGGTGGGAGGTTAGCCCTTCGACCAGAGATGTGTTCCAAGTTGTTAGTAGGCCACTAGATGTCCCATTAGCATTTATCACACTCCAGACATCGAAATTATTTCCACACGAGCTGGATACATGCATGCCTGATGCTTCACGAAGCTTAGTCTCTTGAAGACAAACGAGCACATAGCTGGCTTGAGATATCCTATCTTTTACTAGCCTTCACTTAGAAGGCTGGCCAAGTCCTCTAACATTCCAAAATAACAAGCTCATTTATCTTTAAAAAAGAAACCATACAACCTTCCAATCGGGGCGTGATCTCTGTCATCCTCGTGTAGGCAAACCAACCAGGCGATAATCTTCATTAGCTGTTAGCTGTGGCCACTGCCATGCCACACCTCTTAGCTTCTATTTCTTTGAGTTTGGTAATGTTCAAAGTGTCGCTATCGTGGAAGAGTATGCTACCTTTTTTCTCAAGTGCTCTAACTTTTGTCGGGGTGAGTGAGTGTGCTCTGACTTTTGTCGGGGTGAGTGAGTTAAGGAAGAGAATGTCAGCTGGGTTCCACTCTTCGTCGATCATATCGAGGCCTTTCACTTTCTTTGCTTGGATTCTGGCGCTCCTTTTGAGTGATCCAGTAAAAAACATTTTAGAGCACCGTGGGCTAGGGCTAGTGACTATAGGTGAGGGTGACTAGCTAGAGGGGTGAGTTTTTAGACCATCTGAGATGGTCGAAAATACCCTAGACACTGCAACAGTAAATTCTGCTTGCATGCTGGTAGGTACTGAAGGGAGAGATAGGGTCTTAATGATCTTTCGATCAGATAGGGTGGCACTGCTGTTATCCATTCCAGGAAAAGAGATAACGGCAGCAGAAGTTTTGAATTCAAACCTCCTTTGATGGGAATTCACGGCATGGAGGAGGTTATCATCAATGAAGAGAAGATTAGAGTCCTAAAAGGTAGCTTCCTGATAAGGCACCAACAGCATTTTGCCAGCAGTGATTTCATTGCCTTTCTAGTAGCTTTCTAGAGTAATGCTACTCTCCGATCTCCCCCAAGATAAATCATCAAAGTTGGCAAATAGGAAGTTCCTATCCAATGTACCACTTGAGACCAAATAGATTTCAAGTAGAGGCAGGATATTAATAGGTGATCCATCATTTCATCTTGATCTCTGTATAATACTTGGACCTTGTATTCCTCTTTTAGCTAAATTGTCCAAAGGATTTTATTACGATAGTAGAGCCAGGTAAAGACTTTGACTTTCTCTGATATTGGCAGCTTCCAAATGATCGACCCAATGTGTGATATGATGCCTCCATCCTTTAAGAAAAGATGATAGCTTTTCACTTAAAATGTACTATTCATGCTCCATCTCTAGTTTTTACTATTGCTGTTGTTCGTTAGCTGTGTTCTTTGAAGAGAGGTGGTAGAGATTGGAGTTCGTGTACAGCCACCCTTGGCATAACAAATGAAAATCATTTTCTCTTGATCCATGACTTATGAAAGTGGTAATGCTGCATAACTAGTCTTTTGCAAAGAAAAAGAGATGAGGGAATATAAGCTTTAAGGGTTGATCATGTTAGATGTATGACTTTGAAAGTCAATTATTGGCTGATATAATAATATAATAATTTCAGGACATAAATTTGTAATTGATTTATTCAAATTAATAAAATGGGTAGGTTTTTATCTATTCTTGTTATTGTACCTTGAATCATCCAGAGAATTAATGCTTAAGATACATATTCTTAAGAGTTAAAAATTTGAGACATGTATAATTAATTTTTAAATTATTTTCGATCATAAACTATCAAGGAGATGGTGATTGATCCGGTTAGATCGGTGCACAATTCACTTTTAGATGAGTCTCGAGTCTATAGTGGACAGATACTGGAGCGATAGTACAGGTAATTGTTAGAGAATAACGGTACCGAGTGTGATCATACAAGAAGTCATATAAATGTCTACTCACTCATCAGTGACTATCTCGATGCTGTAGTTGTGTGAGTAGTTTTTTGACCTAAGATATCTTGGCCACTCATAATAAGCTTACTGTAGTTTGACTGCATATAAACATAATCTCTTAGCCATTTAGATCTTTGTAGTATATGTTAACTGCAGTAGGTCTATTGTAGGAGTAGGGAGAGTACCAAGATGGGATCTATCAATCTTGATAGAAGAGTAGTCCTATGCAATCTAAGGGGCTGAGTTCACAAGTCTGTGGCCACAACAAAATGATAGATGGAAAGATATTTCTATTAGAATCATATTTTGGACTCAAGCTAATTAGATTAGGTATATGATGGATGCTAGAATTTGATGAGATGTCTATGACTTTCATCCTATCGAGACTCATGATAGAAGAAACGAATCACATAATAACTATACTTAAAGATTTTATATATTCTGTTCTACTATATTGCCACTACATACTGCTAGTGTCACTGGTGGATTGTAAAAACTCACATAGATCATTTTAGATCTATGATTCAAGTTTGAGGTGAGTTGGAATTGTTTCAGTCCATCGAAAAGAGTTTTCAATGTTGCTTTGATAGAGATCATTATAAGTCCACTACCGGAGAGAATAGAACCATGGGGTTACACACAAAAAGGATTGACCAAGTCAATTGATTGGATCCAGATCCAATTATCAATTGGATTAATAATTAGGATCAATTAGTAAAAGTTACAAGTAGAAGTTTTGCTAAGTGTTAGCAAATTTGACCTAATTGTAAGTATTGTAATTGAATTTGATAAGATCAAGTTTAGATTTAGAATCTAATTAAATTAAATTAGATTTAATTTAATTAGTCTTGACTTAATTTGAGTTGAATGAATTTTTTCAATCCAAGTAGGATTTGGATTAGAAAACTAGTTTGACTAGATTTCGAATTTAACTTGAATTGGACTTGATCTGGCTTCGAATTGGATTCGAATTAAATTCAAATTAAACTAGGACCTCACATAATTAGATTAGGATAAGAGAGTCCCAATTTGATTAAGATTCTTCCTCCTTTTTGGTGCACAAAGAGAGAGGGGTGGTGCCCTTCTCCCTACACGCGCAATAAAAGAAGGGGCGCCAATGTTGGCGCTCCATTCTCCTAAGACTCCCTCTCCTTCTCTCTTTTGAAATTAACTCAATTTTAGTTAATTTAGAATTAGATTAGGACTCCTAAAAGAGGTTTAAATTTGGATTATGGCATGAGAATTCAAACAGAAGTAGGACTCCTTTTGGTTTGGGTGTGGACTTCATGTGGCCACCCCTTTTGCCTATAAATAGGGGTGCCCCACCTCTAGGATGCCTTAAGCACTCTTCCATCAGATCCCATGCCCAAAGAGAGAGAGAAAATCAGAGAGAAAAGGAGAAGAAAAAGAAAGAAGAGGAGAAAAAGAGAAAGAGTTCTCTTCTAGCTTCTTCTTCGAGGTCATACGTGAAGATGTTCGTGCTATCTTCTTCTACAACGAGATCCAATCCAATGAAGCAGATCTGAAAAAGACTAGCATCTTAATGATCTAGAGGACTTTGGATTTATATCAGTCTTGTGTGGATATCTGTAGAGATCAGGCGCATGCGTGGCTTTAAACAGAACTAGCAATCCATCCATATCTGACTTGCAAGTGGATAACGATCTCAAGTAAGTTTTTAATCTTTCTTAATTTTAAATTTTAGATCTGTAAATCTAAATTAATCGTGCATGTTAGATTCCTTTTAGGTGAACTAGATGAGATCTAGGGCATGCAAGAGGTTAAAAATTTTAATCTATGCTTTCCACTGTATTTTTATAAGATGAAAAAAAATCTACATGCTGAAATCATCCAACTCTATGATTTATAAAGGTGGTAATGTTACATAACTAATTTTTGCAAAGAAAAAAAGATGAGGGAATAGAAGCTTCAAGGGTTAGCCAAGTGTATGTCCATAAGGTAGTTTATTTTCTATCGTCCACTTTTATTGTAATAAAGGCTTGAAAATGTCTAAAATACCTGAGGATCCCCTTCTAAAAGGGAGAGGCTGAGCACAATAATAATGTTGTTGGAATTAATAGAGGCCTGTCATGATAGTAACTTACTATGTGAGATTTTTTTCATAGTGCCCCTTGATCATCATTAAAGTACTACTACCACCATTTCATTAGTAGAGTCTTGATTTACTGTTTTGAGTCCAATATCCCTAGCCTCGCAAGCTTTTTTTTGGTCTATTGATTTGTGTTCAATTCACCTAATGCTTGACTTTGTTGCATTGTTCTTGGTCTCCTCTGAAGTTCTCGGAAATTTTATCTATTGGTTGAGTGATTCCCTCTGGTATGTACAGTTTGGACATCGAGTATAATGGGATGGCTCATAATGCTACATTGATTATCATTAGACATCTAGCTGAAGTTAGAGAATTTCATTTCCACCCAGCCAATTTTTTCCGGCAAGAACCTCTAATTACTCTTCTTCAAGGTATGATATGGGCAGATCTGAGGTTTGACAACAAGAATGCATGTGAACTTGAGACCTCCTCAGAGTGTAAACTGATCCTAATTTTTTTTTTGAAAGTTGATCTTGAGACCTATCATTAGTTTGAAAGATTATGGGATGAATTTTAACATATTGACCCGTTCTTTTACAGCCTCATAGGAGACAATGGTGTCACCGATGAATTGTAGGCAATATATATTTTTTATGATGTCTTAGCAACCAATACCCAAGATTAGGCCTTCAGATGCTGCTTGATTTTGAATTTTGCTCAGCGTATCAACAACTAGAATAAACAGCATGGGGGATAATCAATTTCCTTGCTTCAAACCCTTCTTGTAGTGAAACCATCTTCCAGATTTGCCAATTATCAGAAGTGTCAAGCTAGAAGATTGAAGTAGTAGAGAGATCTAAATGATCCACAACCTCCCAAAGCCTCACTTCTCTAATTATATTTGAAACAAAAATTTCTATTTTACATGGTCAAAGGTTTTCTCAAAGTCTAATTTGCACATTAGACCCTTGGACTTGATTTTTTTGCAATGTGCGATGATGTCCAAGGCTGAAATAAAACTTTCAAATATGCTTCTACATTTGATAAATACGCTTTGAGTTCCTAATACAAGCAAGGTTAGGACTATTTTCAGTCTCTAGACTAGGACTTTTGATATCAGTTTAATGATTCCATTCCCAATGCTCCTTGGCCAGTAGTCATTGAATTACATATAGGTAATTTTTTTAGTATTAGAGAAATAAATCTAAATTAGCCTTGTTATGTTTACTTTAGAATTTTGAAAGGCTTCCAATACTTTTCGAATATCATCTTTGATGGTATCCCAGAAGCACTGAAAGAATGAAATAGGGAAGCCATAGGGGCTAGAGCCTTTTCTTTTGCCAAACTAAAGATATTTTATCTGATTTCTTCTTCTGAGAATAATTTTCAAGAAGGAAAGAGTCTATGCATTCTTCTAAATACATCCTGTCCTATGATGCCTCGATTAGTGGATCTAAGTTGGGCCCTAGGATGCTCTAAAATGAGAGTAGAACGCTTCATGTACTTCAGTTTGATTGCTAATTATCCCTCTGTTTATATTGATCTCTCGGATCTGATTTTTTCTTCTCCGAATGCTAGCACTCTTGGGAAGAAACTTGTATTATGATCACCCTCACATAGTCACTGAATACGAGATTTTTGTCTTCAATATATTTCTTCTTGAATCAGAATATCTCTTAATTTCTTTTTACAACTACATCTGGCATTCCTTTCATTCGCTAACAATAATCTTGTTTCCTCAACAGTGTCAAGTTTTTCAATTCTGATGGTGGCTTCTCTTTTTATTAGTGGATTGAAATTATTTTTTCTACACCACTTGCAAATTATTGATCTGTGAGATCATATTTTAGTAACGAGGAAAGCCATCAGATCATCTTTGTGTGGAGCATTTCTCCATCATTCTTTGATTAGATCAGCAAACCCTTGATGTTGATACAGTCATTTTCAAATCTAAAAGATCTATTTAGAATTTGTTTGCTATTTTATGGAGATGAAAAATGAGAAGCAGGCATGTGTGATCTACTATTATCCGAGCCAATGGAACTAGGGTAGAGAGAGGGAAGCTATCATGCCATTCCACTAAAGAAAAATATCTATCTAGCTTTACCAAGCTGGCATTTTCTCAAAAGGTAGTCTAAGTGAAGAGCCTATTTATCAGATTGATTTCAATGAAACCTACATCATTGATGAATCAGTTGAACCTTTTCAATGTAGTGTGACTACTTGTTGTACCAATTTTTGTTGACCTAAGGCTTTGTTTTTTATGATAACAAAATATTTGAGATACAAATGATTTTGATTAAATGCTTAAGAATGGTAGTAGCAACTCTTAGGTGCTCACAATAACTCATTCAACCAAAGAAGAAATCTTCTCAAACAAATAATGTCAAAAGACATTTATAGACAAATTATATAAGTTTTGATTTAGAGGAGTCAATCCCAAAAATTTATGATTCGATCCCTGAACAGCCTAGGATGAAATAGAAGACCCATGTTTTTAAAAATTTCAGAAGTAGACCCCCAAAACTCACAAGTCAACTTTGACATGTTAGAATAAATTGGCATATTTTATGGGTCGACCCCGTAATAGCCATAGGCGATGGACAGAAGACTATCAAAACTATACTTCTTCATGAGTCGATCTATGAGCTAGATGAATCAAACTCAAAAAATAATAAGTCAACCCCTGAAGTATAGGAGTCGACTCCTCTACGATTGATAGCCTAATGGCTAATTTTTTTAACAACTTTCAATGGGTAGATTTCACTTCCACCAGCTATATTGGTTTCCACAATAGCTAGTTTATCTTTTTCAATTAAAATTAAAGATTTTTAAGAGATGAAATTTAATTGGAAAGTAAGAGAAATAATGGAACATATGCTTAGAGCCAAAAAGTCATTCTTCAAGAGTTCATTCATTGCTTTGAGAAAAAAAAGGAGGAATTAAAAGTCTTTGTTGAGTAAGCAATCTTGAGTACATCCCTGAAGAGCCTCTTATTAATTAAAGAGAAAAAGTTCAAGCCTTAAAGAGCAATCATCTTCGACTTCACTATACTTCATTGTGCCCTTTTCTTTCTTGAGGCTTTAGCTCATCTAATTCATTACATCCTTATATTGTTTGTGTTCTTTGCAAGTTTTTTGGGATAAAAAATTGTGAGAAAGGCCTGTCTAATTCAGTAATTGGACATTGTATTAATTAAGTCTAAGAGAAACTTAGTGAAAAAAAAATGTTGGTTGACTACCTATTAAAAATCAATTGGAATTGAATTGATTGTGAGCCCAAGTTAAAATAATCAAACTATAATCTATAATGATTATAGTTAGAATTCACAATGAAGGAATCTTGGGAAGTATCAAATGTGCTAGGTTGGGTATGAATCATTATAAATTTTTATGTGTTTGTGATTGTGTCTCGCAATTACTTTTTAGCTTCATATTCATTAACTTTTACTATCCTATCCCATTGTATTTACCTATCTCATACTTAAATACTAAATTGCTGTACATAATTACCTTAAATTTTAGAAACCCAATTCAGCCCCTCTCTTAGATTGCTATACATAAGCAACAATTCTTTCTATAAAGACCTGAATAATATTAAAATCTTCTATTGCTAACCATAGGCCTGGATGATTGGTTCTAAGATTCCTCAGCTCTTCATGGAGCATCTATGTTCTTGCATGGTCATGTGGACCGTATACATTTGTTATCATCCAAATGAATCCATCAATGTATGAAGTGAATCGCATGGTAAGAGAGTGCTCGCCAAGTAGAATAAGAGTGCTCTCAACATCTTCATTATTCCAACCTAACGGTAGACCCCTAGATGATGCTGCAGTATATTTTGTATGCCATTTATCAATGATACCACCTGTTACTACTCTAATCCTTCTGAGATGAACCATATCTAATTTAGTTTCTTTAATGCAAATGATCCAGCTTTTGAAGTTTAATATAGTTTCTTCTATCAGCTTCTTTTTGTATGCTAAATCCATACCTATTACATTCTAACAAAGCACTGACATTGATGTTTACTGTCAAAACTTTGAGCTGAGGAGAAAATGAGCCATAGAGGAAATATGTGAGTTAAAAGTAGACTGCTTTCTTTCATGTGATAATTTTTTACAACTGCAGCTAAGCTAGGAGCAGAAATAGTATAGCAAATGGGTAAATATACAAAAAGCTAGAAGGCAACTTCAGCATACTTAACCATATCTAGCCCATGGCATAACATGAGTGAAGAGATAGAGGAAAACAGAAGTGCAGTACCAAAACCATGAAAGTGGGTCTTTGTGTCTAGCATGTTGATGCAACTACACAGAAACCATATCCTCGCTAGCCTTGCATCTAAGCTATTCAAGGATTTTAAGCTTCATGAAAGTCTCCTCCAAGTTTTGATCTAGGATGTTGATCTTACAATAATGGCTAAGCTTGATTACCTCACCAGTTATTAGGAAAATGATGAAGAACAAATCATCCTCGACAAGAGTCTCATCCTCCATATCAAGAGCTTGGAGCTTCTTGCGGCAAAGGCAGGAGCTTCTTGCGGCCTCAAAGGAGGTGTAACAGGTAGAGTAGTGGTTCCAAGGATAAGAGCAACTCTAAGAGTTGCAAAGACTTTGGTAATTGGAATGAGCTCTAGTCCTTTGATTGTGGGAGGTAAGGTTTGTTTAGGGGCTAATTGACAATTATCTAGGGGTTAATCCATTACTAAATGGTCAGCTGAAGGATTGGTTGGAGATTGGGAGTAGTAAAGCTACTAAAGTAGGATGTAGGGGTGCAACAGTAGAGTGGGTCATAAAGTTATTTATGCTAATATGTGAGGTTGACATCATAATAGAAAAGAGTTTTAAAAACTACATCCAAACTTAGGCACCTGCCTAAGACCTTGAACGTAGGTGATGATTCAAAAAGATGCAAAGGTTGGGGATAAGTGGAGGACTAGATAAAAAGGAGTATCTCTAATATAAGGAGTATGAGATTGTTAAGTGAAAGAGGTTTGAAATTTGAAGTACTTGTTAGTTTGAAGTTTGAAAGTAGGTTAAGCCTAGAACATAGCAAGGACCATTAAATGTTGTTATTGTTGGTTGATGACGTTTGCACTGGTTGGTGTTATGAGGATTTTGATGCTTTGACAAGCTATCCTAAGACTGAAAAGGTGATATCACCAAGAGCCTGCCAGTGAATATTGATTGGCTGGTCTGAACCAAAATTCCCATTTGCTTTCATCCATATCTCCCTACTCACTATCATTGAAAGAAGAGGTGTCATCAGTTAGAATCTGGATGGTGTAGTTTACCATCAAGTTAACAACATACTTAAGAAGTCCAACTATGACCTCAATTGCTTGATATTGCTGAGAGATCTACATAGAAAAATAGATGTCAAAGCTATTTAAATTTTTCTAGTAAAGATTAGATTTGCTTTCTCGATGCGAAACCCAAAGCTATTATGTTGGCCACAGCCTCTACATTCAAATAGAAGAAAGAAAGATTAATAAGGCTTGCATATATATTAAAATGAAGCTTATGAGGGATGCCTCCTCTATATTGACCCCATTGGTTAACTATTCATGAAAATCCTTCTCCATGAATGTGGCCTGTGACCATTAAAGCTTACACTATTTCAATCAAAGATAGGAAACAAAGAACTGATTTTCTTTGTCCAACTTCCTAGTTATCCATAACCCAAGCACCTTTGTTTTATGGGCTCATGTTGAGGCAACATCATGGACATTAATCGGCCTCACATAAGATTCAAGAAAAGTCACTCTTTCTAGATAACTTGAAATATCAGTTATTTCTACTGTGACTGGCAAAAATACTTTGCAATAAAGGCCTACCAATGGAGTCAACTTAGGTGATGGGGTTGTTGGCTGGATAGAGGATATTTTGAATGAGGTGGCTATGTTACAAAAACATGAGAAGGTGGAAAGTGTGGAATTATATGTTTGAAAAGAGTTTATGGTATTTGATTAAGGTTTAGTATAAGCAGGGACGTTGGGTGCATAGCAAAGGGCCACTTGCTTATAAGATTGAATAGTGGGACTACAAATGGGGCAAAAAAAATACATCACTGGGTCCTTGCAATCTTTTTTGAGGTGGTCACAATCACCACATCTGAAGCATAGGCCTCTTTTAGAAGGTCGAAGATGCTGATAAGGTGATGAAGATGGCTATGCTTAGAAGAGGAGCTGAGAGGAAGAAGTGTGTGTATTCATACTATTTATAGCCTCTTATAGCTAGAGACCATATTTATGATGAGTTGCATCTCTATCAAGATTGTTGAGAGGTTGTTAGGGAATGGTCGCTCATCTCTAAACCTTGACATATCCCACATTTTCTTTCTTTGCCTGACCAACACCTTCATATTCTCTGTTGGACCCGTACCCACTTCCCGCTAAGTTGGATGTGGGATGTGTACAAATCATCCTATAGTTTCATCAATATCGATTTTTAGTTTTTGATGTAATGTTAATGGAGGAGGGCCCAGAATGCCCTCTCTTTAGTTGATGGTTGGCACCTTAGGAAGGAGTTCTTTGTGAAAGTAGGCCTAGGGTAATGGTGTTGGCACCAATTAGAGATGGAAAGAGGTGGAAGGATGATAAGATAGGCTTTGACATCCATCTTTCTTGGCTTGATCTGGAAGATCTAGTTGGACGGTTAAGTATGTTATTCCCTTAGTCTCACCATTAAGTTGATGCCAACCGATCCTTGCATCTCCATTCCTACATTTCATTTTTTTCTGTTTGATTTGTAATGGCGATCATTAAGTACTGTGTTGCTCCAAGAATTGATTTTGATGATCGCAAACCATTTGAATGGACTACTAATAAGTTTTTTATCTTTGGAGAATATTTTTGTGATATTTCAAGTAGTCCAAAAGATTGGATTTGAAAAGCTTCATCAAGTGTGTTGGTATCAGAGCAAAAATGGTTCATAAAAAAATTTTTTGGGGTTGTCCGACGTATTGTATTTTTGAAATCTTTTTAGTAGATTGAATTTTCAAATAGAAACTTGAAGAGTGGATGTAGGTGCAAGGTTGGCACCGAACCACTATAAATTCTTTGTGTTTGTTGTGCTTGCATCTCTTTACTTGTTCTTTGTGCTTTATACTTACTTATCTATCATTTGTATTTGATTTCATTTTCATTGCAAATCAACTCACTCCACTCAACTCTTTAGCACATTACTTAAGTGCACTAATCTTAAAAAATTTTAAAAAGATCTAATTCATCCTCCCTCTTGAGCTCCATATATGGGCAACATACTGTTTTCCAACCTTCCATCATGTCGACTCTTTATTTTGGAGGAGTTGCCTTGCCTTCTTGCTTTCTTACCTCCCATATCTAGTTTCTACTCACCTCTCGCTCATTATCACTTCCCTTCTCCATCACCATTAGGTCACCAGATTTCCTCCACCATTTATCTCGAAGCTTCTCACTCTAGTCTCCATTCCTCCTACCTAATATGGCAGGACAATATTGATGTATTCTATTATACAGTGACATAATCAGAGAAGAATAAACCAATACTTTGATAGTTAGCTTTGCTTAATCCTTCAAATTATGTTTATATGGACATGAGTTGGTTGTACAGTCAAATATTTCATGCAATCTACAATTAGTCTGTAGATATAGAACTAAATTAGATAAATATTTAAGTAAAGCAAAAGTAGGTTTGCTCTTTAAAATTTCTATTTTGATAAATAATCCATGGTATTACCTACAGTTTACTTTGATGTTTAATTTAATATATGTAGATGATGTGCTGGTCCCTATACTTTGTGATGCTAAATAATTTAAGAATAATCAAGAGAATAATTTAATAATTATGATTTTTGTTATTTAGTAACTGATGAGCATGCAGCATACTTGAAAGAAAAGCTACTTCAGTCTGTTGAAAGTGATGTTATATGATTGTTTTATTTTTTTTCATTTTGCTAAAGCATAATTAATATTATCTTTTATCTAAGTGAGTAATCTATTAACTAGGTGGATCTATACCATATCATTTGGAGGGAGCTGAAGCAAGGAGAGCCAGATAGCATAGGGAAGAGTGAGAAGAGGGGAAGGAGGGGGAGAGAGATTCCTCAAATTTAGGCTCTGGAGGGCTTGGATTTGATTCCTTGGATCACCAAAAAAGGAGAATGGATTGTTCTTTTTTAGACCCACACGATTGTAACAACCATCTGAATCCTAAAGCTCTCAAATTTTGAGCCCCCTAATCGAAAGGTGATTGTTCTTTTTCAAACCCTAATGGCTACAATGCTCAAGCCCTCAATGACTGGAAAGAGAGATGAGAATAAAGAGAGAGAGAGAGTGTGTGTGTGTATGCGTGTGTGTGTGTGTGTGTGAAAGAGAGAGATGGAGGGAGGCATGGGTGGCTTGCCTAGAAGAGATAGAGAGATAGTAGGGAAACGATGAGAGCGAATGCAAAGAGATACAACCAAAAAGTTGAAGTTGAAGAACCCTTGAAGAGTCAAATGGAATGTGACCAAAGATACCTCCTTTAACCCATTTCGAAGCATTGGACATCTAAAATCAGGGACCACTTTATTTTGGTATAGTCCAAAGCACCCGATTCAATACATCGGAACCACCTAGTTTGGTATATCCTGAACTTTCTAGTTTGAGATGATTCAGCAATCCATGCTCTTCACCATATAGAGCATGGTCGTAATAAAAGCCTAGAGGTAATATCAAAACCTGGTGCCTAATCTTGATGTTTCTTTTCTGTCTCTAACCTCTGATCTTTATTTTAATCTAAAAGACCAATATCCTTAGGGAAATATTTTTAAAAGTCAAGTGGTGTGTGTTGATGAACCCAAAATTCATGTTTCATATTGGTTTTGGGGTTTGAGATAGTTTGGCACTTGGTCTTTGACTAATAAAAGAAATAGTTAAAGAAAGATAGAGTGATTTGAAAGTGTAAAAAGAGAAGGTATATGGAAAAAATGATTCCATTAGATTGGTAGCTGGAGCACTTAGCTACATGCTAGTTGGAGAATATTTGTTGACTAGTTCTTTTACACACTTATAAGAATTATTTAGAGCTTTGTATCTAAAACTATATTGCAATTCAAGTCATATTACAACCTAAATTGTAGTTGTTGACTTACGAGAAAGCTTACTTCTTGTGTTTAGAGGAGAGTTTGGAAAAAATAATGGCAAAATGGGAAAGATTGAGAGAAGAGAGGCTATGGTTGTACCTCATGACTGTTGCGGTCCATGTCACCATGTCCTTCACTAAAGTTCATCAAAAAAACTCTTTGATAGAGAAGATGTCACTTATCATAATATAGGTGATGACCAACAAAGTCGTAGATATCACATCTTATACAATCATTCCATCAAATATTTTACAAATGGGTGTTGGGTTGGAGTACTTGATATACATGGAGATGAAGGTATTCTGGACGAAAAAGTCGACATTAAAGTTAGCAGTGGCAATGATGAGGAGGGAGCGGACAACATTGCAGATCTTGATAAGGGTGGAGAAGGTGAAGGAGAGAGGTGGAGCAGAGTGCCAAAGATAGTAAATGGCACCATAAAGATGGAGCAAGTGGATGATGGTGACAAAGTGGGAGAAAATTGAGTGGAGAGCCTTAACATAAATAAGAGCAATCGAGAGGAAAGAGCTATGGCGGGAGATCTTGGTGAAGATAAAGAGCGGATAGGGTTAGGTGTAGTACAATGGTTGGCTAAGTGATGGAGGAGACAGGTGACAAAGAAGTTGCTATGATGAAGGCCCAAAAAAAGGAGGTTGTCGTGGGCCTCCTAGAGGTGGGGGGCCATAGAGGCATCGAGGGTGATGGAGAGGAGGGACTTAAGAGCATGAGAGGAGAAAGAGAAAGGGATAAAAGAGAGAGAGATAGGACGTTGGAGAGATGGTCGGCCAGGCATGCTAGGAAGGTCTAGCAAGAGGCACATTCAGAATGGATCACTGGACAAAAGTGAGGCAACATGGAGTGGGGTGCCAAAGTTTTAATTGAGATGGAATGGAGAAATTTCTTTTTATTTAATGAAGATGTCTACTCAAAATGTTGCAACTTATCCAATGACTAATTTAACCACAAATCAACCTACCATAAGATAGCTTTGAGTTGCAGCACAATGAACAAAACTAAACTTTGCAGATTAAGCTGCATGCATCCAAACAAATAAAACTCACCATACTCTGAAATTTGAGTTTCAAGCACTTAAATAAGTGAACTAGCTTACGCTTATAACTTGAGCTACATGCAAGACTTCAAACAGCCACATAATACAACATCTCATTCTTATTTATAAGCTCCATTTGCCAACTTCACTGATCGCCTAAACAAAGCACCATGTTCTGTGCTTTCTAGATGTAATAATTTTTTATCAAAGCTATAGAGACTGTTACAAATATCCAGATCCTTTCAGTAAGCTCCAGATACATGTTTGATTTTTTTTTTTTTTACTTTTTCCTTTTATTTTATCTTACAAAAGTATATTAGTATTTTAACCGTCCTCCTTAATACACTTTTTGGACACTCCAAGCATATTCCATAATATCTCAAAGCGGCAATGCTTTTGTGAAGATGTCTGCAAGCCGCTCCTTTGTCTCACAGTAGTTCAGCAAAATCTCCTTGCAGTAGCTTCTCGCAGGAAGAGATATTTGATTGCAATTGTTATAGAAATATGTCAAGCAACCGTGAAGAGGTCAACATATTGTTACAGTAGTTTCTCGCAGGAAGAGATATTTGAAGCTTATTCCAAGTTCTCCCTAGCTGAGGGGTCTCTCTATCCTCATATTCCAGCATCTGCTGGTTCTGCACCACATAGACCGAGGAGGTCAACGTCTAGCCCAAGCATCTTCCCAGAACCAAATAGCAGACCCTTCTCCCAAGCAGGAAAACATATATCCACATGATTTTTTGTAGTCCATTGTGTCATCTGCATTCTAACCTTTAATGTCAGTGAATCTTGGGATTCTGCTCTCATTTCCTGATCCATATTATCAAAAAAATCCATCTTTATATGATAGCAGATGTCAGGGCCATGATCTTTGAACTTATATAACATTCCTTGCAAAAAATTCTCAAACTTCCATTGAAGTTAGCCCAGTGTCGCTTGCACCTCATGTAGGATTAAATACAGTCAGAGCAGTAGAAAATCACCAGTAGTCCATACATGAGCATGTTCCATATTGAAATGGTGGAAGCGGCTATTGTCCCTCACAATTATTTCACGTTCATAAATACCTGAAAGTAGCTTCGTCACATTATGGCAATCATTACAAACTCGTAAGTTTTTGACAACTCGGATTGGCGACCCTTGTTCAATATTTATAAGACCAAAAGCAATTGCCAATCTCTCACTATGGAGAGCCAACTCTGCTTCTTTATCTCTCTCATCTATACACAACAGAACTTGTGAGGTGTCAGGAATGTATCCTGCACATTTCAATCTTTTACCCATCTCATTCAGTTTATTACAGATTTCTTCAGTCTGGGGATGAGAAGTATCCCCCATGACAAACTCATGAACCACACCTCCATGTTCTACGATGCTAGAACCCGGATCCTTTCTAATTCCTCTTTCCTTCATCAGCTCCCTCATCTTTGAGACATTGTCCCAGAGGCCAGCAGCAGCATATATGTTGGAGAGAAGGACATAGCACCCAGAAGCCTCAGGTACCAATTCGATCACATGCTTAGCAGCAAATTCACCGAGCTCAACTTTTCCATATTTCCTGCACCCGCTAAGCAAACTCATCCAAATTATCTCATTTGGTCTCATGGGCATCTGGCCTATCACATCCCTTGCCTCTTCTAGACACCCAACTCGACAGAGAAGGTCCACCAGACAACCATAGTGTTCAACTGTTGGCTTTATGCCATATTCCTTTCTCATGAGATCAAAATACCGACGCCCCTCATCCACCATTCCTGCATGACTACAGGCATTCAGCACTCCAACAAACGCTATAGAATGGGGTCTTATTCCAATTCTCTCCATCTCCATGAACAATTTTATAGCATCATCAGCCATACCATGCATTCCTAGGCCCATGATCATCGCAGTCCAATGTGCCAACTTCCGTCTGTGAATCTCATGGAAAACGGAGAGAGCACTCTCAATGCTGCCACACTTCGAATACATATCTATAAGACAAGTTCCAAGAACACCATCTACCCTAAATCCATTTTGCCTGATGTAACTATGAACTGACCGGCCCCCTTCGAGCAGAGCTAACCCGGAGACAGCTGAAAGGATGCTAACCAATGTCGCAACATTGGGAACAAGTCCTGCTGCAAGCATCTCCTCATAAACAATAACAGCTTCTTTAAAACGCCCATTCTTATCGAATCCTGTGATCATCGTATTCCAAGTGACGATATTCTTCACGGGCGTCTGATCAAACAACTCTTTAGCAGATTCAAAGTCCCCATTTTTCATGTACCCATCAATCATTGCATTGCAAGAAACCACATTCTTCTCGGGCATCTGTTCAAATATCTCTCGAGCAACTGTAGTTTCCCCACATTTTGAGTGCCCATTGATCAATGATGCCCACGAGAACAAATCCCTTTCCGGCATTTCATCAAACAACCTCCTCGCGATGTCAACCTGGCCATTCCTTGCGTACCCATCGACCATCGAATTCCACGTAACCAAATCTCTGCAAGCAACTCTATCGAACACCTTCCTGGCAGAGACCAAATCGCCACATTTACAGTAGAAGCTGACCAAACTACTCTGAACGAAGCCATCCGGGCAGAAACCCAGCTTCAGAATCAACCCATGGATCTGCTTCCCTTCTTGGACGGCATTCAACCGAGCGCACCCTTTGATCGCGCAGGGGAGGGTGAAGTTATCGGGTGCGGCGGAGGACCGCCGAAGCATGTCGGTGAAGAGGGCGAGGGCGGTATGGGAGTGATGGTCTTCGACGCAGCGCTTGATAAGGGCGTTCCAGGAGAAGGCGGTGGGGTGGGGGATTTGGGCGAGGACGGAGAGGGCTTCGTCGAGGGTGGCGAGGTCGGGGCGGGAGTGGAGGGCGAGGAAGCGGGAGGAGAAGGCGGGAGAGTGGGGAAAGATGCCGGTTTTGATGGAGGCGGCATGGACTTGATTCAACTCGCGGGTCTTTTGGCAGAGTTGGAGGAGGCAGCGAGGTGGGCGTGGTTCGTGGATACCGGAGGCCATGGCCGGTTCTGGGTGGGGGAAGGTGAGAGTGAGTGGTTCAGCATGGGAAATCCTCAACCTATTTTTTCGAGTTCAACGCTCGCATTGTTTTGCTTTTTAAATGGAAGGGGAGGAAAACCTACGTGTATATCAAAAAATTAAAATCAATTAAACTTGCCAGGACGAAGAACGCAGAAAATATTCAAGTGAGAGAGGAGGGCTGCGGTTGAAAAAAAAATTAAAAGGCTGAGAGAGAGAGAGGACGGCTCAAAACCTCCAAGATTAAAAGTAAACTCTTCCGATCCTTGATAATAGTTTTCTTATTTTCCAATTGATGAGACCGTTCTATCGGGGTGACAATTAGATCGGATCCGATCGTAGGTAGATGAATTAAAAAATTTCAAATCAAAACTTAATCTACTTTTTCAGATTTTGAAATCTAAATCCATCCTATTTAATAAACAAACAAGTCAAACAAACATATTAATGGGTCAGTCATATTGCAAGGAAACAAGTTGGCTGTCTCTATTTCCTCCATACTTGACCATCCATTCTCCCATCATCACCAATAGCTCCCTTGCTGCTATCACTAAGGTCTCCTTCAACACCTGGTGTCTCTAGACCGCTCTCATCTCCAACGTCAACTTTGTTCTCCCTAACATACACTCCAAGCAAACCCTCAACAATTTTGGATTGGGCTAGACCCAACCAACTAGTTGACATAGGGATGGTTTGAGTCTCTATTTTCCCTTTCTCCATTCAAAATATAAAAGGAAAAAAAAAATCAAAGTTGGCAGATGACAATTGAATTTCCCTTTCTCCCCTCCTTTCATCAATCTCTAACCACTTGAAAGGCGAAATCCCCGTATTGAAAAGAAAACGAAAGGCCAGATCCAACCCTACAAGACCGAAGAGGGGCTCAAGTGCGAACACCAACAAGCTTCTCAACGGTTGCGCGGTGAAGGAAAAGGTGAGGATCCCTATCCCGTTCAATTCATTTTCTTGTTGCAAAAATCGAGAAAACGGATGATGTGGGGGTGGCAGAGGTGGAGGAGGATGATGAGATCGAGGCGGAAGGCACGATGGAGGCATTTGCTAGGGTGGTGAGGAAAGAGGGGAGGACGCGAGGCAATGGATTGAAAATTTGGAAGGCTCCGGGCTTTGAAAATTAGAATGATAGATGGTAAACTTAAGCGATTGGGGCTAGATACTGTATAGGACCAAGTGGGCAAGTTGAAAGATGCCATCACACCCTGCTCAGAAATCAAGCCGGATTTCAAAATTTAAACAGATTTCAGTTTCCAAAAGGCATCATATAAGCTAGATTTTAAATGAAATAGGTGTTAAATGGTTATTCGACCCGAACCGACTCATATAATAAATAGATTAAATAAGTTAAATAAATCAAAGGATCAAAATTCGAATCCAATCTAAATAATAAACATATCAAATGGGTTGATCCGTTAATAACCAAATCTATTTAGCTCAAATCCAATCCTATGGCAGTCCAACGTTAGTCAGGTTAATGGATGATCAGGATTGTATTTTGTCAGCCCTGCATCACACATGGAATTGGACTGGAGTTGGGAGACATTTGGCCAGCCAAATGTGGCCATGTGTCAACACGCCACGAGACAGCTTCTATAACCATTTATTCCATCACATATGTTATCCTAAAATACTTGAAAAGTGATGAACAAATTTAAACAAAAAAAGGCTGCAAGTTCTAGTCTTCTTTTTTTATCATGTCTTCCCCTTGCTGGTCACGTTCAAATTGGATGCAAATAAAAAAAATATAACTTGCACTTCCCTGATTCGATTCATTTATCTATTTATAATTGATGAGACGTTCGGATTGGATGTTGAAACTTGGGAGCTTAAAGAGACATCCTACTAATGACATGTAATCAGATGATAAGACGTTCCAAGAGATGATTTTTTGTCTTCCCTATTTCTACAGGGTTGACAGTCTGATAGAATGCACTATTTTAAGGTTTTATGATTAGGAGAAGTGCAAGCTGTTGTAGGATGGAGTATTATGTTACTTTCGCAGGCAAATCGATCCTCGCGAGGAATGGGCATGGAAGAGTTTTGCACCTACATTAGTAGTTTTTCTGAATCATGTTAGTGTTGGCATTATCTCTTCTTCGTTCATCAAGTAGTAAAGAAGGAGAAACATTTTAGCTCGTGAACTACACCAATTAATCTTTAAGAGGTGTTGGATTGAAGAGAGTAGAGATCTGAAATCGAAATCAGAATGAATGACTCCCATTCCAACCATTTGATTGGGAGGAATTTCATTCCGATTCCGATTTCAGGATAGAATGGGAATGATTTAATCTATATAAAACTCAATCCCTACTCTCCTCTATGGATTCAAATTTTCATTCCAATTTTGATTTCAATTTCGATTTCTGTCACGAATCAAACGCTTCGGAGGATTTGGCCATTCCGATTCTAATTCCAAGCCATTCCGATTTCATTTTCATTTCGATTTTGGTTATGAACCAAACACCCCTTTGTTTCTTTATCCCACAAAGATATAGGAGGTGTTTGGTTGGAGGAAGTGGAGGTTTGGAATCGAAATCGGAATGGATAACTTCCATTCCAATCATTTGGTTCGGAGGAGTCTCATTCCGATTCTGATTTCGAGATAGAATTGGAATGGCTCAATGTGTATAGAACTCAATCCCTACTCTCTTTTATGGATTTAATTTTTCATTTCAATTTCGATTATGATTCCGGTTACGAACCAAATACTTTGGAGGATTTAACCATTCTGATTCCGATTCCAAGCTATTCCAATTTTCATTTCTATTTTGATTTTGGTTGCGAACCAAATATCCACATAGTGTTATTTTTCTTGCAGTTGACAACTGATGTGGATAAATATGACCATAAATATCACAATGATATAGTAAATCTAGTCATTTTTCAAAAATAATAAATGAATCTCCATGTGATGTCTGAAAAATCAAGCTGAGTTGGCTTCCATCGTATTAAAATGGCTGCCTGAACATATAAAAATTCATAACAAGGACTTAGAAGGTTGACATAGGCTTTTGTTCAATAGTTTTGCCATGATCAATATGTCCTTGGGGTTTCTAAGTAGGAAATATTGCAAAGAAATAGGAAGGTTTTTGGTTTGCGATTGGAATCGGAATCAGAATCAAAATCAAAATTGAAAATGATTGAAATGAGAATCGGAATGATTAATCTCCCAAAGTGTTTGGTCCATGATAGGAATCGGAATAGATGATTCCCATTATCGTTGTTTAGTTCATTTAAAGATAGAAATCGAAATAAAATATTATTTTGGACACATCTCTTATTTTGGATCAAAAGATTGACTCAAATCTTTGATTAACTACAGCAGTGATCCAAACTTACAAAACTAATAAATCCAATCCCTCTTGTTTACCAAAAAAAGAAAAAAATCTAGTTCCTCCTTACAAATAAAATAAAGGTGGCCCACAACCTCCCTCTTTAAGTCAAAAAAATAATAAATCCAATCCCAAAACTTTTTAAAAATATAAATCAAAATAAATTTTTTTATATAAAATTAAAAATTTTTAAATAAGAGATGAAATATTTTATGAAATAAAATATAAAATATAAATAATTTTATGAAAAATAGAAAAAAAAATAGAAAAATAGAAAAGAAAATGAAAGAAAAAAAAGAGAGAGGCAAAGAAGGCATGCCCCCCCCGGGCGCATGCTTCTTCTTCTCCGCCGTAGACTCCCCTTCCTCCCACGATCATATCGCCCCCGCCGCGGCCCTGCCCCACCACCGTCTACATCGCATCCACTGTCTGCATCGCATCCAGCTCTGCATGACCATCAAACCCCTCCCCTCTCTCGACTTCGGCGCCACCAAATCTCCTTCCCCGGCTCCGGTGCCACCAACCCCCTCGCCTCCCCTCCCTGGCCTCGGGTGCCTCCAGTGCGTCCCCCACCTACACGACCACCCCCCGCACCCTTTTCCACCGCTGCAAATCACTGCTATAAGCTGGCCTCCTCCCTCCGCTCTTATCGATCTGTCGTCGAGTTGGTTGCTGCCGGCCTTGCTCCTTCGTCAGCACCCACAAGCACGCCTCCCTCGAGGTCGATGGCATAATGGAGTTACAGTGATGGGTTTATGGAGAGAGAATGTGGAAGGATGGAAAAGATCTCCTTCATATTTTTCTTTAATTATCATTCCGATGGAAAGAGATCCCAATCCAACAGGGATAGTCTGGATTGGATCGGAAAAAGATTGGGCCATTCTCATTCTCCCTGAAATTGAAATCGAAATGAGACTCCCTCCAATCAAATAGTTGGAATAGGAGTTATCCATTCTCATTTCGATTCTAGACCTCCACTCCCCCAACCAAGCAACCCATAGAAGTAATCCTTCATCATTTTCTTGGTAAGTTATAATACAAATCCATGGAATAAGTTATTCTCATAAAGTATTATTAAGCAGGCTTACCAAATAGTTTATAGAGGTTTTGCCACTTATCAGTTTGGTTTTAGTCATAGGTATGCATATAGGTTTGAGCAAGCAAATTAGGTGCATCATTGCAATTGTTTGAGAAACATTAAGCTATTTTTGATGAACATGCCATCTTATATATGGATAGCAAAGGTCATGCTCCAAATCCATCACTCAGGTTGACCACATGACACAGCCATATGAATCATAAAGTAATATCTTAGAGATCATATAAGGCCTATAAAATATAAAAAATCTTCAATAAAACTAATATTTATTTAAATTAATAAATGATAAATATATGAACTAAATAAATTTATCATGAATAAATAATTAACTTGTTCAATTATAATTATTCAAATATTCTAAGGTATTAGAAATTGAACTAACTAATGAACTAGCAACTCTGGTACTCAAACTACTCGTCCAACCCATCTGAACTAAACTGCTTGTGCCTTTAGAAAAAAATATAATATAAGATATGAGCTTTTCAATCCAGTAAGAATTTCAACACGTCTATATCAATATAATAATAAAAATAAAAAATTATCACTTACTTTTAATTTAAATAACTTTCATGCTAGAAAACACTATAATTGTGCATAGCGACACATATCATTTAGTAAATTGCATCATATCACATAATTATCTCAATATAACATATATCGGATCTGAATACATTCGGGTGCAAAGCTTTGGATAACCATAAAATATCACAACCATATTTTCAATCTATGATGGGGTATCAACACAATGGCTATTCCCATGAACTACCACAACTACATTCCTAGTATGTGTCTAGGCATCAATACAGTGGCTAGTCTTGTGGACTATCACAACCATATTTTCAACCTATAATGAGGCACCAACAGTAGCTAGTCTAAAGGACCATGAGTGATGAACTCTGAACTACCATAACTATATTTTCAACACATGATGGGGCACCTATAATGGCTAATCTAAAGGACCACAAGTACGCAACTCTGAACTACCACAACTATATTTCTAGCTTGTGATAGGGTATCGACACAATGACTAATTCGGAGTACCACAACCCAACATCCAATCATACAATTCAATTACATGCTTGTTTAGTATTAAGATCGCACTCTTTTGCAAAACTTGATGCACATGATTTTTGAATCCACTCAAGTCAAGATCAATGATACAAGATACATAACTTTATATAGAGTTATATATATTCTTAACAATAAGTCTATAGTATGCAACTATCAAAATCACATAGATCAAAATGATATTTGATGTATGCTCTAGAACTAATTAGACTGACACATGTAAAACTTTCTAAGAATATAATTTATAATTTTGACTTATTAATGAAATAAAATTGGATTGTCTTTTCATTCATATTGTATAATGTGTCTATGAATCGTCCAATGAATTAATAAGATAATGATACATATTCTCAAAAATTGAGAATTTGAAGTACGTATCATTAATGGTTAATTCATAAATTACTCTCAATCAGTAGATCATTAGGGGGACGATAATTGATTCGGATAGATTGGTGCACGGATTATTTTTTTTTAGGATAAGATGAGTCTCAAATTTATAGTATGCAGATATTGAAACAAGAGTACAAATGGTTGCTAGAGAATAAAGATACCGAGCATGATCAATACAAATAATTACTTAGATATCTACCTACTCGTCAATGACTTACTCGATGCTGCAGTAGTGTAAGTAGTTCTTTGACCTACAATGCCTCAGCTATTCATAATGAGATTGCTATAGTTTTACTACACTATCACTTGATTTTTTAGTCATTCAAAATCTTACGGTATATGTTGGCTGTACTAGGTTCATTATAAAAATAGAATGTGCACCTAGATGGGATCTATTGATTTTAGTAGATAAGGAGAAGTCCTATATGGATCATGAGATTGAATTTCAAAGACCATGGCTATAACAATGTAAATGATAGAAAGAAGTTTTCATAAGGTTTCACAAATAAACTCAAGTCGATTAAATCATACATGTGACAGATAAGAGATTTGATGAGTTATCTATAACCTCCGTCTTATCGAAACTCACAATAAAAGAATCGAATCATACAGTAACTGTACCTAAAGATTCATCTATTCAGTTTTGCTAGATTGTTAGTACATACTATTAGATATCACCGATAGATAGTGAGATCAAAAAAAATTATTTAGATGATTAATGATTCTCAATTAGCTGAATTGAAAGTATTTTAATCCATTGAAAGGAGTTTCAATGATATTATTGATAGAGATCATAATATATCTCACTACCAGACATAATTAAATCCTATGGGGTCACACATAAAAAGAATTGGTCTAGGATTGTGCAATTGGGCTTATATAGTTTCAATTGGATTAGAATTTATGAAATCCTATTAGGTTTAGGAATATTATGCTAGCATATGATTAAACCCAATTCCTCTTAAGACTTAAAATTTCTACTGAATAGGATTGGACTAAGTCAAATGCATACATAAGGGGTGCCAAGAGTTGGGTCCTCATCAGATTTTTTGGGCATGGAATAAAAGGGATCACACCCCATGTAGATAAGGCTCAAGAGGCACCAATAGTTGGCACACCCTTGTCTTGCACATGAAGAAAGGAGGGGAGAGATGGGGTGCACGCCCCATCTGATTTTGTGCATAAGAAAAGAGGGAGTGGCGGCATCTAACTAATGAGCAAGCCAAGTTTGGCAGGAAACCAAGAGTCCTTCTAGGTTAAGATATTGAATGAGTCATAGTCTGAAACCTTTTAAGAGTCTTTTTGGTTCTATATAAACCCCTTGAGATGAGATCTCAAAATCCTAACTTGGAGAACCAAAGCCTGCACCCCCTCTCTCTATCTCACACCTCCTCTCTCTATCCCTCATGCCCCATGCCCAAAGAATTTGAGCATTTACCTTCTTTCACACGTCCAAGGATTGGGCGTTCCATCCTCACCAAGAGAGAAAGGTATTCTCTCTTTCTCCCACATATTCAAAGTTGCATTCTGATTTTTCTTGAAGAAGAAAGATCAAGATCAAGAGGAACATCCTAGATCATTTTCGTAGATACCTGTAGAGGCCAGATGTATGTGTAGCTCTTCAAGAAATCTAAGAAAATGATATCCACGATCATCAAACCGCAGTGAAGATCTATCCACGCTAAGGTGAAGATTTGATTTTCATGTTTGATTTATTTTTGTGTGTTTGATCTTAAGGACATTATAAATCAGGCCTTACGAGATGTGATCTCAAAGATACACGCTAGATTAGATCTCTTCCACTATTTTAAAATTTTTTGTTAATCTTGCATGCATACCCATGATTTTTTCTTTAATTGGTATTAAATTCAAGTTTAGTATCATGCTCTTAAGATCAAGATTAGATCTGAAATTTATGCATTCTGATTAGATCTAAAATTTATGCTTTTAATTAGATTTAAAATTTCTACTTTCAATTAGATCTAAAATTTATATTAGATATGAAATTTTTACTTTCAATTAAAACTGAAATTTACTTTAGATCTAATTTTTTATTTTTAATTAATTCTAATTTTTATGCTTAGATTTTAAATTTTAAATCAAAAATCCTTGATCAAAATTAGAGATCTAATTGATAAACTTCAGATTAGTCAAAGATCATCCTAACATAAAGTTGCCCTAGCATAATGCAAGTTATGTTGAAAGGTTATCCTAGGATGATAAGAGATGAAACCTTTAATCAAAATCAGAGATCTAATTGATAAACTTTAGGTTAATCAAAGATCATCCTAACATAAGACTGTCCCGACATAATGCAAGTTATGTTGAAAGTTTGTCTTAGAATGATAAATGATGAGACTCTTAATTAAAAGTCATCTTTTGAGAAAAGAAAAGGACTTAATAAAATTAGATTTTATTTTGATTATGAGATAATTACGTGATGTTTTTCATTGACACATATAGTGAACGCAATGAATCACTAAGATCCTCAATACAGGGTTGTATCATGAATATACTTTAGATGGTTGCAATCTCGCAATCTATGGTGAGGAACCAAAAGTCAAGTCTGATTTGGAATAGGTTGACCTATTGGTCTCTAAGGTAAGTATTTTAAAAGGTGATTACTTAATTAGGACTGTTACTTTTGTTAGAAAATATATTTCAAAGTCAATCATCAGCATGTTGATGATTGTGCTTATACTTGTAATTATATATGAATTTTTATTAATAAAAATTATTTGATTTTTTTATTATAAATTATCCATCTCATTTTGAACTCCTGTGTTGTAATGAAGTCCTTAGGACTATAATTAATCAACAAAGGAGGATTTGTCATTTAGTCCTTAAAAGTATTTACGACCAAATGATATGCTATTAATAGGATGATAGCAATATCGAGTTTAGATTATTGTGTGCCATATAAGTTAGTTGTCCTCTCAACCAAAGAGTGTGGAGATACTGATATGACATGCAGATAGAATGTAGGAGTACATTCACATCGAACGTGACTATTTATTGAGCACTCTGCTGTCAAAAGTAGCTCATGAAGAGTATGGGTATAAGTATCCCTCAGATCTGAGATCACCATGATGACTTATAAGCAACTCACTGTACTTTAGTACTGGACCATCTAAGTTTCTAACTCAATGACAGAAGGACATTGGATGTAGTCAAATACTTCTCAAGTCAATATATGAGTCAAGAAGGAATTGACCCCTCTGAATTAGTAGGAGATATGCATCACTATATTTTAATTTAGTAAAATCTTGATCAGGGTAATCCATATGATGGATTTGAAAGATTGAAATATAATGTAATCGACTAAATTAGGATTGATAGTTAAATCCTATGTCACCTTGAGTATTAGGATCAAAGAGATAAATTATACGGTAACCATACGCCAAAAGGTTCTAGAATATTGCTTTGCAATACTTCGATCTATCAGGATGTCGGGTCACCATTGCTAAATGGTTACATTAATTGGTATAGAAAGTTATTCCTATACTATCAACTTAGATTTGAACCTATAGGGTCACATGCATTAGAAGATTCGATCATATCTGATAGCTGAAGAGTCCAATTGGATTGTGACTCTGGTGAGGAGTTCCACTAGGACTGAGACTCCAGAGGAAAGTCACACTGGATTGAAACTCTACTATTAATAAAAAAATAATTAGTAATTAGATTACTAATTAACTCAATTTGATTGAGTAAAGAGCTTTGGATCAAGTCTAATTGAATTAGATTCAGTTCGACTTAGATTGGATTTGATATGATCAAGCCTGATTGCAAGAAAAATTTGATCCAGATTTGATCAGAACTTTGACTCAGCTATTCTTAATTAGGTTAGAAATTTATTGAGATGATTGATCTTCTAATTAGATTAGGTTTATTTTTATCATTGGGTTCAAACCAAATTCGATTTGGTTCAGAATCGAATTAGAAATGAAGAGTCCCAGTTGATAAGGACTCTATCCTTATCTCTTACGCCACACCTGGACCCATGCTCATATCTCAACACCAAATTAGATTTGGCTTGATCCTTTTGGCATCATGAGAGTGGACCCAGCAAGGGTGGGTGGTAAAGGATGGTGAGTCATAATCTTATCTCCTGCCTAATTTAAATGTGATCTGAATTAGAGATAAGATGATAAGATGGTAAGGGATTTTTCAAACAAGGAAGGTTGTTTGGCACCTAATGAATTTTTTCTTAATTTCTATGATGTATTTTTGGGTATGTGAGATACTAGATCTCCTCTTGACATCAAAGACCAATATCTAAAAATTTTGGAATGCCCAAAATTAGGTTGGGCGTGGACTCTATGGCGCCTGCTCCCTTTGGATCAAAACCCTAGTACTAGTCTATAAAAAGGGGGCTCCTCTCTTGGATGTCCCATCTTTGGTTCCCTTGCTAGTTTTTATTTTTCTAGAGCTTCTTCTCCTCTTCCTCTCTTCCTCCTCCAGATCTTTTCATTCTTTGGAGCATCCAAAGCCCTTGAGGAAGAAGAAAGAAATCAGCCTCGAAATTCTTTGCAAGCTAGCACTTTCAAGGATCCTGATCTACACTGATCTTCGCATGGACTTTCTATAGAGGTCGGATGACTTCATGTGGCTATAGGTAACCTGAAGGAGAGCCTCTCTAAGCATTGGACCATAAGAGATCGAGAGACTTTAGTTTAGTAATGGTTTCTAAACTTTCTTGATCTTGTATATTGGATCTAACAGTTAGATCTTCATGACAGCATCGATTAGATTGATGTAAGGCTTTATTTTCAGATCTAAAGTGTAAGTTATTTCATATCATAGGTCTTGGAATGATAGTCTAGATTAGATCTTGTGCATGTAATTTAGATTAAATTGTTTAATCTTATTGTTTCGCTGCATAAATTTTTAAAATTGCATGCATAGTACTACCATATATTTTTTTCAATTGTTATCAGAGTCAGTTCATTATGATATGATTTATTATGCCTTTAGATCTGATTTTATGATGTTAGATCTGATTATTTATAATTTAGATTAAATTTAAATATATTTATTTTTAGATCTAATTTTATCTTGTTAGATTAGATGATCTAAGTAGCAAAGTACTCAGATTAGATAATCACCAGACCATCTGATAAAAAAGCAAGTAGGGTTACATGACCCTCTCTTTCCATTCAATGGGCTGCTCTTATGGCATGTAGGGGTGCCACTATGAGGTCCTATGAAAAAGAAAGTAAAAAGAGAAAAACTTACTTTCTTACAAAATTTTAGATTTTGAAACCTTAAGATTTGTTGTATGTGATATAAGTTGCATAGTAAAATAGTTACATTTAATCTTCATAATCAAAATTATTTTAATTTAAAATCATCAAAAAATTTAGATTTGATATAAAAAGATTTTATGATTTAATGTAAAAGTTTACAAGAAAATTATTTCAAAAAATCTAAACCATGTTGATCCAAAAACTTAATTAAGAATTAAGTGTTGGATTGATTAGATCTAACATTATGATTTAAAATCTAATGACATTGCATAAAATATGGGACATAGATTAGCTCAAATCAAATCTTTTTAATTGGATTAGACCTAAGATTAGAATCAAAAAATTAGTTGACCATGTAGAGAAATTGATTAAGTCTAACTAAATATTGAATTAGATTAATCAGGATTTTTTTAATACAATAGTTGCAGATGGTCAAGTCCATATCTTTGATTAGACCAAATAGACCTTGATTGTGGCTTAATGGTTGAACCCAAATCATTTAGTTGGTCAAAATCGAAACTAATTAACCAATTGATATCTAAGGTAAGTTTGATATTTTAATCGGTGATTTTTAATTAGGAGCAGCTTACCTGAGCATTTCGATAGTGTCAAGGCAAGCTTAGCAGACCCTCCCATCGAACTCATTTACCTAACCAATTTGATGAATTATATTTTGATTTGATCACTAGGTGATTCGAGTTAATCCATGCCATTAAGATTGATCAGTATGACTAATCTAGGTGCCAATTCAATCAGCATGACCCTAATCCGATTCAGTGATTTGGTAAAGTCAATGAGTGGATTGTGGTCTACTAATTGATGTCTTCTTCTCTTTTTTCTAAATTAATTAAATTTTTAAAATTATTAGGTCTCTAAAATAAGCTGGTTATAGTGATAACTAGATCATAGTCTCCTATTAAGATGAATAGTAATGGGTCTATTATTTCTGATTGACATTGCAGGTACTATCCGTCTGATATTTCTCAGAATAATAGAAGTATCATTCATTATATGATGACTCTATTGTACTATCTGATGAATGATTAGATTGATCGAGCCATCCTCGGACCTGATCATTCATTGGCTAGAATCACTGAGTAGATTCATATTAATGGTTTGACCTAATCGAGACTTTTAGTGGAGGCCCATCATCTACTAAAATGAAATCTAAGGCTAAATTAACTACTAAAAATTATTTGAAGAAATAATTGATTGAGAACGTACCCATAGGTACATATAGGTTGATCGAGCCATCCTCGAACCTGTATGCAGTCTGTGTGGATTCTAGTATCCGCTAAGAAATTAAAGTAATTCCTCAAATTGAAGGTAGAAACTATCAATTCATATAAAATAGTGAAAGAATCTTGAGACTAAAGTCCATATCTTTAGGATTAATAAATTCATATACTGGTTAGGTTTTAGTTTTTTTTTATGTATGCAGATATGGCCGTAAACTTGTCGCTCCGACCACTATTAGACATTGAGAAGTTAACTAGACCAAATTTTGATAACTGATATCGAAAACTCAAGATCGTCCTGGAGTGCAAGCGGATCCTATATGTGATTATAGATCTGGTACCTGAGGAGCCCCCTCCTAACACTCGTGGCACGGTTAGAGACACTTACTTGAAGTAGCTCAACGATCGCACTATGGTTCATTACATAATGTGGGCCTCCATGAACGATAAGTTTAGTCAAAAATTTGAAGAGGCTCAGTCAGAAGAAATGCTCCAAGCGTTGAGAGATTTTTTTAGTACTCCCGACCATGTTGAGCGGTATAAGACTAGTTGCATCATTTTTAATGCTCAGATGAGGGAGGAAGCATCTGTCATCGATTATGTATTGTACATGATTGAACAGATCCAAAAACTAAGCAAGCTCGGCTTCTTTTGGTATGAACAGCTGGAAAAGAATGCGATCCTAAACTCCCTGCCCAAATCTTACCTGTCGTGTCTCAATCATTTTAGAATGACGAAGTCTGTAGTCAACTACTACGGTCTGTTGAGGTTACTACAGACCTTTGAGAAGGATCACCAGCTCCACAAGAAGATGGTGAATGTAGTAAGAGGATCTTCTTTGGATGGACGTCGTCCCTTTAAGAAAGAAAAATAAAAAGAAAAATAAAAAGATGCTAGGTGCTGGGAGTCAGATCCAAAAATTTAAGTTCAAGGCTGATCAAAGTCTGGCAGAGTGCTTCTTTTGCAACAAGTAGGATCACTAGAAGAGAAACTATCCTCAGTATATAGCTTTTCTTGATCTAAATAGATCAAAGAAGAAGAAGCAATCAATTGTTGGACAAGATACTTATGTAATAACACCTTGTAACTTCTCTCTTTTTAATATAATGATCTGGGTATTGGATACCGATAGCCTTATTAATATTTACAATTCATTGTAGGATCTTCAGGTCAGTAGGAGATTTAGAGATGGCGAGAGATTTCTGAATGTTAGAGATGGAAGATTAGTTTCAGTTCTAGCTTTAGGAATTATCAAGCTTGTATTCGAGTCTCAATATATTGTTCTTAATGAATATCATTACTATTTCAATTTTTTTTTGAATGTTATTTCTGTAGGCCTTTTGGCCAAGTTAAATTATGAAATATCAATAAAAAAAATTTTATGATATCATTTTGAATGGTGTTACAATATTGTGTGGACAGTTAAACAATAGTATCTATGTTGTATGTAGGCCTAATGTAATATACATTTCTAATAAACATCCTAAAATAGATAATGTCACGGATGCCTACCTTTGGCAATATAGGCTAGGTCATATCAACAAGAACAGGATGAACATATTAGCTCAAGAAGAAATTCTTGATAAAAATGATTATGAATCATTACCTACTTGTGAATCTTGTCTACTTGGAAAGATGATCAAGTCATCTTTTTCTAGAAAAGATGAACGAGCCAGTGATGTTCTGGGTTTGGTACATACTGATGTATGTGGACCCATGAGCACAAGTGCCAGAAGAAGATATAGCTATTTCATTATGTTTACAGATGATCTATCTAGGTATGGGTACGTCTACTTGATGAAATATAAGTCCAAATCATTTGAAATGTTCAAACAGTTTCATAATAAAATAGAGAAATAAATTAAAAAAATATTAAAATTCTTCGATCTAACCAAGGGGGTGAATATCTTTTCAATGAATTTCTGACATATCTAGAAGATAATGAGATTATCTTATAATAGACCCGTCCAGGGATACCATAGCATAATGGCATCTCAGAAAGGAGGAATCGAATCTTGTTGGATATGGTTTGGTCCATGATGGGATTTGCAACTCTGTCGATCTTTTTTTGGAGATATGTACTTAAGACAGCCTATCTTGTACTCAATAATATTTTGAGTAAGTCAGTTAGTAAAATATCATATGAGATATGGTCAGGGTATAGGCCGAACCTCTCTTACTTTAAGATTTGGGGGTATCCGATTTAGTTAAACGATTACAAATTGACAAGCTCGGTCCTAGATCCGATAAGTGTAACTTCATAGGGTACCTCAAGAAAATGAGGAGATATTACTTTTACCTGTCTGTTGGAAAAAAAGTATTTGTCAGCAATAAGGCATGCTTTTTAGAAAAAAAATTTCTTAGTGAAGGAATAAGTGCCTCTAAAATCGAGCTTGACAAAGTTCGACAGGTAGAAGAACCAACACCAATGATTAAATCTGAATTGGATTTGCTAAGATCAAATTTGGAGCCCAATATACAAATATCTTTAAGGAAATCCAATAGAGTATTGTATCGACCAGACAAATACTTAGGTTTCTTGATCCAGGATGGGGATCCTGTTGAACTCGATGAGAACAATGAGAACCCGATCACCTATATGGATGCAATGCAAAGGTCCAACTCTGATAAATTCGAGATGGAGTCCATGAAGCTCAATGATGTATGGATATTAATTGATCCACCTGAAGGGGTTAAACCCATAGGGTGTAAGTGGGTCTTCAAAAGGAAGAGGGCACAGAAAGAAAGGTGAAGACCTATAAAGTTCGTTTGGTTATCAAAGATTATCGTCAGCATTATGGTATTGACTATGACGAGATATTTTCTTCTGTGATAATACTCAAGTCTATTCGGATCATGCTTGCGACAGCAACATATTTGGACTATGAAGTCTGGCAAATAGATGTGAAGACAGCTTTTTTAAATAGAGAGCTGAACGAAGAGGTGTATATGATACAGCCTGAGGATTTCACATCCACAGACTAGTCTAAGATGTGCAAGCTTCAGAGATCTATATATGGATTGAAGCAAGCATCTCAGAGTTGGAACATATGTTTCGATAAGATAATCAAACTATATGGCTTCGCTAGGAATGGAGAGAACCCTACATATATAAGTGGGCTAATGGTTCAATAATTATATTTCTTATTTTATATGTGGATGATATTCTCTTAATCGAAAATGATGTCCCTGTATTATAGGTAATAAAAGTGTAGCTGTCGTCACAATTCTTCATGAAGAATCTGAGAGAAGCAGCCTATATCCTAGGCATAAAGATCTATAGGGATAGAGCTACATAGGCTCTCCCAATCTATGTAAATAGATACCATACTGAAATGGTTCAATATGGAGAATTTCAAGAAAGGCTATCTTCCGATAGGCCATAAAATTTTTCTCTCGAAGAAGAATTGTCCGACAACCTCTCAAAAGAGAGAGCGTATGAGTAGAGTTCTATATGCTTCAACAGTGGATTCTATAATGTACGTCATAATATGTACAAGATCAGACATGGCATACTCACTAGGGGTAGTGAGTAGATATTAGTCTGATCTAGGAGAGAACCACTGGAAGGTCGTAAAGATCATTCTTAAATATTTGAGAAATACTAAGGACCAGTGGCTTGTGTATGGTAAAACTGACTTGAAACTAGTGGGATTTACTAACTCTAATTTTTAGTTAAACCATGATGATAGCAAAAGTATGTTGGATTATATTTTTATCCTAAATGGTGGCTGACTCTGTTTGCATGACAAGTTAAACCATGACTGCTGGAAAAGTTTTAAGTAGCATACTGTGACTGACTCTGTTTGCAAAGTAGAGTATATCACAACATCCGATGCTGCGAAGGAAGCTGTATGATTGTGAAAGTTCATCAACGAGCTCGAAGTGGCACTCTCTATTGATGGCTCTATCTTATTATACTACGACAATACTAGAACCATTGCTCAAGCTAAAGAGTCGAGGTCCCATCAGCGCACCAAGCATATTCTGCGCTGCTATCATCTTATCTGAAAGATCATGGATTGAGGTGACATCGACCTTCAAAAAATTGATAGAAAAGAGAACCTAGCCAATCCATTTACTAAAGCTCTCGAAATCAAGGAGTTTGATAACCACAAGTCAAAGATGGGTATTCGATACTGTACCGATTAGCTTTAGTTCAAGTGGGAGTTGTTGAAAAATACGTCTTAAAGTCAATCATTAGTCTGTTGATGATTGTACTCATACTTATAATTATATATAAATTTTTATTAATAAAAATTATTTAACTTTTTATTATAAATTATCCATCTCATTTTGAACTATTGTATTGTAATAAAATCTTTAGGACTATAATTAATCGACAAAAGAGGATTTGTCATTTAGTGCTTAAAAGTATTCGTGACCAAATAATATGCTATTAATAAGATGATAGCAATAGCGAGTTTAGATCGTTGTGTGTCATATAAGTTGGTTGTTCTCTTAACCAAAAATATAGAGATACTGGTATGGCATGCAGATAAAATGTAGGAGTACATTTGCGTCAAACATGTTCATTTGTCGAGCACTCTACTGTCAAGAGTAGCTCGTGAAGGGTATGGATATAAGTATCCCTCAGATCTGAGATTACCATAGTGACTTGTAAATAACTCACTGTACTTTATTATCAAACCATCTGAGTTTCTAACTCAGTGATGGAAAGACACTGGGTGCAGTCAAGTACTTATCAAATCAAAGTGTGAGTCAATAAGAAATTGATCCCTCTGAATTAGTAGAAGATATACATCAGCGTATTTTAATTTAATAAAATCTTGATCAGGATAATCTATGTGATGGATTTGAAAGGTTAAAATATAATATGATCGACTAAATTTGGGTTGACAGTTAAATCCTAGCATTAGGATCAAAGGGATAAATTATACGGTAACCAAACACCAATAAATTCTAGAATGTTGCTTTGCAATACTTCGATCTACCCGAACGTCAGGTCACCATTGCTAGATGGTAACATTGATTAGTATAAAAAGTTATTCTTATGCTATCAGCTTAGGCTTAAACCTATGGGATCACACGTATTAGAAGATTCGATCAGATATGATGGCTAAAGAGTCCAATTGGATTGTGACTCTGGTGAGGAGTCCCACTGGGACTGGGACTCTGGAGGAGAATCGCACTGGACTGAAACTCTACTATTAATAAAGAATTAATTAGTAATTAGATTATTAATTAACTCAATTTGATTGAGTAAAGAGCTTTGGATCAAGTCTAATTGAATTAGATTCGGTTCGACTTAAATTAGGTTTGATATGATCAAGCCTGATTGCAAGAAAAATTTGATCCTGATATGATTAGGACTTGGACTCAGCTAATTCTTAATTAGATTAAAATTTTATTGAGATGATTGGACTCCTAATTGGATTAGGTTCATTTCTATTATTGGGTTCAAACCAAATTCGATTTGGTTCAGAATCGAATTAGAAATGAAGAGTCCCAGTCAGTAAGGACTCTATACTTATCTCTTGTGCCATACCTGGACCCATGCCCATATCTCAACACCAAATTGGATTTAGCTTGACCCTTTTGGTGTCATGAGAGTGGACCCAGTAAGGATGGGTAGCAAAGGATGGTGAGTCATAATCTTATCTCTTGTCTAATTCGAATGCGATTCGAATTAGAGATAAGGTGATAAGATGGAAAGGGATTTTTCAAACAAGGAAGATTGTTTGGTGCCTAATGAATTTTTTCTTAATTTCTATGAAGTATTTTTGGGCATGTGAGATATTAGATCTCCTCTTGATGCCAAAGGCCAATATCTAAAAATTTTGGGATGCCCAAAATTATTGGGTTAGGCATGGACTTTATGGCGCCTCATCTCCTTCAATCAAAACCCCAGTACTAGTCTATAAAAAAGGGGCTCCTCTCTTGGACGTCCAATCTTTGATTCCCTTGCTGGTTTTTATTTTTCTAAAGCTTCTCCTCCTCTTCCTCTCTTCCTCCTCTGGATCTTTTCATCCTTTGGAGCATCCAAGGCCCTTGAAGAAGAAGAAAGAAATCAACCTCGAAGTTCCTTGCAAGCTAGCACTTCCAAGGACCCTGATCTGTGCCGGTCATCACGTGGACTTTCTATAGAGACCAGATGACTTCATGTGGCTGCAAGTGAATTGAAGGAGAGCCTCTCCCCAGAAGAGATCAAGAGACTTTAGTTTGGTAATGGTTTCTAAACTTTCTTGATCTTGTATGTTGGATCTAACGGTTAGATCTTCATGACAGCATCCATTAGATTGATGCAAGTTTCATTTTTAGATCGAAAGTGTAAGTTATTTCATATCATAGGTCTTGGCATGATAGTCTAGATTAAATCTTATGCATGTAATTTAGATTAAATTATTTAATCTTATTGTTTCACTGCATAAATTTTTAAAATTGCATATATAGTACTACCGCATGTTTCCTTCAACTTTTACATGGGGTGCCTCCCACCAATCTTCGCTTATCTAATCAATTTGGTTGATCAAATTCTTTTTAGGCTGCTTTGTGTTGAGAAAACTATATTTGCATTGCACCATAAGTCCGATCTTGGTGAACCAAGACAGGATCTCTCTAGTAGATCCAATATAATTATGAATTTACATGTGATATAAATAAATAAATTAAAATCTACAGAAGGTCTAAATTAAATATCCTCATAGATATTAAGTCGAGTGATCTTCCACCATTGTAGATGTGCGGGCACTTCCTAGTGTTGATTGTTCTCGGTTGAATATAGTGGTTTAGTTACATCAGAAAGATACAACCACTCTATTAGCATGAGATACTGCGGGGTGGAGATGGGGTTGGATCCAATAACTGTCAGGTGAGGATCTCAATAATGACTTCACTTTCATAAGAATGGTGGGTCTGATTTAACTAAGAAATGAAGTCAATAACTGTCAGATGAGACTTCAGAACTTAGAGATTGGTGACCACTATAATTTGCTTGAGAAGTATTGGATAAGAGTTATTCACTCATTGATTGATATATCATAGTTGTCCACTCATTGATTGATACATCATCAATGACTGTCAGGTGAGGTGGTGTGCCAATCGATGGGATCGTAGTACCCACTGAAAACTCTAATCATGGAGGGTTTTCATTCTACACCTGAGAAGTGTGAAAGATTCGAGAAAATAATGGGAGTCAAGTTTATTTTTAAAATAAAATCTCTAAAACAAACTAAAATAAGTCAAATACAAAGTCTAACTAGAATCTTCTTCTCTCTGTAGAAAATGTCTGCTTCCAACCCACTCGCTCGTATCCTTGAGACCAACTGCTTGACTAGACCCAATTTCAAAGATTAGCTTCAAAACTTGAAGATAGTCTTGAGTTTCAAGAAGCTAAACTATTGTGCTAGACCAGGATATTCCCTCCCTGCCAGCTCGTCCAACCCCTAATCAAAGGGCATCCCATCAAACATGGTTGAACGATGACAACAAGGTCCGGTGCTACATGTTGGCATCCATGTCCAATGAGCTTCAATGTTAGCACGAGGATATCAAAACTGTCAAGGGCATACTAACTCATCTATAAGAGTTGTATGGTGAACAGAGCAGTGCAGCTCATTACAAAGTATCCAAAAGACTCTTCAAGATGAAGATGCATGATAGACAGTCTATCCATGATCATTATCTAACAATGATCAAGGACTTGAAGGAGCTTGAGAAGCTCGGCATGTCCATGGATAAGAAATTATAGATAGATTTACTCCTGCAATCCCTTATTGATTCATATGCATAGCTTATTATAAACTACCATATGAATAAAATTCATTGCACCAAGATTGAGTTGTTAAATATGTTGGTAACCAGTGAAAGGACCTTGAAGAGTTTAAAGGGCACTGTTCTTACTATAGAGTAGACTTTATCTTCCAAGAGAAAGTCTACTAGAAAGAAGAAGAAGCCCATGAAGAAATAAAAGACTCAGAACAAGCCTAAGAACGAAGCTCCTAAGAAGGCCACGGATAAGGAAAAGTATTTCCACTGCAATGCGGACAGCCATTGGAAGAGAAACTACCCTGCTTATTTGGCAAGCCTAAAGAGCAAGAAAGACGGCACACCTTCTGAAGATATGTCGGAACTGCTCATTATTAAAACTAATCTAATGATTGTTACTTCCAATTGGATTATAGACTCTAGTTCTGGTGCTCATTTATATACTTCTATGTAGGTCTTGAGGAAAATAGAAAACTGAGGGAAGGAGAAATGACCCTATGAGTCAGAATTGGAGCAAGAGTTGTTGTTGTGGCTATAGGGATCTATCCTCTATGACTACCATCTAACTTTAGTTTAATTCTTAGGGATTGTTACTATGTACCTACTGCTAGCAGGAATTTGATTTCTATTTTTTCTCAAGCATAGGACAACAATGTAATTAGTTTTCATAAGGACTACTATACTATTTATTTGAAAAATAAAATGGTTGAATGTGGTTTCTTAATTAACAGTCTCTATCATTTATATGTTGATGTATCTGTGAATGTAACGGAGTAAGAATTGAACATCATAGGATCTAAAAGATCTAGAGATGAAATTAACCTAAAGTATATGTGGTGCCTTAGGCTAGGTTATATAGGAGAAGAAAGAATTAGCAGATTGGAGAAAGATGGGCTTTTAGACCCATTGGCCACTAAGTCATATCCGATCTACGAATCCTATCTTCAAAAAAAAATTGATCAAACTGCCCTTTATGGGACAAGAGAAAAGAACCACTGAGATACTTGCCCTAATACACACTGATGTGTGCAGCCCATTCGATATGTCGGTTAGAGGAGATTATCTCTACTTCATCATCTTTATCGATGATTATTTATGGTATGGATATGTGTATCTAATGAAACATAAATCTGAAATCTTTAAAAAATTCAAAAAATTTAAAAATAAAATAGAGAAGCAAACTGAAAAACTCCTTAAGGCTCTTTGATTAGATCGAAGAAGAGAATACTTTAGTGAACATTTTTAAGTTATCTCAAGGAATATGGTATAATCTCATAATAGTCTCCACCTGGAATGCCTCAACTCAACAGAATTTTAGAATGAAAAAATCAAACCTAATTAGATATGGTTCGGTCCATGATGAGCTTCACTGACCTTTCTTTATTTCTTTAGGATCGTAGTTTACTTACAGCTAATTATCTATTGAATAAGATTCTCTCTAAAATTATTTGTATCACACCTATAAGATATGGCATGATAAGAAATCGAGTCTAAATCATCTAAGAATTTAGAGATGTTCGGTCCATGTCAAAAGACTACAGGCGAACAAGTTAGAGACCAAATCTTTAAGAGCTCATTTTATAAGATATCTTAAAAAGTCTATAGGATATTATTTTTATCTTCCAAAGGATCACAATGTGATTGTGAGCCGACATGCTATCTTTCTTGAAAAATAATTCATTCAAGATGGAGGTAGTGGGAGATAGATTGGGCTCGAAGAGAAAGTCTTTGAAGAGCAACGAGTCTCAAAATCTATAGAATCAATTTAAGTTAAGCCAATACATACATCTTCTCCTCTACCTCGTAGATCTAATAGAATTTTTTATCCTCCTGAAAGATACTTAGGTATCATTATAGAGGATGTAGAGAAAATATTTTTCATAAAAAATAGAACAAATGGAGATGACCCTAAGACCTATAGTGAGGTGATGTCAGATATCAACTTTGAGAAATATATGGTTAAAGGCTCTGAAGTCAGAGATTGACTTAATGCACTCAAACCAAGTCTAGACCTTAGTGAATCCACCAGAAGGTATAGTATCTATTGGGTGTAAGTGAATTTATAAAAGAAAGATTGGTTCAAATGGTAAGGTAGAGATCTTTAAAGCAAGGCTCGTGGCTAAAGGTTATAGTCAATACGAAGGCATTGACTATCAGGATATCTTTTCACCAGTGACTATGCTAAACTTTATTCAAACATTGCTTGCGATTGCAGCATATCACGATTATGAGATATAGTAGATTGATGTGAAAACTGCTTTCCTAAATAGATATCTTAAGGAAGATATCTATATGGAGCAGTCTTTGGATTTCACTTTCAGTGATGGAGATCACAAAGTATGAAACTATAAAGATCCATTTATGGACTTAAGCAAGTATCTCAGAGTTGGAACACTCATCTTAATGATGTAATAAAATCATTTGGTTTCATCAAGAATGAGGAAGAACCATGTGTGTTCAAGAAGATCAATGGGAGTGCTATGACTTTCCTCATACTGTATGTAGATAATATCTTCCTGATTGAAAATGATGTTCCCATATTGATCACAGTCAAGTTGTGGTTGTCTAAGAAATTTTTCATAAAGGACCTTAGGAAAGCATCCTATATTTTGAAAATTAAGATTTATAGAGATAGATTTAAAAAGATGCTAGATCTTTCACAGAAAATATACATTAAGGAAATGCTGAAAAGATTCGGTATAGAGAACTCCAAGAGAGGACTTGTGCCCTTCAGGCATGGAATGTATCTCTCAAAAAAGATATGCCCCAACACATCTGTGCCCCAACACATCAGAAGGGATAGAATGTATGAGCAAAATTCTTTATGTATCGGCTATAGGGAGACTTATATATGCCATGCGATATATACAACCTGATATAGTTCATACTATGAGTGTCATAAGCAGATATCAGTCTAATCCAGATGAAAAGCACAGATAGCTGTGAAATATATCCTTAAGTACTTAAGAAGGACTAAGGATATGTTCTTAATCTTTGAAGAAGAAGAGTTAAAGGTACAAAGATATACTGATTCTAATTTTATGTCTGATATTAATAATCAAAAGTCGACATTAGGTAGTATTTTCTTATGCAATGATGGTGCTGTTAGTTAAAAAAGTTTCAAATAGCCTGTCGTAGCAAACTCTACCATGGAAGCTGAGTACATCGTCATATCAAAAGCTGCTAAGGAGGCATTCTGGTTTAAAAAATTTATTACGGAGCTGGGTGTGATGCCATCAAATATCATTCCACTCTACTACGACAATAACGATACCATAATTTTTACTAAGAAGTCGAGGTCTCATCAGAAATTTAAGCACATAGAGCGATGATTTCATCTCATCTATGATTATCTCGAAAAAAAATATATCGAGGTACAGAGAGTTAACTCCACAGACAACGTGGCTGACCCATTAACTAAGCAGCTGAAGTAACAAAAGATCGAAGTCTACCTTGAGAAGATGGGACTTAAATTTATGGCCAATTGACTTTAGTACAGTAGGAGATTGTTAGATGTATACCCTAGAAGTCAATTAGGCTAATACATGTAAAATTTTCTAAGGACATAATTTGTAATGTTGACTTATTAATCAAATAAAATCAGATTGTCTTTTCATTCATATTGTGTAATGTATCTAAGAATCATCCAATGAATTAATAAGATAATGACACATATTCTCAAAGATTGAGAATTTAAGGCATATATCATTAATGATTAATTTATAAATTCTTTCTGATCAGTCAATCATCATAAGGACGGTGATTGATCCGGATAGATTGATGCATAGATTACTTCTATTTAGAATAAGATGAGTCTTGAGTCTACAGTGTGGAGACACTGAAGCAAGAGTGCAAATGGTTGTAAGAAAATAAGGATACCGAGTGTGACCAATACGAATAGTCATTTGGATATTTTTATACTCATTAGTGACTTATTCGATACCACAGTGGTGTGAGTAGTTCTTTGACCTGTGGTATCTCGGCTATTTATAATAAGGTTACTATAGTTTGACTATACTATCACTCAATTTTTTAGCCATTCAGAACCTTACGGTGTATGTTGGTTGCAGTAGATTTATTGTAGGAATAGGATGTGTACCTAGATAGAATCTATCGATCTTGATAGATAAGAAAAAATCATATGAGTTTTCATGAGATTGAGTTTCAAAGACCATGACCATGGTAGTATGAATTATACATGTGACAAATGAGAGATTTGATGAGTTATCTATAACCTCCATCTAATCGAAACTCACGATAGAAGAGCTGAATCACACAGTAACTGTATCTAGAGATTCATCTATTCAGTTATACTAGATTGCCACTACATACTGCTAGATATTACTATTAGATAGTATGATCAAAAAAATTATTTAGATGATCAATGATTCTCAATTGACTGAATTGAAAGTATTCCAATCTATTAAAAGAAGTTTCAATAATATTATTGATCGAGATCACAATATATCTCACTATCAAATAGAATTGAACCTATAGAGTCACACGTAAAGAGAATTGGTCTAGGATTATACAATTGGGCTTATGTAATTCTAATTAAATTAAGATTTATAAAATCCTATCAAGTTTAGAAATACATGCTAGCACATGGTTAAACTTAATTCTTCTTAAGACTTGGAATCTCTGTTGGATAGAAATTGGATCAAGTCAAATGCATGCATGAGGGGTGCCAAGAGTTTAGTCCTCATTAGATTTTTTGGGCATGGAATAAAGGGCTCACGCCCCATGTGGATAAGGTTCAAGGGGCACCAATAGTTGGTGCACCCTTATCTTGCGCATGAAGAAAGGAGAGGAGAGATTGGGCACACCCCCCATCTAATTTTGTGCATGAGAAAAGAGGGAGGGGTGGCATCCAACTAATGAGCAAGCCAAGTTTAGCAGGGAACCAAGAGTCCTTCTAGGTTAAGATATTGAATGAGTCATAGTCTGAAATCTTTTAGAAATCTTTATGGTTCTATATAAATTGTTTGAGATAAGATCTCAAAATCCTAACCTGGAGAACCAAAGCCTGGACCCCCTCTCTCTATCTTATGCCTCCTCTCTTTCTCCCTCACGCCCCACACCCAAAGAACTTGGGCGTCTATCTTCTTCCACATGCCTAAGGTTGGGCATTTAATTCTCACGACAAGAGAGAAAAGTGTTTTCTCTTTATCCTATAGATTCAAAGTTGCATACTGACTTTTCTTGGAGAAGAAAGATCAAGATCAAAAGAAGCATCCTAGATCATTCTCGTAGATATCTGTACAGGCCAAATGCATGTGCAGCTCTTCAAGGAACCTAATTAGAAGATATCCACGATCATCAAACTATGATGAAGATCTATCCGCGCTAAGGTAAAGATTTGATCTTCATGTTTGATTTATTTTTGTGTTTTGATCTTAAGGACATGATAGATCTGGCCTTATGAAATGTGATCTCAAAGATGTATGCTAGATTAAATCTCTTTCGCTGTTTTAAAAAGTTTTGTTGATCTTACATGCATACCCATGATTTTTCCTTCGAACCATTGATGCATAAAATAATTTTATATAAATAGATGATCAATATCCATGATTTATTATCTTTACTGATGTCAAATTGAACTCACTAGACTTATGATCTGAGTGTCAAAAATCTTGCTCGATATTCTCTCATCTAAAAAATTATTCTCCTATAGAACCAATTCTTAATATTGAATATAAAATTCATAAGGTAAAATCATATGTCGAGAACCCTCAACTAAAGTTCATCAAGGGTTTGTCCACCAATCCCCTGATCCCTTTTCAATGAACACCTCAACCTAGCAATTAAGAAACAAGAGAGAGATAAAGAAGAAAATAAACTAGGGAAAAGGAGAGAAAGGAAGAAGGAGAGAGAAGGAAGACCCTCGCTTCTTCTCCTCCTCTTCTTCAAAACAAGGGATATTCTCTCCTTTTTCTCTTCTCTCCAAACATGGCAGCAGAAACCCAAGGTCGATGACCCATGGCCGCACCTAGTGATGGCATGGTAATGATCGCGATAATGGCAGTGGCCGATGGTAATTGATGGAGCAAAAGGGTGAACACAAGATGCCCCGTTCTCAATCAAACTAATGGCTCGGAGACCAAATCCAAGCAATATTGATAAGGGAAATGCCAAAAAAGAGAAAGAAAGAAAGGGAAGGAGACTGCCTTGGTCAGTGATTCCAAAGGGTAGAGATCCAGTGATCTTTCCCAATGAAATCCCAAAGAAGACTTGAGGAAGAAGAAAATCGGAAGATCGATGGTGGTTTTTCAAGAAATCATGATGGAAATCCAAGGAAAAGGTTGGCTATTTATAAATGAGTTCTAGGGCTTTTCTATCCCAATTTTGGTAGGCCAAGACTTATCGCTATTGAAATTAGGAGGGAAGAAGACTCCCGATCAGAGTCTTCTTCCTTCTCTCACTTATGTGCCGAGCATGTGCATGGCATCAGTCGAGCATTTTCAGTCAAACCATGGACCAAATTCTGGCTATTACATTCTCCCCTCTTAAAATAATTTTTTTTTAAATAAATATATCTGAAGATTTGAAGGGCTATGGATACTTGACTCTCTTTTCTACTTCAAGTTCCCAAGGAGCCTCTCTTTCACTGTGATTGCTCTATTGTACATTTACATAAGATATGATCTGATGCTATAAAATCCAATCCTTCCTATCTACAATCTATATCGATATCTTCTCATTAGTCAAATCTTCTTGAAGATGCAATGGCTTATAATTGATTATATGATTCAGATCTGGAATATATTTTCTTAACTTTGACACATGAATCATATTATGCACACTAGATAAAGCTGGTAGTAAAGCTAACTGATATACAACCTCTCCGATCTTATCCAAAATTTTAAAAGAACCAACATATCTAGGACTCAATTTGTTGTGAACTCCCAATCTCATCACATCTTTAGTGGAAGAAACTCTCAGAAAAAATATGATCACCCACTTGAAATTCCAACTTTTTTCTTTTATTGTCAGCATAACTCTTTTGCCTATTCTATGCTATGCGAAATCATTCTCTAATCGCTTGCATCTTATCCATGATCTACTATACTATTTCTGAGTCTATTAATTTTCTCTCACCTACATCATCGCAGCAAATAGGAGATCTACACTTCCTGCATTCAATGCTTCAAAAGGAGCCATTTAAATACTTGCTTGGTAACTATTGTTGTAAGCAACTCAATTAGGGATAGGTGACCATCCCAAACACCACCCAAGTCCACAACACAAGCCTTCAACATATGTTCTAAAATTTGGATGGTTCATTCTAATAGTCCATCAGTTTGGGGATAGAATGTTGTATTGAAGCTTAATTCGGTATCAAGGGCTTTATAAAAATTCTTCTAAAATTATGAAATAAATCTATTATCTCAGTTTGATTCAATAGTAACTGAAACACTATGTAGTCTCACTATTTGCTATGTACCAGCTTGCCTATCTCTACAAATAGAGGCCAACTGGCAAAAAATGAGCTAATTTTGTTAATCAATCAACAATCACCCAAACCATATTATTACCTTAAGTGATTTTAGGCAAACCAATTACAAAGCCCATGGTAATATGCTCCCAATTCCACTAAGAGATGAGAAGAGACTGCATCTCTAATGCTCCACTTTTACTTGTTGATACACTAAACATTGAGCCACATATTGAGTAATATCATTTTTCCTACCAGACCATCAAAATTTTTTTCTCAAATCTTGATACATCTTAGTTCCTCTTGCATGCATTGTATTGGTTGAACTATGAGCCTTCTCTAGAATCTTATTCTTTAATTCTGGAATCTTGGAAATACAAAGCCTGCTACCAAACCTTAAGAAACCATCAATATGTACACAAAATTCAGATTGTGTACTAAACTTTACTATTTATTTGATCTTTTGTAATTCCAAATCCTCTTTCTAAGCTGACTTAATCCTTTCAATTAGGATAGGCTGCACTATAAGATTAGCAAATAGAACACAAGGATCATGTAATCATACCTCAATTCTTAATCTCTCTGGGTCTAATAGAATATGATTTTGTGTTGTAATCAAGGCTGCCAATTTACTAAAAGATTTTCTATTCAAAGCATCAGCTACAATATTTGCCTTCTTTGAATGATAACTTATAGTCAAGTTATAATCCTTTAGTAGATCTAACCATTTTTTTTTGTCTCAAATTCAGCTCCTTTTGAGTAAAGATATACTTTAAACTTTTCTGATCTAAGAAAACTTCACAATGCTCTAGATACATATAATGCTTTCATATTTTTAGAGCAAAAACCACTACTACTAACTCTAAATCATGTATAGATAGTTCAATTCATATGATTTCAACTGTCTAGAGGCATAAGCTATTACTTTTCTATTCTACATTAGGACATAACCAAGATCATTACAAGATGCATCACTATAGATAGTGAAATCTTTTATTTTAGTTGGAATTGATAATACTAAAGTGGTTAACAACAACCTTTTCAGCTCTTGAAAACTCTACTTACAATCATCTATCCATTCAAATTTTAGTCACTTCTAGCTTAAGCGGGATAGGGGCATGGAAATTTTGGAGAATCCTTCAATGAATCTTTGATAATATCCAACCATTCCCAAGAAGCTACGCATCACAGACACATTAGAAGATTGGCTCCACTCAACTACTATGTCCACCTTCTTTGGATCAACAAAAATTCCATCCTTGGAGATGATGTGTGAGAAGGGTGACACTATCCAACCAACAATCATACTTTTGTAGCTTAGCATACAGCTTTTTTTCTCTAAAAATTTACAATACAGTCCTTAAATGTTCCTCATGCTCTTGTGGGCTCTTTCAGTAGACCAGGATGTCATCAATGAACACTACCATAAATCGGTCTAAATAAGGTTTGAACACTCAGTTCATTAGGTCTATGAAGGCTGTAGACACATTTGTCAAACCAAAAAAAAATGATCAAGAATTCATAATATCCATATCTAATTTTGAATGCTGTCCTTGGCACATCCTTAGCCTTTATCTTCAATTAGTGGTATCTAGAAAGAAGATCAATTTTTTAAAAGACTTCTGCTCCCTACACTTGATCAAACAAATCATTAATTCTCAGTGAGGGGTATGAAGGAACCAGATCTAGGATTTCAATGTTAGATCTTAAAATTTTTTCAAGATCAGACAGCGGAAGACTAAAATAAATCAAAATTTATCTTATAAAATTATAGAATTTCTAGATCTAAGATCCTATTACATGGTTATTATATGGTATTAAATTAAAAATTAAAATATAAAGAGCAAGAACTACATGTTGATCATATCAACATGTTTCTATACTACATCTAATGTATGTAAAATATAATAGATCAGATCTATTACCTTACAAATTAGATATTCTAACTTTGCTGATCCGAGCTTGAAGATGATATTGCAAGCCGCACATACATCCGACCTCTAGGAGTCATCCACACGAGCTTACGAATCACGATCAGAAGTCCTGGTTCAGGAAATCAACACAGTATGCTAGTACTGTGCTGATCCTTCTTCGATGGTCGATCAGATGCCTCCTTCTTCTTGATTTGGACTCTTCCAAAGATGAGAAGTAGAAGAAGAAGTTTTAGATGTGAAACACTCTCAGAAAACTCACAGATAGAGGAAGGGAAGAAGTGAACATAGCAACCCTAGAAGAAGACCCTCTTCTTCTTCTCTTTGCTCTAACCCAGACACTTAGTCTTTTGTCTATTATATCTCCACGCTCCAACATTCTTTCTCCCTAATTTTCTCACACCCCAAAGGACTCTCAATGTTCTATTATCCATGAAAATTTCAAGAAGAAATTCATCTTAAATAATGAGATATGAAGAATCCTTGTCTAGGTCAAATACCTAGTTAAGAAAAATTCAAACAGGGCAAGACAAGTGGTGCCCAACTCATGGGTTCCCCCTCCTTCTTTTTCTACCATGGACCACCAGAAATGGGTACACAATATGTGCCATAAAAGCCACAAAAATTTCAAAAAAAAATTAGATAAAATCAGTGCCATAAAGAAAGAGTTTTGGTTTCCTAAAATTCTATCTCATAGAATTTGAAATCCAAACTAATTTCTACTTTGACTTGGTCCACAACCATATTCCATGTAAGAGAGAAAAAGTGAAAAGCTTTGGACGTGCATGAAGGCCTGGGAAAGAAGATTTTGTCATACAAAATAAGAGAGAGTGGGCGTGGGGGGCTAAGATGGCGCAAGGTGGAATCCTAGTCTTGCTAGGATTCAATCTATGACTTGTTCAAATTTGATTTCTCAAATTAAATCAAACCAAAATCAAATTAATCTAATTAAAATAGACCTTAACCCAATTAAAAATCTAATTTAATCAGATTAAATTAGATTTAAATCTGATTTAATTTTTTAATCAAATTAAAAATTAGATTGATTTAAGTCCTAATTGAACTAAGACTAGTTTTTTCTTGCACTTGGCTTATTCAATAAATCAATTGGACTTGATCCAATCAAGCCCAAACCAAATCTAATTAAATCATATTCAATTATACTTAATCTTAGCCCATTGATTTAATCAAATTAAGCCAATTAGCAATTAAATTACTAATCGATCCTCCTGCAACACTTGCACTAGGTTAAATGTCAATCGTATTGATCGTTTAATCCTAGAACGATTCTTAATCGTGGATCAACCATCTGATCGGATCATGAACTCTAATGTGTGTGACCTCATAGGTCTGAACCTAAGCCAGTAGCACGGAAATAAATTCTTGTACCAATCGAAGTAACTATCTAGCAATGGTACCCGACGATTGGATAGGTCGAATGTGTAGAACAACATCCTTAGAACCCATACAGATATAGTTTCCATATAATTCATCTCCTTGACTAAAATACTCATAGCACACCTCAGAGTTCAACTGTCAACTCTGATCAGATTGTCCATATTGTATTTTAAAATATCAAATCCATCTGATGGATTACCCTAGTCAAGATTTTGCTAAATTAAAATACAGTGACTCATTCTTCTCCAACTCTTGGAGTGGTCAATCCCATCTTGATCACACTCTGACTTCGCAAGTACTTGACTGTGCCCAGAAGCCTTCCATCAATGAATTAGAAATTCAGTTAGTCCAGTACCAAAGCACAGTGAGTTGCTTGCAAGTCACTGAGGCGATCTCAGGTCTAAGGGACACTTATACCTATATCTCATCAGAGACATTCTCGACAGTAGAATGCTCTGGAGTTGGTCACATTCAATGATAATGTATCCTTACATCTCACCTGTATGCCATATCAGTGTCTCCACACTTCTTAGTTAAGAGGACAACCAACCCATATAGCCTACAGCGACCTATGCTCGATAGAAGCTATCGTCCTTATTAACAGCCTATCATTTGATTGTGAATAGTTTTAAGGACTAATCGATAAATCCTCTCTTTATCGAACCTAAATAGTCTTAAAGACTTCATCACAACAACGGAGTTCATTAGAAGATAAAAACTTGTGATGAAAATATCAAAAATATATTTTATTTATTAACAAATCAATTACAATATAAGATTGCTCAACCGTCAACAGGTTGACGATTGACTTTTAGATCATATTTTTCAACAACTCTCACTTGTCCTAAAGCCACTCGGCACAGTATCTAATACCCATCTTTGATTTGTGGTTGTCGAACTTCTTTATCGTCAGGGCTTTAGTGAAGGGGTCGGCCAGATTTTTCTTTCCATCGATCTTCTGAAGGTCGACATCACCTCGATCCATGATCTCCCGGATCAGGTGGAAGCGGTGCAAAATATGCTTCGTCCGCTAGTGTGCTTTGGGTTCCTTCACTTGAGCTATGGTACCAGTGCTATCACAGTAGAGCAGGACCAGACCATTGAGGGAGGGTGCTACTCTGAGCTCGATGATGAATTTTTTCAACCACACATCTTCTTTCGCGGCATCCGATGCTGCAATGTACTCCACCTCACAAATAGAGTCTACCACAGTATGCTGCTTAGAACTCTTTTAGCAGATGGCTCCACCATTCAGAGTAAAGATATAACCCGACACGCTTCTACTGTCATCATGGTCAGATTGAAAGTTGGAGTCTGTGAACCCTACAAGTTTCAGATCTGACTCGCCATAAACCAACCATTGGTCTTTAGTATTTCTCAAATACTTAAGGATGCCTTTAACCACTTTTCAGTGATTTTCTCCAGGATCAGATTTGTATTTACTCACTACTCCTAGTGAGTATGCCACATCTGACCTTCTACATGTCATGGCGTACATGACAGATCCCACGATCGAAACATATGGGACTCTACTCATACGCTCTCTTTCTTCAGGAGTTGTACAATCCTTCTTAAAGAAAAAAATTTCATAGCCTATCAGTAGATAGCCCTTCTTAAAATTCTTCATGCTGAACCTCTTCAGCACAGTATCTATGTACGTGGACTGGGATAACCCAAGTATCTTTTTAGATCTATCCCTATAGATCTTCATCCCTAGGATGTAGGATGCTTCACCCAAGTCCTTCATAGAGAACTACGATGATAACCAAACTTTTATTTCTTGTAGTGCGGGGATGTCATTCCCGATTAAGAGAATGTCATCCACGTACAAGACAAGAAATACTACAACTAGACCATTTGTCCATTTATAAATGCAGGGCTCTTCTCCATTCTTAACGAAGCCATACGTTTTGATTACTTTATCAAAACGTATGTTCCAACTCCGAGAAGCTTGCTTCAATCCATAAATGGATCTCTGAAGCTTGCACACCTTGGACTCATCTATGGATGTAAAACCCTCAGGTTGTATCATATACACCTCTTCGGTCAGCTCTCCATTCAAGAAAGCTGTCTTTACATCCATCTGCTATATCTGATAATCCAGATGGACAGCTATTGCAAGCATTATCCGAATGGATTTGAGCATTGCCATAGGGGAGAACGTCTCGTTATAGTCAATACCATAATGTTGATGATATCTCTTAGCAACCAGATGGACTTTATAGGTCTCCACCTTTTCTTCTGTGCCCCTCTTCCTTTTGAAGACCCATTTACACCCAATGGGTTTAACCCCTCCAGGTGGGTCAACTAATGTCCATACATCATTGAGCTTCATGGATTCCATTTCGAATTTCATGACTTCAAGCCATTTCTCGAAATCAGGTCTCTGTATTGTATTCATATAGGTGATCAGATCCTCATCATTCTCATCGAGTTCGATGAGATCATCGTCTTGGACCAAGAAACCATAGTATCTGTCCGACTGATGCGGTACTCTATCGGATCACCTTAATGGTGCAGGTATATTGGACTCCATATCTGATCTAATCAAATCCGACTCAGATTCAGCTATTGGTGTCGGTCCTTCTACCTGTTGAACTTTATCAAGTTCAACCTTAGAGGCAACGGTTCCTTCACTAAGGAACTCTTTTTTTAAAAAGATTGTCTTAAGGCTGACGAACACCTTTTGTTCATCAGCATGATAGAAAAAATATCTTTTGGTCTCTTTAGGGTACCCTATGAATGTGCATTTGTCAGACCTAGGTCCAAGTTTATCTGTAACTAACCATTTGACATAAGTCAGGCACCCCTAGACCCTAAGATGTGAAAGTACTGGCTTACACCCTGTCCATATCTCATATGGAGTCTTGATTACAGACTTACTTGGAACCCTATTTAACAGATAACAAGCTAATTCGAGTGCATATCCCCAGAAGGATATCGGCAAGCTAGCAAAACCCATCATGGATCGGACCATGTCTAACAGAGTCTGATTTCTCCTTTCAAATACACCATTTTGCTGTGGTGTTCCTGGAGGAGTCCATTGGGAGAAAATCTCATTCTCTCCTAGATATGTGAAAAACTCATCAGAAAGGTATTCCCCTCCTCGATCAGACTGAAGAGTTTTAATACTCTTCTCAGTTTATTTTTCTACTTCACTTCGAAATCATTTGAATATTTCAAATGAATCCGACTTATGTTTCATCAGATAGACATATCTATATCTGGATAGATCATCCGTAAAAATGATGTAGAAATATCCACCTCTAATACTTGTGCTCATGGGCCCGCATACATCAGATGTACTAGGCCCAAGAGCTTAGTAGCTCTCTTACCTTTTTCAGTAAAAGGTGACTTGATCATTTTATCAAAAAGACAGGACTCATAGGTTGGAAGTGATTCACAATCACTGACTTCAAGGATTTGCTCTTGAGTCAACCTATTTATCCTGTTCTTGTTTATATGACCTAGCCTACAGTGCCATAAGTAGATATCTGATACACTATCTAATCTAGGGTGCTTGCCTGTAGAATAGACTACGTTAACAGGTTGTGATAACATATACAGATCTAGAACTGGAACTGGTCTTCCATCTCCAATGTTAAGAAACCTCTCGCCTTGCTCGAATCTCCTACTGACCTGCAGCCCCTGCAACAAATTGCAAATATGGTAAGGACTATCGGTATCCAATACCCAGTCAGTTATATCACAAATAGAGAAATTGCAAGGAGTTATCATATAAATACCTTGCCCAGCAACAGCTTGCTTCTTTCTCTGCCTGTTCGAGTCCAGGGAGGCAATGTATTGAGGATAGTTTCTCTTCCAATACCCCCGCTTCTTGCAAAAGAAGCATTCAGTTTGACTCTTATTGAGCTTGATCTTTCTGGTCTGGCCCTGCACTGATGTCCCAGCTTGAACTTGCACCTTCTTCACTTTCTTCTTCTCATTCTTCTTTCCTTTTGCAAAGGGTCGAGAACCAGAAGACGAACCTCCCACTAAGTTCACCGACTTCTTATGGAGTTGGTGATCCTTCTCAAAGTTCTGAAGCAACCCCAGTAACCCGTGGTAGTTTACTTCAGGCTTTGTCATTCTATAATGAGTGAGGAATGAGAGATAAGACTTGGGCAGCGAGTTCAGTATTTCATCTTTTCCAAGCTGCTCATGCAAGAAAAAGCCGAGCTTGCTCAAATGCTCCATCAACTCGATCATGTACAATACATGATCAGTGACAGAGGCACCATTCCGCATTTTGACATTGAAGATGGCACAACTAGTCTTGTGCCTCTCCGCATCATCGGGTGTGCCAAAGGCATCCTCCAACACTTGAAGCATATCCTTTGGCTGAGCCGTCTCAAATCTGCAACAGAACTCGTTGCTCATGGTAGCCAGCATGATGCAGCGCATCGTGGTCCGATCACTGAGCCACTTCTGGTAAGTGTCTCTGACTATTCCACGTGCATTGACAGCTGGCTCCTCAGGTGCAAGATCTGTTATCACATATACGATCCGTTCATGCCCCAAGACAATCTTCAACTTTCGGTACCAGCTACCGAAGTTGGGTCCCATCAAATTTTCATTGTCCAACAATGATCGGAGCGATAAAGAAGTGGCCATATCTGTACAAAAAAAAATCAGAATCTAATTAGTAATTAATTCATTAAACCTAAAGATTTGGACTTTAATCAAAAGGTTTCTCTCACTATTTTATTCGAATTGGTAGCTTCTACCTCCAATTCGAGAAATTACCCTAATTCCTTAGTGGGTACTAGAATCTACTTAGACTGCACACAAGCCCAACTTTGGTTGGCCAACCCATGTACATCTAAGGATAGATTTATAACCAATTATTTCTCTAAATAATTTTTAGTAATTTTAATTTTGCCCCAATCCCTAATCAGTAGGCTTTGGCCTTCACTGAAAAGGTCTGGTTAGGTCTAACCATTAACATGACCATACTTGGCCCATCTAGCCAATGAATGATTAGGCCCAACTTTGGTTGGCTAACCTAACATCATTTAGAAAGATGCAGTCAAGAAATCATATTATGAATGACAATTCCATCAGCCGATAAGCACCAGGCCTTTGGGCCTCCAATGATTATCCAACTGATGGACCCATTATCATCCACTTAATGGAAGGCTATGATCTAGTTATCACCATAACTATTTTATTTTAAGGATCTAATAATTTTAGAGGATTTAATTGATTTAGAGGAGGAGGTCAGATGAACCAGCTTATCATGATCCTCCCACTGGCTTCATCAAGTCAGCTTAAGGGAGACCATTAAAAGGGCTGGTCTAGGAGCACCTAAATCAGTCACACTGATTTACCTAGCTGACATAGGTCAGCTCGAATAGTCAAGTGATCCGATTAAAATATAATTTCATCAAGAGGCCAGGGAAGTTCGATCGGTGGGAGGATCTGCCAAAGCTTGCCTTAGACACCATCAGAAATGGCCAGGTAAGCGGGCTGCCAATTAAAAATCACCAGTCTGGTTTACCTTAGACACCAACTGATTTAATTAGTTTCGATTAGATCAACCTAATAGTTCGTGCTAGACCGCTTAGCCAAGAATCAAATCCATTTGGTTCTCGTTAAAGATATGGACTTGACTAACTACAACTATTATAATTGATCGAGAGAATTTTTAACCTAATCTAAGATAACAATTGATTAGATTTAGTCAATTCTCTAATTAAGTCCATCTTTAATCTAACCTTAGGTCTAACCCAATTAATGGATCTAATTCTCACTAACCCATTAACCCAATGTCTTATGGTTTGTGTCTGAGGTTCTTCAATTCACAATCCTAGAACCAAATCAAACAACTTCTTAATTCTCAATTAAGTTTTGGGCTGAGGGTTGGGGTTCGACTTTTCGAAAATAATTTTCATATTTATAAAATATTTTTACAATATGGTTCTACCAATCAAGTTGCATGTTTGATTCATAATCAAAATACAAGTGAAATAAGCATGAAACTACTTTATATCTAATCTAAACAGGTTCATGTAATTGAAATAATTTCAACTTTAAACTGCGCAAATTTTTCAGACAAATATATGATGGTTCTTTGCATGAAAATTATCAAAAAAGAGTTTTTATTTTAAATTTAAATATCTTTTAAATCTAATAAAATATAAATTTAATCTAGATCATATCTAATAAATTTATGATTAACATAGATCTACACGAATTAGGACAACCTTTGCACTGTAAAGGATAAATCTTACAGCAGGACAACCTATAGTTCGTGATTGATCTAAAAATTTTAATTTTAGATTTAACAATCAGATTATAAATTAGATCTAATCTAAGAAATAATCTAAGTATGTATAAATAATCATATAATAAATAACTTAGGCTCTGATACTAATTGAAGGAACTAGATCTAGGGTTTCAAGATTAGATCTTGAAATTTTTTCAAGATCAGGCAGTGGAAGACTAAAATAAATCAAAATTTATCTTATAAAATCATAGAATTCCTAGATCTAAGATTCTATTACATGATTATTACATGATATTAAATCAAAAATTAAAATATAAAGAGCAAGAACTACATATTGATCATATCAACATGTTTCTATACTACATCTAATGTATGTAAAATATAAAAGATCATATCTATTATCTTGCAAGTTAGATGTTCTAACTTCACTGATCCGAGCTTGAGAATGATGTTGTAAGCCGCACACATGTTCGGCCTCTAGGAGTCATCCACACGAGCCCACGAATCACTATCAGAAGTCATAGTCCAGAAAATCAGCACAGCATGCTAGTACTGTACTGATCCTTCTTCGATGGTCGATCAGATGCCTCCTTCTTTTTGATTTGGACTCTTTCAAAGATGAGAAATAGAAGAAGGAGTTTTAGATGTGAGACACTCTAAGAAAACTCACAGATGAAGGAAGGGAAGAGGTGAACACAGCAACCCTAGAAGAAGACCCTCTTCTTCTTCTCTTTGCTCTAACCCAGATACTTAGTCTTGTGTCTATTATATCTCCATGCTCCAACACCCTTGCTTCCTAATTTTCTCATGCCCCAAAGGACTCTCAATGCTATATAATCCATGAAAATTTCAAGAAGAAATTCATCTTAAATAATGAGATATGAAGAATCCTTGTCTAGGTCAAATACCTAGTCAAGGAAAATCCAAACAGGGCAAGACAAGTGGTGCCCAACTCATGGGTGCCCCCTCCTTCTTTTTCTACCATAGACTACCATCAATGGGCGCACAATATATGCCATAAAGGCTACAAAAATCTCAAAAAAAATTTAAATAAAATCAGTACCATAAGGAAAGAGTTTTGGTTTCCTAAAATTCTATCTTATAGAATTTGAAAACCAAACTAATTCCTACTTTGACTTGGACCACAACCACATTCCATGTAAGAGAGAAAAAGTGAAAAGCTTTGGGCGTGCGTGAAGGCTTGGGAGAGAAGATTTTATCACACAAAATAAGAGAGAGTGGGCATGGGGGGCTAAGATGGCGCAAGGTGGAATCCTAGTCTTACTAGGATTCAATCTATGACTTGTTCAAATTTGATTTCTCAAATCAAATCAAATCAAAATCAAATTAACCCAATTAAAATAGACCTTAACCCAATTAAAAATCTAATTTAATCATATTAAATTAGATTTAAATTTGATTTAATTTTTTAATCGAATTAGAAATTAAGTTGATCCAAGTCCTAATTGAACTAGGACTAATTTTTTCTTGCACTTGGCTTATCCAATAAACCAATTGGACTTGATCCAATCAAGCCCAAACTAAATCTAATTAAATTATATTTAATTAAACTTAATCTCAGTCTATTGGCTTAATCAAATTAAGCTAATTAGTAATCGAATTGCTAATCGATCCTCCTGCAACACTTGCACTAGGTTAAATGTCAATCATATTGATCGTTTAATCCTAGAACGATTCTTAATCGTTGATCAACCATCCGATCGGATGGTGAACTCTAATGTGTGTGACCTCATAGGTCTGAACCTAAGCTAGTAGCACAGAAATAAATTCTTGTACCAATCGAAGTGACCATCTAGCAATGGTACCCGACGGTTGGATAAGTCGAATGTGTAGAACAACATCCTTAAAACCCATACGGATATAGTTTCCATATAATTCATCCCCTTGACCAAAATGCTCATAGGACACCTCAGAGTTCAACTATCAACTCTGATCAGGTTGTCCACATTGTATTTCAAAATATCAAATCCATCTAATGAATTATCCTGGCCAAAGTTTTGCTAAATTGAAATACAGCGACTCATTCTTCTCCAACTCTTGGAGTGGTCAATCCCATCTTGATCACACTCTGACTTTGCAAGTACTTGACTATGCCCAGAAGCCTTTCGTCAATAAATTAGAAATTCAGTTAGTCCAGTACCAAAGCACAGTGAGTTGCTTGCAAGTCACTGAGGCGATCTCAGGTCTAAGGGACACTTATACCTATATCCGATCAGAGGCAATCTCGACAGCAGAATGCTCTGGAGTTGGTCACGTTCAATGATGATGTATCCTTACATCTTACCTGTATGCCATACTAGTATCTCCACACTCCTTGGTTAAGAGGACAACCAACCCATTTGGCCTACAGTGACCTATGCTCGATAGAAACTGTTGTCCTTATTAACAGCCTATCATTTGGTCGTGAACAGTTTTAAGGATTAATCAATAAATCTTCTCTTTATCGTACCTAAATAGTCCTAAGGACTTCATCACAACAACGGAGTTCATTAGAAAATGAAAACTTGTAATGAAAATATCAAAAATATATTTAATTTATTAACAAATCAATTACAATACAAGGTTGCTCAACCGTCAACAGATTGACGATTGACTTTTAGGACATATTTTTCAATAGAGTATTTGTTTCATATTGTTATCTTGTTTAGTTTCGATAGTCTATGCAGAGCCGAAGACTTCCATCTTTCTTTTCCACAAAGAGTACCGAAGCACCCCAGGGAGATATATTAGGTCTGATAAATCACTTATCCAGCAATCCTATAATTGCATTTTCAATTCCTTTAGTTTTGTTGGAGCCATATGATATGGAGCTTTGAAAATTGGCCCAAAACCCAATCAAGTCAATGAAAAATTCAATTTCTTTATCAGGAGATAAACCTGTCAAATCATCTAGAAAAACATCAAAAAACTCTTTCACAATACGAATATCCTCTAACTTGAGCTCTTTATGCTGGGTGTCTATTATATTGGCTAGAAATCCTTTACAACCCTTCCCAAGGAGTCACTTGGCATGAAAGGCCGAGTTCACCTTCTAATGAGTGGATAACTTACTACCCATATAGCTAAACTCTAATTGACTAGGGATTTGAAACTTCACTATTTTCTCAAAGTAGTCATATGTTGCTAATCAATTCATCCTGAGGATGAGATCAAAGTCCTTAATCTTTAGGACTAGTAAATTTGCTTTCGCCTCTCTATCTAGAATATGTAGAATGCAATCCTTGTAAACTAAGTAACTAAGATAACATCTCTACTTGGTATAGAGACACAAAGATTAGTTTCTAAGAGTATAGGAGAATGGCTACAATACCAGCCGCCATACATAAGCCTTTCCCACAAAAAACTCTAACACTCCTTTTTTTTTTTTTTGTTACACATGCTTCACCAACACGTGTATATAACATGTGTAACAATGGGGATGGTATGGTGGTATGCCAATGGACTGGATTGAGTGGTTTTGGTTGCATATCTTATTCTTTATTCTGTACTTTTTTTGTATCAATTTACAATAGAAAACAGTCTTCTCTTCAAAACTTTTTTTCCTAATCTATTTTTCAAATCATGAATTCGTGAAAGAATAATGTCTGGCAAGAAAATTTTCATATGATTCTTCCCCTTGAAGGCTAAGGCATTTGGAGATAATTAATCTCTGCATAGAATAGTAGAGCATAGCTGTAAACTGATCTCCTCTTAGTTGATCTCTAACTACTTTCCAACAATTGCACAAAAAGTTCTAAAAATTTCTTTGAAATCTAATTTCGAAACCAAAGCTCCACCTTTCCCACTCTGAGTTTTTCACCTCTCTCTCAAGATCGTTGTTGGAGCAACGCGCACCGGATTGGATCGATCTGGGCTTGTGATCTAATATCTAATTTCTTTGAGACAATTCACCAAACACATTGCAGGCATAAATAAACAAAGACAAAGAATCAAGATTTACGTGGTTCGGCACAAAAGGCCTACATCCACGGGGAGGAGGAGCAATTCCACTATAAATCCATCCCGAAAAATAGGTACAATATAAGGTATAAAATACCTTTTTCCAAATCCCACAAGAAGGCAACAATATATCGAATAGAAGGCAACCAAGATCCAAAAGGATCAACCAATCTCAGCCTCAGCAATAGATCAAGATAAAAATAATACCTGATGAAGATACCTTCCTCAACCCTCGGCAAAAAATCAAGATGATACCTCCTTACCAGCCGTAGCAGCACAAAGTATTTGTGAAACCAAGAAGAAGAAGACAGGTAGATCACCACCCGAAGGCCAACAGAAAGAAGCCAGAAAACACCTGCACACGAGGCACAGCCGAGAGATCGGCCAGAGAACAGAACCCGCGCACAAGGCACAGCCGAGAGATCGGCCAGAGAACAGGCCAGCACCGAAGAACAAGCAAGAGAGATCGGCCAGAGATCAAAGCACATGCACACGAGAAGACACAGGCCAGAGAACAGATCTCGCGCACAAGAGGCACAGGTGAGAGGTCGACTCACAGGTGAGAGGTCGACTCACAGGTGAGAGGTCGACCCGAGAACAAAGCCTGCGGACACGAGAAAGCAAGGAAAAATCTCCCACAAGAAGCCCTAGAAATTTCTCCGTGCGCTCTTGCCTCTGTTCACCAAGAAAGGATGCCAGGGGCCTCTTTATAAAGGAAGAAATCCTTCTCAAAAAATAGAGTTTCAATCGGTGTAGAATTCCTTGATATCACGGGAGACGGAAAAAGGAAATAAGATTTGGAGCCAAATATAACAATCCTCCTCCTTGCGACAAATATTGTACCTTTATATCATATGGAAAAATTTATAGCCTCCTCCTCACCACAAGCCCCGCAGGGCATTACCAAATATTTATTCCAATCAAGTTCAGGAAATTCCTGAACTTAATTGCAGGGATTGGTTTAGTGAACATGTCAGCTGGATTATGGGCAGTATATATTTTCTGAAGTCTGACATCACCTTTCTCTACTAGGTCTCTGATGAAGTGATATCTGACATCTACATGTTTTGTGCGTTCATGATACATCTGGTCTCTGGCAAGGTGCAAAGCACTCTGACTGTCACAATGAATGTCTAAACAGTCCTGTTTGAGACCCAAATCCTGTACTAACCCTTTTAACCAAATAGCTTCCTTTGCTGCCTCTGTCAATGCCATATATTCTGCTTCAGTGGTAGATAAAGCAACTGTAGACTGCAAAGTAGCCTTCCAACTGACTGCACATCCAGAAAGAGTAAACACATATCCTGTCAAAGATCTTCTCCTGTCCAAGTCACAAGCATAATCTAAATCACAAAATCCTGTAACTATGCAATTACTCTGTGTAGAAAATATCAATCCCAATTTAGAAGTGCCTTTCAGATATCTAAGTATCCATTTCACAGCTGACCAGTGAGCCTTTCCAGGTTTATCCATATATCTGCTCACTACGCTTACTGCCTGTGAAATATCAGGTCGAGTGCAGACCATCACGTACATGATGCTGCCAACTGCGCTCGCATATGGCACTCTAGATATATATCTCTCCTCATCCTCAGTCTGAGGAGAGTCTCTGGCAGAAAGTCTAAAATGACTGGCAAAGGGGGTAGTGACAGGCTTGACTGTAGACATACCAAATCTGTCCAAGACTTTTTCAATATAACTATGCTGAGTAAGGAAGAGTCTACCTGACTGTCTGTCACGAATAATCTCCATCCCAAGTATCTTCTTTGCCGGTCCAAGGTCCTTCATATCAAATGCAGTACTGAGCTCGGCTTTCAGTTTCTGGATGATTGTCATATCTTTGGCTGCAATTAGCATATCATTCACATATAATAACAAATAACAAAAGGACCCATCTGAAAGCTGCTTGTGATACACACAACTGTCATATGGAGATCTACTGTATCCATGGTCAACCATAAATCTGTCAAATTTGCGGTACCACTGTCTTGGAGACTGCTTGAGACCATATAATGATCTCTTGAGTAGGCATACATGATCTTCTTTATTTGGAACCTCAAAACCAGGTGGTTGTTGCATATAGATCTGTTCCTCTAAATCACCGTGAAGAAAGGCTGTCTTAACATCTAGTTGTTTCAGCTCCAGATTTTGAGAAACAACAAAAGCAAGTAACACTCGGATAGATGAGTGTTTGACTACAGGAGAAAATACCTCCTTGTAATCAATACCCTCTCGTTGACTGTATCCCTTTGCTACCAACCTGGCCTTATATTTTAAGTCTTGGGGAGTGGCTCCTTCTTTTCTTTTAAAGATCCATTTGCAGCCAATTGCCTTTTCACCTTTTGGTAATTTGATTAACTCCCAAGTCTGATTCTTTTCTAGAGACTGAAGTTCTTCAACCATAGCCATGGTCCATTCATCAGCTCGTGAACTACTAATGGCCTCCTGAAATGTGGTCGGCTCATCACCAATGGTGTCTGCAACACTCAGAGCATAATAGACTAACTCAGCACAAGCAGAATCCTCAAAACCATACCTTTGAGGTACTCTGATCTGACGCTTTGGTCTGTGAGCGGCAATACTCTCAATCTGATCCTGATCTTGTAATGTCACCTCCTCCTGAGTCTGAATCTGTGCATCTATCTGTTGTTGTTATGATTTAACAGTCTGATCAATGTCTACAACCTTCCTATCCTGCTGACCCCGATCCTGATCACTTTGAGAAGAATTAGGCTATTGCTGCCTTGAATCAATGGCTATCTCATGGAATGTCACATCTCTGCTGACTAGAAATCCTTGAGATCCAGGTTCTGTGCACCATAATCTGTAGCCTTTTACCCCATATGCATATCCAATAAATATGCACTTTTTAGCCCGAGGGTTCAACTTCCCATCTTTTACATATGCATAAGCAGGGCACCCAAAGATTCTGAGTTTTGAATAGTCTGCAGGTCTTCCTGTCCACATCTCTTCGGGAGTCTTCATACTTAATGCTGATGCTGGAGATCGGTTTATAACATAGCAGGCTGTGTGAGCGGCCTCTGCCCAAAAATCTCTACGTAACCCTGAACTAGATAGCATAGATCTGACTCTCTCTAATAGTGTCCGGTTCATGCGTTCTGCTACACCATTCTATTGAGATGTACCCACTGTTGTTCTATATCTGATAATGCCTTCTGTCTTGCAAAAGTCATCAAATTCTGTAGAACAAAATTCTAAATCATTATCAGTCCGAAAAGTTTTCACCTTCCTTTCAGTTTGCCTCTCGACCATAGACTTCCACCATTTGAATGTTTCAAATACATCACTCTTATTTTTAATGGTGTATATCCAGACTTTTCGGGAGTAATCATCAATAAAAGTGAGTATATATCTTGATCCACCCTTGGATATAATTGGGGCAGGTCCCCATAGGTCAGAATGAATATAGTCTAATATACCAGTTGTCCTGTGCACGCCTGTAGTGAAGCTGACTCTGTGTTGTTTTCCAAATATGCAGTGCTCACAGAATTCAAGTGCACCAATCTTCTGACCTCTCAGCAGACCACGTCTGCTCAGCTCCTGTAGATCTCTGTCTGAAATGTGTCCTAGTCTCTGGTGCCATAAGTGTGTCAACTGCTCAAGAGAAGATTGTACTGCTGATGCCTGACCAACAACTGTACTGCCATCCAAGTAATAAAGGGTTCCACTTAATTTACCTTTTAATAAAGTTAATACCCCTTTATTGATAGTAATAGATCCTCTACCCCATCTGCCCTCATATCCTGCTCTGTCAAAGGCATGTATTGAGAGAAGGTTCTTTTTTAATTTAGGAACATATCTAACATCATCCAATATCATCATGGTATTTGAATTTGATTTAATTTGAATTGTTCCAATATCTTCTATATTACAGATACCATCATCTCCAAGAAGAACAGTACCACCTTCACAAGATCTAAAGGAAGAGAACCATTCCTTGTGAGGTGTCATGTGGAAAGATGCTCCAGAGTCCACTATCCAAGTGTCAGTATGACTAACACTGCAGGCAGCTGTGAATACTGCATCATCTGATATACTGCTATGACTTCTTGAAGAAACTGCAATTGATGCTGTATCAGAGATTGTTCCTTTATCCTTTTGTTTTTTTTTCCCTTTTAGATTGTAGAAGTCTACACTCAGATTTCCAGTGACCTGGCTTTTTGCAGTAGTGACAAATACCTGGTCTTTTAGGCCTAGACTTTGATCTATTTTTGGACTTACTCCTACCTTGTCCACTCTTTTTCTGTTCATCTCTACCTCTAACAACAAGACCTTGAGCTGAAGTCTGAGCCTGATGCTGAAGTTGTACTTTTAATCTAAGTTCATTGGATAACAAAGTAGCTTCTACTTCTTCAAGACTTATTGTTTCTCTTCCATAAAGCATGGTAGTGGTAATATGCTCAAATGACTTGGGCAAAGAGTAAATTAGAATCAAAGCCTTATCTTCTTCATCTACATCGACACCAACATTTACTAAATCTAGCAGGAGCTTATTATACTCATCCAAATGATCTTTAAGTGAAGTTCCTTCTGTCATACGAAATGTGTATAATTTTTCTCTCAAATATAATCTATTGGTCAGAGATTTTGCCATGTATAAACTGTCTAGTTTTTTCCATACACTTTTGACTGTGTCTAGTTCCACAACATTACGAAGGACTTTATCACTTAAACCTGAAAACAAGGTTCTTAGGACTCTCTCGTTAATCTCTTCTTTAACAGCTTCATTATCTCCCGGTATTGAATCTATACCCTTAAGGGCTTTTGCAACACCTTCTTTAACTAACAGATATTTCATCCTTACCTTCCATAGTGAAAAATCTCCCGTGCCATCAAAGACGGCCACTTCATGCCTGACGGTGGTGGAGTGTGAGACAGACACCGGATCATTAGCCATTGAGAAACTTGGTTTCTTGTCACCAGCCATCCAGATGCTCTGATACCAATTGTTGGAGCAACGCGCACCGGATTGGATCGATCTGGGCTTGTGATCTAATATCTAATTTCTTTGAGACAATTCACCAAACACATTGCAGGCATAAATAAACAAAGACAAAGAATCAAGATTTACGTGGTTCGGCATAAAAGGCCTACATCCACGGGGAGGAGGAGCAATTCCACTATAAATCCGTCCCGAAAAATAGGTACAATATAAGGTATAAAATACCTTTTTCCGAATCCCACAAGAAGGCAACAATATATCGAATAGAAGGCAACCAAGATCCAAAAGGATCAACCAATCTCAGCCTCGGCAATAGATCAAGATAAAAACAATACCTGATGAAGATACCTTCCTCAACCCTCGGCAAAAAATCAAGATGATACCTCCTTACCAGCCGTAGCAGCACAAAGTATCTGTGAAATCGAGAAGAAGAAGACAGGTAGATCACCACCCGAAGGCCAACAGAAAGAAGCCAGAAAACACCTGCACACGAGGCACAGCCGAGAGATCGGCCAGAGAACAGAACCCGCGCACAAGGCACAGCCGAGAGATCGGCCAGAGAACAGGCCAGCACTGAAGAACAAGCAAGAGAGATCGGCCAGAGATCACAGCACGCGCACACGAGAAGACACAGGCCAGAGAACAGGTCCCGCGCACAAGAGGCACAGGTGAGAGGTCGACTCACAGGTGAGGTCGACTCACAGGTGAGAGGTCGACCCGAGAACAAAGCCTGCGGACACGAGAAAGCAAGGAAAAATCTCCCGCAAGAAGCCCTAGAAATTTCTCCACGCGCTCTTGCCTCTGTTCACCAAGAAAGGATGCCAGGGGCCTCTTTATAAAGGAAAAAATCCTTCTCAAAAAATAGAGTTTCAATCGGTGTAGAATTCCTTGATATCACGGGAGACGAAAAAAGGAAATAAGATTTAGAGCCAAATATAACAATCGTAAACATTAACAATATTTTAATCGATATATTGAATTGAATTTTTTATCATAAATCATAATCGAACTCCGTCAACGTGCATAATATCTAAAATCTTTTCTTTTGATATTGCACTAATGAATTGGAAAATGCCGGCAATTATTCTTTTCCCCTTTGAAATAAGCGTAGAAGTGTTCCAGTAGTGAAGAATTTGAATTCTGTTTGTTGATTTTTAGTTGCATTGCCCCGCCACCGACCCTCCACACTTTCCTTCTCTTTGTCGAGTAAATCCTTCTAGCATCCAGACACCTAACAATTTATAAACTACATCAAGTTTTTATCATTTGCATCTAATTCTAGTATGAACACCATTTTTTAAATTAACGAAATATTCAAACTCTATGGAAGATCGACTGCTCCTTGTCTAAAGACCAATTTGAGCCCCCTATTCCCTTCAGTTCGAGAGACACATTACTTGACAAATCATTTAAAGTTCAATATGATCCCATTACCAACTTGCAGCCATAGTTCCAAACTATAAGGCAACTCATTGACTAATCTAAACCCTCTTTGGTAGCTTTTAACCCAAGTACATTCACACAAGAACACATCTAGCTCCAAAAAATGAGAACCCAGCAATTCAAAACATCCATTATGTGATTCTATCAAATTGATGTCGCAATATATTGCCTACTTCAAGACAATTGGTTAAGAGTGAAGAGACGCCCCAAATCTTAAAGGAAATCCTTTCATGAATGTTGTTATCGATAAGTCGTAATATCTTTTTTTCCATATGTTAACATATGGAAAAAAGATAGCTCTTGTTTATGCAAATGATTTAAAGATAGCTCAAAAGATGATTTTGGCATCTTTTTTCACTTAACCATGCAAAACAAGGTGATTCGACTTGGAATGATATGAATGAAACAAAGGAGTAACTCAAGTTTGATGCAAAAATGTGGAAGACTTCATTGCTCCAGCTCCATTATGGTAATGATCCGAAGCTCAACTATCTTGGTCATCATGTTCTCTATGGATATCCTCTATTACCTTGCAGATAGTAGAACAAATATGATTTAGAAATAGAATCTAAGAAAGGCAAGAAAGGAGCCATGAGTCTTCCAAAGTTTTGAAATGTAGAATTAATAAGAATGATACAAATGCTTATCTAATTATGATATTTTAATTCCATGTTGCTTGTTTTAACGGTTATGACCATGCAAACACCTTGAAAGAGAATGAGCTAAGAGAAATTTTGGTGAGCTCTTGCGGTGATGCAATCAAACCATAAAATTTTAGACTAAGAAATTGATTTATTGATGCTGGATTATATATTCAGCTGGTTCAACAATAGAAGGAAATAAGGTCACCTGGCATTAAAGTTTGTGTCTGATGATTTCTAGTGTTTTGATGTGGGGCCGTGTTGTAATTACATACATAACCAATTTTTTCGATGGAAAAATAAGGTGCTGGAGATACAAATTTGATGCAGAGTATACGATGATGAAATTAGGTATTTAGCACTAGACATAGAAATTCCTTTCTGGAATTTTTTTTCAAAGCAATTGCATGCACAATCATAACTATTGATGTGAGAATTTGTCTGGCACCGAAATGCTGGATTGACGGCAAGGTGGGCCTCCTGGAGGCGTGATCTACACAAAAGTTTTAACCGGAGATGGCTCCAGTAAGGACCCTCCGATACTCAAGTCAAAATTCTCGTTCAACAAAAGGAACAGCATGAGAGGCAGAATAATGACATATCTTTTTGAAAATTTTCTTTAAGTCTTTTTTATAGTGGAGAGTTGGAGCTTCAGTTGGCAAGTGGTTGGCACGATCCTACATGATCAGGATGTGAATCGTGGGGTACGAGATTGTCGCTTGAGATTTTTGAGATGTAGCAGTTGTGGTTATCTTATCAGTCCAGCAACAATTATTATCTGGTGGATGTCATATTTTAAATAAAATTACCAACTAAAGGTTGTCAAGATGACGGTTGGTCGGCGATGACTAGCGGTTGGTCACCCTGTGCCGTCATCAAGATTTGTTCAATGATGCATAATTGGTCAGCCAATGAGGGGTCATCGGTGGTAATGTGCAAAGATTGTCGATAGCTGTTGACGAGCTCTCATCTGCTTAAAAAGTAAAGCACTAATCAGATAGTCATAGAGGACTAGCTCGATGAAAGTTGTAGTCAACCTTGAGTCAGAGAAGGCTTCAATTGAAAGGCCGACTAAGCACAAACATCTTGGGTCCTATGCCTTGTCATATATTCAGTCCATGTAGAATTTCCTCCAACACATGCCTCCTACTCTCGAATCTGACTTTAGTCAGATGAAGGGAATACATCGGTCTTCCTTAGGCTGAGGATGTGAAAAGGCCCTTCAATTGATGGGATGTGCACGACTTTTGGGGGAGAAATAAGGCGGCATGACTTGAGTCATCATGGCAGAATTAAATAAACATCATTTCAACATCTATTTTTTGAATTGTGGCATTGATTTGCGTAATCGACAGCAACAACCGATCGAATAGAGTGATGCCACGTGTGCCACGTCTTGCGACTTGTTGAAAAGAAATTATTCGATATCTAGATGTTATCTTCTCTTGATTATAAATAGGAGAGGTGCCTATCCTTGGCTTTTTTTGATTGCTTCCAGGCTCTTCAATTCCTCCTTCCTTTTATCCATTATGTAGCTTCTTAAAATAAGGGGCCTTCCTATTGGGAAATGTGTCCCAAAAAGCCAATCGTCAAGCTATTGATAGTTGAGCAACCAAGTATTGTAATTGATTTGTTAATAAATAAAATATATTTGACATTTTCATCATAAGCTTTCATCTTCTAATAAACTCTGTTGTTATGATGAAGTCCTTAGGACTATTTAGATTCGATAAAGAGAGGATTTATCGATTAGTCCTTAAAACAGTTCACGACCAAATGATAGGCTGTTAATAAGGACGATAGCTTCTATCGAGCATAGGTCGCTGTAGGCCATATGGGTTTGTTGTCCTCTTAACCAAAGAGTGTGGAGACACTGGTATGGCATACAGGTGAGATGTACTAGTACATCATCATTGAATGTGACCAACTTCAGAGTATTCTGCTGTCGAGAATGTCTCTGATGGGATATAGGTATAAGTGTCCCTTAGATCTGAGATCGCCTCAGTGACTTGCAAGCAACTCACTGTACTTTGGTACTGGACTAACTGAATTTCTAATTCAGAGATGGAAGACTTCTGGGTACAGTCAAGTACTTACGAAGTCAGAGTGTGATCGAGATGGGATTGACCACTCCAAGAGTTGGAGAAGAATGAGTCGCTGTATTTCAATTTAGCAAAACTTTGGCCAGGATAATCCATCAGATGGATTTGATATTTTGAAATACAATATGGACAACCTGATCAGAGTTGACAGTTGAACTCTGAGCTGTCGTATGATCATTTTGATCAAGGGGATGAATTATATGAAAACTATATCCGCATGGGTTCTAAGGATGTTGTTCTATACATTCGACCTATCCGATCGTCGGGTACCATTGCTAGATGGTCACTTCGATTAGTACAGAAATTTATTCCTATACTACTGACTTAGGTTCGAATCTATGAGGTCACACATATTAGAGTTCATGATCCGATCGAATGGTTGATCAATGATTAAGAATCATTCTAGGGTTAAATGATCAATACGATTGACATTTAACCCAGTGCAAGTGTTGCAGGAGGATCGATTAGCAATTTGATTGCTAATTGGCTTAATTTGATTAAGCCAATAGACTGAGATTAAGTCTAATTAAATATAATTTAATTAGATTTAGTTTGGACTTGATTGGATCAAGTTCAATTAGTTTATTGGATAAGCCAAGTGTAAGAAAAAACTAGTCCTAGTTCAACTAGGACTTGGGTCAATCTAATTTCTAATTTGATTAGAAAATTAAATCAGATTTAAATCTAATTTAATCTAATTAAATTAGGTTTTTAATTGGGTTAAGACCTATTTTAATTAGATTTATTTAATTTTGGTTTGATTTGGTTTGAGAAATCAAATTAAAACAAGTCATAAGATAGAATCCTAGTAAGACTAGGATTCCACCTTGCGCCACATAAGCCTTCCCCACGCCCTCTCTCTCATTCAACGCCAATCCCCTCTTATTTTGTGTGACAAAAGCCCTCTCCCAGGTCTCTCCCATGTTCACAAAAGATTTCCTCTCTTCTTTCTTTCATGGAAGGTGGTTTGGATCAAATCAAAGAGGAATAAGTTTGGATTTCGAATTCTATGAGATAGAGTTTTAGAAATCCAAAACTCTTTCAATTTTGCACCAAATTTATCCAAATTTTTTTTTGAAATTTTTATGGCTTTTAGGGTATACATTGTGCACCATTTGCTAATGATCCATGCATGAAAATAAGGAGGAGGTGCTCAAGAGTTGGGTGCCCCTTATCTTGCCATGTTTGGAGAAGCCTTGACTATGTATTTGACCTAGACAAGGACTCTATCATATCTCTCTATATAAAATGAGTTTCTTCATAAACCTTTTGGAGAAGATAGAGATTTGAGAGACCTTTGGGCCACCCAAAAATTAGAGAGAAATACCTTTGGGTCGTAGAGATATAATAGACACAAGTTAGGGTGTCTAGAGAGAGAAATGAGAAGAAGAAGAGGGTCTTCTTCTAGGGTTGTTTGTTTTCATATCTTTCCTTTCTCCATCTTGAGTTTCCTGAGAGCATCTTAGATCTGAAACTCCTCCTCCTACTTTTCATCTTTGGAAGAGTTCAAATCAAGAAGAAGGAGGCACCTGATCAACCATCAAAGAAGGATCAGCGCAGTACTAGCATACTGTGCTGATTTCCTGAAGCAGGACTTCTGATCGAGATTTGTGGGCTCGTGTGGACGACTCCTAGAGGTCGGATGCATGTGCGGCTTGCAACATCATCCTCAAGCCCAGATCAACGAGGTTAAAATATCTAACTTGCAAGGTAATAGATCTGATCTATTGTTTAATACATACATTAGATGTAGTATAGAAACATGTTGATATGATCAACATGTAGTTCATGCTGTATATATATATTTTAATTTTTGATTTAATGCTATATAATAATCATGTAATAAGATCTTAGATCTAGGGATTCTCTCATTTTAAAAAATAAATTTAGATTTATTTTAGTCTTCCGCTGTATGATTTTGAAAAAGTTTCAAGATCTAACCCTGAAACCCTAGATCTGGTTCCTACACTTCCTTCTTCCTCTGCGGTGCACTCTTCAGAGGGATTTTTGAAGGTTCCAATGACTACTTCACTTCTTCTGTCCCTTTTCTTCATTATCAGGTGAATTTTCTTTCTCACCCATCTATTTTTTTGTTCTTTCCTTCTTTCTTTAGATATCCTTTCATTTCTTTTGTTTGAGAATGGCCGAGCAGAGCGAACCAGGTCCCAGTGGTCATAGCTCTGTGTTGAATCTGGATGATTTGAGCTGGATACGGGTTTGGTATGGGATCCCTTTCAATTTTGATCTTAAACTCCCCAGAGCAAGCAAGCGCATAGATAGCCCACCATCCGGTCAGCTTGCCATATATAAGGAAGCACTCCAAGCGGGTTTAAGGATTTTCATTCATCCCTTCATGTTAGATGTATGTCCTAGAAGTCAATATGGCTGACACATTGTAATAACTCTAAGATACAATTTTGTACTTAATACATTGATTCGATCAATAAAAGGATAAATTTATTTTTCATTCAAGTGTGATGTGTCCTTGAATCATCCATGAAATTAATTTTCAATACATATTTTCAAGGTGTTGAGAATTAGATGTTAAGAAATGTATCCTAAAGCCAATCATCTAGGTTGTAGATGATTATGCTCCATACAAGTATATGAATTATAAAATGATAAATGTTATCTGGCAAGATTCATCATAAGGAATACATCTTCCTAAATAGAACTCATATGTTATGATGAAGTCCTTAGAGCTACTTCTAAAAAGATAAAGGAGGATTTATCGTGTAGTTCTTAAATCCTGCTTACGATCAAATGATATAATTATTACAAGGATGATAATTGTATCAAGTGTAGGTTGTTAAATGCAATATTAGTTGGTTGTTCTCTTAACCAAGGCATGTGATGACATAGATATGGCATATGAGTGATTTGTAGGAGTACATTTCACTGAGCATGATCACTTTTGGAGCACTCTACTATCCAGGATTGCTCTGATGGGATATGGGCAAATGTGTCCCTCTGATCTGAGACTACCTTGGTGACTTACAAGCAACTCACTGTACTTTGATGCCAGACTATCCGAATTTTTAATTCGATGATGGAAGGTTTCTGAATACAGTCAAGTACTTATGAAGTTTGAGTACAAGTCAAGATGGGATTAACCATTCCAAGTAAAATTAGAGATGATGCATCACTGTATTTCAATTTAGCAAAATTTTAGCCAAAGTAGTCCTAGTGAGGAGTCATAGAATTTTTTAGGTTGAGACACAATGTGGATCAGTCATCCTGGATTGACAGTTTAACCCAAAGTCGTCCTTGAGCATCGAGTGTCAAAGGGATGAATTATACGGTAACTATATCTACATGGGTTCTAGAGTGTTGCTGGGCATACATTTGACTTATCCAGACATCGAAAACTATTGCTAGATGGTAACATCGATTAGTATAAGAATTATTCTTGTGCTACCGACTTAGATTCGAACCTATGGAGTCACACACATAAAAGTACTGTCTGATCAAATGGCTGATCAACGATTATGAATCATTGAAGGGTTTAATTATCAATGTGATTAATGATTAATCCTTTACAAAAATTATAATAAATTATTTACTAATGGTTGATAAATTAAAAAAATAATTAATTAATAATTTTATTATTAATTAACTCAATTTGATTGAGCAATGGAGATTGGATTAGATCTAATTAAATTGGATTCAATTAGATTGACTTTGGATTAATTGGATGCAGCCCAATTGAATAATAGGGCTTGTTTCAATTGATCTCAGAGATATAAATCAAATTTTAAATTGAATATGATTCAATTAGTTTTATATAAGCTTAGATTGGATCTAACCCTATTGAATACTAGGCTTGATTGGATCAAGCTCTAATATCAAATGAAGTCCCTGATCTCTATTTAGAAACAATCCCTGGATCAATGAGGTTTTAATCTAACTAATTTTCAATTGGATTGGAGTCTAATTGGATTCATAATTGGGTTAAGACCAAATTAGTTAGTTTGTTATAACTAATTCTTAAATTGATTAGGATTGGATCCAAGAATTAGTTAGAGTTTGACCAAGATCTTGAATCCTATTTGGAATAGGACTCAACCAAACCAATCCATATGCCTATTTAATTCTCCATGCCCTACTCTTCTTCACGTTGAGAAATCTCCATGCCCCATATGTGCGTCCCTCTCTTCTCTTCCTTCCGTGAAAGAAAAGAGGCGTCCCTCTTTTGTGGTCGCCCAAAAGAAAAAAAAAAGGGAAGGGGGGCATCCAAGAGTTGGACGCCCCAAACTCCACATGCCTACCCCCTCCTCTCCTCCCCATCTTGATGTGATTTTGTGAGGATTTGCTTGCTAGTTTTTGGGCATCAAAGAGAGGCTCCTCTACTAGTTATACAGTAGAAAATTGAAGAAGAAAATTTTTTTTCAATGAGAGAAAGAGAAGGAAGAAGAAGGATCTTCTTTCTTGTATACAGCCTTGAAGAAGGAGTTTTTTTTTCAGATTTTTTTCTATTTTTCTCTAGGATTAAAGTCAGATTAGATCTGATTTTTAACATGAAGATTTAGAAAAAAAATATCAAAAAAATTTGGTTGGATGTTTGGGGCTTTTAAGAGTTCTAGATCAAAGAGAAAAAGGGAGAAGAAGAGAGAAGAATGATTCTTCTCTTGGATCTTTCTTTTGGATTCTTCTAGAGCTCAAAATTTTATATGATTTTCAGCATGAGAAATCAAATTAGATTTAATTTTCATCATAAAAAATTATAGAAGAAAAGTACTTTTTAAAAGTGTGAAAGAAAGAGAGAAAGGTTCTTTCTTATGTGTGGGAGAATTGAGAAGAAAGAGTTCTTCTCTTGATCTCTATTGTAGAGAGTTGATGTGTGCATCTAGGAAGAAAAAGAGAGGATCTCCTTATTCTTTATCCTCTACATGCTTCTCTTAGATCAGCCAAAATATAGTGCCTTCGCGAGCTAGTACTTCTGAGATCATCGATCAGTACATGGGCTTCGTATGGATACCTGTAGAGATCGGACACGTACTACAACAAAATAGGTTATTAGAGATGAAAATTTTTCATCATTGATAACCTATTTCATCGCTAATAGTTATTAGTGATAAAATTTTCGTCGCTAATATTTCATCGTCAATAATCGTATCGTTGATAATATTTTACGATGGAAATTTTTTTTTCATAAATAATCATTTATTTGCAATAAAAAAATTTTATCATAAAAACAAATTATTTTTTAAAAATTATTTATGATAAAAAATTTAAGTCATAAAAAAAATATGTACGATAAAATTTAATGTCGCTAATAAATAATAGATTAATAACGATAAAAATATTTTTATTGCTATTAATTTAATTAAAAATTTTTATGAAAATTAAATTTTTAAAAACTTCTAGCGATGAAAATATTTTCATCGCTAATATCATTTGCGATAAAATTTTTTTATCGCTATTAATTTAATTAAAAATATTTATAAAAATCAAATTTGTAAAAGTGTTAGCGATAAAAAATTTTCATCACAAATGTCCTTATTAGCGACTAAAATATTTTCAACACTATTAATTTAATATAAAATTTTAATATTTTTAAATTTATAAAAAATTTTATTTATGACCAATTTTTTACTATAGTAAAATATTTTTGACGACCAATATTTTATCAAAAATAATTTCATCACTAATAATTTATAAATATTTTTTAAAAAAATAATTTAATAATATATATTTTTAATTTATATTTATAATATTTTTTATAAATTAAAAATAAAAAAAATTACATAATAAACTCAAAAATAAATTTTATTATTTTATTATATTAAATTAAAATTATAACAGATTTAAAATAAAAATAAAAAACTATATAAAGAGGCTGTCAAGTGTCGGCATCTACAGAAGGAGAACAAGCTGAGGAAGTAAAGTGCTCAGAAAAGCTTAGACCGACCTGCTGCTGCCTTATCAGCTGTATCGTCCGCTCCATCTGCACCATCCGCTCCATCATCTGGATTTGGAGCCGCTAATGCTCATCGATGCATGCAGCCAACTCATGAGCTCGCTGTCGATCCTCAGTAGCCTGCCTCTGCATCTCCGTCAGTCGATTATTGCAGGCAGCATAGATTCAGTCCTAGACGAGCATGAGGATGAGGGAGTAGTGATCCCATACCCTAGACCCTTAATATAACAAGATCTCGTACCAAGCATCTAATCATAGATCTCGTCATCTGTGGGTGCAGTCGAGCCTTCAGAGATAGGCTGGGATCTCATGTCTATCATATGGTCCTAAAAATTAAAATTATGGCTATTTTAATTTTGTAATAAAAATCAGACTGTGAATGAAAAAAATAATTGAAAAAACTTATAAAGAGCTCCTAGCTCCCCATCGTCCACTCTCCTGACCATTGCTGGTGGATTCGCTGGTAGATATCGATCCTACCAAGAAGCTCGCCACTCTTAGTATCTCTCTGTAATTTGAGAATAATTAATTAAATTTTTTTTAACTAGCTAAAAAATTATATACTAATTAAAAATTACTTACTATATGCTCCATGTGACAAGCGAATGACCTTGAACCTCCACAATGTGGTATGATTTATCTCGCTCGATTCATGGTGTTCTGGATACATCTTCTCTGTATAGTTACCAATCAAATTAGTAGATAACAAATTTAATTTAAGAATAAATAATTCAATAATTAAACTCAAAAAAAAATTTTGATGTCTCCAATGCTTTAGAGCAAGATTCTTCGATGGACCTCGCCCTCGCCTCACTATCGATGGAGACTGACCTAAAATAATAATAAATAAATCATTAATATGATAGCTATCTAAATAAAAAAATTAAATTTTATTATATAAAAATAATAATAATAAATATAAATAAATTTATGTAATAAATATAAAATAAACTATAAGCAGTTGAGCATGCAAAATAATATTAATGCAAAATAATAACACGAAACCTAATCCTGAAGACTCGATGGTTTTTTATTTTTTTCTAAAATATTTTTTATCTAAAAATATTTTTTTTTAAATAATTTTTTTCTTGAACGAGCTTCGGACTCGACCTCCCATGGCCCCTACTCCCACGATGCCGGTGCCGTCACACACCCTGTACCGCTCGGACTCAGCTCCACGACCCCCGCTCTCATGGCACCGGCATCGATGCCGTCACACATCCCGTGCCGTCTGAACTTGGCCTCCCATGGCCCCCGCTCCCATGGTGCTCGCACTGTCACAGACCCTGCACCATCCAGATCATATCCCGATCTGGATCCTAATCCGAATCGAGGTCTCAATCCGAATCTCAACCTCGATCCAATTCGAATCATGATTCAAATTCTATTTTTATTAATCAAATAATAAAATATTTGATTAATATTTTATTTTTTTCTCTTTTTTTTTCTATCTTTTTTCCTTTTTTTTCTTTTCTTTTTTTCTTTTTTTCCCCCTCCTTTCTCTCTTCCCTTCCTTCCTCCCCACCGTGCAAACCCCTCCCCACCACCGCCCCCTCCCCAACCCTGTCTCTGCCGGCGATAGCCTCCCTGGCTCTATCTCCATCGCTGCCGGCCGCCCCCACCCCAGCCCCATCCCGCCCCCACCCCATCCCGCATGCCTACGCCCTAGACCCCCTCCCCATTGGCTGACAACCTCCCCACCGGCCGACCCCTACCCCGGCCACATCTCCGTCACCGTCGGCCGCCCCCTTTCCGGCCCCATTCCCCCTCTGGCCCCGTCCCGCTCCCATTTGGATCCCACCCCCTCCCCACTGGCCGACCACTCCTCAGCCCCATGGCACCACCGACGGCCCACATCACCCCCCCGGATGGCTTCACCCCCCGATGGCCCGATCAATACAAAAAAAAAGGTTGAAAACCTTACCTCCGACGGACGGTGGACGGCGAGCGGCAGGGTCGGACAGTGGTGGTGGAGAGGGGCTCACCAGGGGGAAGAGACAGAGAGGAGAGCACGGAGAGAGGAGAGCTCAGGGAGAGGGAGAGAGATCTGGAAAAGAAGAGAGGGGGGAAATAAGGGTTTCGCATGGTTTCACATAAAGAGATGTCGATTTGATGTTGCTTGGAAGCAGGAGTATTAGTGATGCAATTTTTCATTGCTAATAACGTCATTAGCGATGGAAGCTAATTTTCATCGCTAATAATTCAAAAAAAAATTTCTTCAATAAAAAAAATTTGCCATAAAAAAAATTATTTGTGATGAAACATAATTTTTTATCGCTAACAACTTTATTAGCGATGAAAAATTAAATTTCATCGCTAATAATTTTTGCCAACAAAAAATTTTCTTCAATTTCTCACTAAAAAAATTCCCTTCCCCCCAAAAAAAATTTCTCCGACAAAAAAATTTTACCACAAAAAAAAAATATTTGCAACGAAAAAAAATTTTCATCATTAATAACATTATTAGCGATGGAAAAATAATTTTTGTCACTAATAATTTCCATCAAAAAAATTTATTCTCATTTTTCAAAAAATTATTTGTGATAAAAATAAAATATTTTATTGTTAATTATCTTAATAGTAATAAAAAATAATTTTTATTGCTAATAATTTCTATCAAAAAATAAAAAAATTATTTATAATGAAAAATATTCATCATCAGTAATGTTATTAGCAATAAAAACTAAAATTTTATCGTCAATAATTCTATCAAAAAATAAAAAATTCTCCACTAAAAAACTTTTTCCTCTTAAAAAATTTTATAAAAAAAATTATTCATGATGAAAACTAAATTTTAATCATTAATAATCTTATTATCAATGTAAATATAATTTTTATCAAAAAAAATTTTGCAAAAAAAATTCTCCAATAATAATTTTATAAAAAATTAATTTTAGATTTTTCTCACTAAAAAAAATTTTGATCCAAAAAATTTAACAACAAAAAATGATATTAAAAAAATATTCATGATGAAAAATAAAATTTTAATAAAAAAATTATATAAATAATTAATTTATGATTTTTTTCTAAAAAAATTATGTACATAAAAAATTATATAATACCTGCTCAAGAGTATATCAATCTTAAGATAAATCTTGAACTGAATAGCAATAATAAGAGTTCAGCTAGTTAAAGAGTATCTGCGATAAACAATCATTGCATACTAATTAAGATCATGAATACACTCTTAAAAAATAATACTGAAGGACCCAGCAAAGGCTTTCCGCATACAGTTTAGAAGTATATGACAGAATTTAGTCCATTGAATAGTTGATAAAATTTTATTCCTTATACAGTTAGAAGTTGATATTTTTTCTGAATCAAATTCCTTACATTTAATTCTCTGAGGTGGTTTGCTCATGGATCTTATAGATGGTTGATTCGGTTGTGGGTGAAGAATTTTATTGCATCACCCAACAAAATCTGAATACTGAGAGAATGATTCTTTTTCAAGATCAGAAGTCATTTTTTAAAATTTATAATTTTTTTAATTATTAGCGATGAAATTATTTCATCATAAATAATGAAGTATTTACGATACTTTTAGTATTTTATCACAAAAAATTTATAATTTTTATATTTTTTAAATTTTTATTTTTAAAAAAATATTAGCGATAAAAATTTAGTTTTCATCGTAAATAATTAGTATTTTTTTATTTTTTTTAAATATTAATAATAAAATTTTTTTATCATAAATAATTGAGATCCAATATCATATTTTAACGTATAAAGATCAAGTACCATGTGAATAATCATTTTGTAGATAATATTTTAATGTATAAAGATCCAATATCATCTTCTTTCGATGTTTTTGGGCAGATATAAGGTCTTTATACTTTATGATCTTTGATCAGTCTATAGAACCAACAACCTATGCAAAATTGAGCAATAAGATAGATTCAGAGAAACTTAGAGATGCAAAGTATTGTCACAAATAATGATTAACTTTTAATTTTTTTTCATCATAAATATTAGACTATTTACAATGAAAAATATATTTTTATTATAAATATTAAGTTATTTATGATGTCATATTTTCATCGTTAATAATGTATAATTTTTATATTTTTTAAATTTTTTTATTTTTTTTAAATATTAACGATAAAATTTTTTTATTGTAAATAGTAGAGTAATGATGACAAAAACTAACTTTTCGTCATCAATACTTAAGTATTTATGACGTAATATTTTTATTACTAATAATCTATAGTTTTTGAATTTTTAAAATTTTTTATTTTCTTATATATTAGCGATGGAAAATTTTTATCATAAATAATAGGTATTTACAATAAAAATTTAGTTTTTATCGTTAATACTCTATTATTTACGATGTAATATTTTTATCATAAATAATCTGTAATTTTTAAATTTTTAAAATTTTTTATTTTCTCTCAAATATTAACGATAAAATTTTTTCATCATAAATAATACAATATTGATGATGAAAAATAATTTTTTATTACCAATACTCTAGTATTTATGATGTAATATTTTCAACATAAATAATCTATAATTTTTAAATTTTTAAATTTTTTTATTTTTTTACATATTAGCGACTACAAATTTTTATCATAAATAATGAGGTATTTATGATAAAAATTTAATTTTTGTTGCTAATATTTTATTATTTATTATGTAATATTTTCATCATAAATAATCTTTAATTTTTAAATTTTTAAAATTTTTATTTTTTTTCAAATATTAGTGATGAAATTTTTTCATCATATATAATTAGTATTTATGATAAAAAATAAATTTTCATCATAAATACTTATATTATTTATGATGAAACTATTTTCATCATGAATATTTAAAAATTTAAAATTAAAATAAATATTTTATTATTTATGATAATTAATTTTATCACAAATAATAGGTATTTATGATAAAAACTAATTTTTATCATAAATATTTTATTATTAGTGATGAATTTAATTTTTCATCGTAAATAAACTTATTGATGATGAAAATATTTTCATCGTCAATAAATTTATCGTAAAAATTCTCTTTCTTGTAGTGACGTGTGTGGCTGTTGAGCATCATGAATAATCAACTATCATAGACTTTCGATACGGTGATCTACTACCCGCGCTCAGGTATAAAATTTTGATTTTGATTCATATTTAGATATGATCTAAATATAAATTAGATATGATCTAATTGCATATAGATATGATCTATACTTGCTAAATTTTAGATTTTAGATTTATATACATGATATTAGTTTATGTCATGGATCCTATATGATAGTTTTAGATTTGATCTATACATGCATTGTAGATTAAATTATTTAATCTATGTATAATCTACTACAAAATTTTAAAAATACATGCATAAAACCATCACGCTTCCCTTCAACTGGGATCAGAGCCAGATTCGTTATGACATGAACATATATGGTTGTAGAGTTGAAATCTAGATTTAGCAGTGCATGAGATGTGTTATGATCTGATTTTAGATATGATCTAATATAAAAATCAGATCTGATATAATTTAGATTAGATCTAAATTTTTGCATATATGATATATGAGTAGATTAGATGATCCGATTAGCAAGTACTTGGATTGGATTGATCACTAGGCCATCCGGTCAAAGGAGTAAAAAAGATTTAAAAGTCCTCTCTTTCTATTCGATAGGATGCTCTTATGACATGTAGGGGTACCATGTGATTTAACCCCATAAAGAAGAAAGCGAAAGCAAGAACTTACTTTTCTACACAATCCTAGATGTTGAAACCCTAGGATTTGTTGTATGTGATACAAAATATGAGTTGTATGAAAAGTAGATCATCTAATCAATATGATTAAAATTATTTTAATCATAAAAATAAAATTTAAAATCATAAAATATTTAGATATGATCTAAAGTTTGTTATGATTGATTTTATTTTAATTTATGCAAGAATTTCAAATCTGAAACTATGTGATACTTGTTGGCACGCCAACTGAGCCGACTAGTTTTGAACTGAGTTGACCCAGTCTCCTAATTTAATCGATTCAGTGCTGACTGATCCGACTTAGTTGTCTTAGGTCAAACAATAATGGTTATTGTTCACGATCAGTTAGTCGATCAAGTATTAGACTAAGTCAACCCACTGAAGTGAGCCAATTTAGCTAAGAGGTGAGCCGACCTAATTTTCAAACCAAAAAAATTTGCATGAAATTGAAGTAAAATTATTTTACAAAATTGAAATAGTTTCAATTAATAACCTTAACCCATGTTGATGTTATACTTAATTGAGAATTAAGAAATATATTATAGATCTAGAATTATGATTCGAGATCCAATGACGTTGCATAAAATATGGGGCATGGGCTAGCTCAAATCAAGTCCTATTAATTGGGTTAGACCTAAGATTAGAATCAAAGACCTAATGGACTAAAAAGAGTAGTTGATCAAATCTAATCAATAGTTGATTTAGATTAGATCAAGGATACTCTAGATCAAACACAATATTTGTAGTTGATCAAGTTCATATCTTTGATTAAACTAAATGGATCTTGATTGAGGCTCAATGGTTGAGCTTGAGTCATTGGACTGATTAGATCACTAGGTGACTCGAGTTGATCCATATCGTTAAGATTAATCAATATGACTGATTTAGATATCTTGGACCGACTTGTCGGTTGGACTGACTTGTCTCTAGTCCTTCTCACGACTTGGTGAAGTCAGTGGGAGGATTTACGACGTGCCAGTTGGATCCGCTAGTCACTAATCCTTTACATAACTTGATGAAGTCAATAAGAGAATTTATGATTTGTAGATCGATTGATATCTTATTAAATAAAATAATCAAATCTTTTAAATTATTAGATCCATAAAATGAGCTAGTTATGGAGATAACTAGATCATAGCCTCCCATTAAGGTGTGTGATAATGAATCCAATATTTCAAATAGTTATTGAAGGTGCCACATGCCTGGTGTCTATTACATATTAAAATTATCATCTATCATATGACCATCTTATTGTACCTTCAGATCAATACTTAGGTTGTCCGAGCCACACTCAGGCCTAGACATCCATTTGTTGGATGCACTTGATATTGTCATGTTAATGGTTAGACCTAACCAAGATTTTTAGTGGAGGTGCCAAACGCCTGCTGAAGGGATGCTTGGGGTAAAATCTGATTGCTAAAAATTATTTAAAAAAATAATTAATTATGAACCTATCCATGGATGCACTAGGGTTGGCTGAGCCACACTCGGGTTTGAATGCAATCTGTGTAGATTCTAGCACCCACTAAAGAATTAAAGTAATTTTTTGAATTGGAGGTAGAGGCTATCAATTCATATAAAATAGTGAGAGAACTTTTAGACTAAAGTCTAAATGTTTAGGCTTAAAATAATTCATATACTAATAGGTCAATTGTTCTCCTTTCAAAAATGGATAGAATATTATCGCTCTATTCATTGTTAGATAGTGACAACATTATCAGACCTAACTTCGATAGCCAGTATCAAAAGTTGAATATAGTTTTTGAGCGAACTGATCAAAAAAATCTCAAGCTAATCCAAACAGGCTTAAAAGAGAAATCAGCAAATCTTTATTGGTCAAGATGTTATGTGATAACTCCTTGAAGTTTCTCTATTAGTAATACTACTACCTGAGTATGGGATATCGACAGACAAGTCATATTTGCAAATAGTTGCAAAAGACTTCAGGATAGTAGAAGGTTTGAAAATGGCAAGAGACCCCTAAATGTAAGACATGAAAATCTGTTCCAGTCTTAACATCAAAAATCATTGAGCTTATTTTCAATCCTGAAGATGTCATTTTAAGTAATTGTCACTATTATCTAATCTTATTGATGGTGTCAATAAGAATGATTATTGTAATATCATTGTGATATGATACTGCAATAATAAGTGGATAATTAAAAATGACATAAACTCAATATCATAGCCTGTTAGTGTAAAGTACATATCTAACTAGCACCCTAGATTAGACAATCTCATTGAAGCCTGCTTTTGGTATAGTTGACTCATTCATTTTTTATTGAAAAGGGTGAACGAGCTAGTGATGTTCTAAGCTTGATACATATTGATGTATTTACACTCATGAACATAAGTGCCAGAAGAGAGCTTTACTACTTCATTAAAATCTCTGATGACCTATCTTGATATGGGTGCATCCTACTTATGAAGCATAAAATTGAATCGATTGAAATGTTCAAACGATTTTGTAATGAGATAGAAAAATAAACTGCAAAGAATATTAGAATTCATCGGTTTGACTGATGAAGTGAATACATTTACAATAAGTTTTGACATATCTTGGAGAAAATTAAATTCTCTCTTAATGGACCTCTCTTGAGACATCACTATTTAAAAAGGATGTTTGAAAGGAGAAATTAAACTTTGTTAGATATGGTTCGATCCATTATGAGGTTTGCTGGTCTGTCTGAGGTTATGTATTAGAGACTACTTGATATGTGCTCGAGAATGTTTTGAGCAAATCGATCACTAAAACTCTATATAGGATATGGACTTAGGATATCGAACTTATGTGAAATATTCACTAATCGACTAGCTTGGATCTTGATCTAATCAATATTATATTAAGGATATTTCTTTCACCTTCCTGATGGATATGAGATGTTCATGAATCTTAAGATATTCTTTCTAGAAAAGAAGTATCTTGGTGAAGAAACTGATGCCGTTAAGAGCAAGCTTGGTGTAACTTGATAGATAGAAGAACCGACTTTGACATAAACCAATAGAACCGAAGTTGATTAGATCAAATTTGAAACCCGATGTAACGGCATCTCTAAGTAGATACGGTAGAGTACTGTGTTAGCCGAACATATACTTTGATTTCTCAATTTAGAAAGAGAATTTGATCTCCCATACGGATGCTGTATAGGGATCTAACTTTGAGAAGTGGCTTGGAGTCATTAAATTTGAAATGAAATCCATCAAGATCGATGATGTATGGACATTCATTGATTCACCTGAAGGGGTAAGACCCATAGGGTGTGAGTGGATTTCAGATGGATAAGAGGCGCATACGGAAAGGTGGAGATCTATTAATTCTATCCGATTACCAAAAGATTTCATCCAAGTTATAGTGTTGACTATGATGAGATATTTTTCTTGCGACAATCCTCAAGTTCATTCAGATTAAATTAAACTTCTCAGAGTTGGAATATACGTTTTGAATGTATGGCTTCGTTAAGAGTGAAGAAGAATCCTATATGTACAAATAGACTAATAGTTCTATAGAAGTATTCTTTGTATTGTTTAGATAAAATTTTTTTAATCAGAAATGACATCCTTACATTACAGAAAATAAAAGCTTGATTGTTATCTCTGTTCTCCATATAAGTTTGAAAAGTTATGAGAACCATCCTTAAGTATTTATGAAATACTAAGGATCAATGGCTCGTTTATAGAGAATCTGACTTAAAATCTATAAAATATTGATTTCAGTTTCTAATCGAATCAGAATGACAAAGTTGTATCAGGTTATATTTTTATCCTAAAAAGAGAGCGATATGCTGGAAAGATTCCATGCAATATTCAATAGCCAGTTTTATTTGCGATACGGAATTTTTTATGGCATTTGATGCAGATAAAGAAGTTGTTTGGTTATAGAAGTTCATCAACTAGCTTGGAGAGGCACCCTCCATTGATGGTCCAGTCTTTCTGTATTGATAGTAGTACTGGGCCATAGCTCAAATTGAAGAATTAATGTTCTATCTGAAAATCAAACACTTTTTACATTGCAATCACCTTGTTCGATAAGATAAAAATAAAGTCGACCTTAGAAAGATCGATCGAAAGGAGAACTTAACCGACCCATTGACTAGAGCAATCGGATCTAAAGAGTTTGATGATCATAAATGAAAGATAGATATTTAATACCAATCTGATTGACTTTAGTCTAAGTGAGAGTTGTTAAAAAATATATCCTAAAATCAATCATCTAGATTATAGATGATTATGCTCCATACAAGTATATGAATTATAAAATGATAACTGTTATCTGACAAGATTCATCATAAAGAATACATCTTCCTAAATAGAACTCATATGTTATAATGAAATCTTTAGAGCTACTTCTAAAAAGATAAAGGAGAATTTATCGTGTAGTTCTTAAATTCTGCTCACGATCAAATGATATAATTATTACAAGGACGATAATTGTATCAAGTGTAGGTCATTGTATACCATATTGATTGATTATCCTCTTACCAAGATGTGTGGTGACACAGGTATGACATATGAGTGATTTGTAGGAGTACAATTCACTGAACGTGATCACTTTCAGAGCACTCTATTGTTAAGGGTTGTTCCGATGGGATATGGGTATATGTGTCTCTCTAATCTGAGACTGTCTTGGTGACTTGCAAGCAACTCACTGTACTTTAGTGTCGGACTATCCAAATTTTTAATTCAATGATAAAAGATTTTTGGGTACAATCAAATACTTGTGAAGTCTGAGTGCGAGTCAAGATGGGATTGACCGCTCCAAGAAAAATTGAAGACGATGCATCACTATGTTTCAATTTAGCAAAACTTTGGCCAAAATAGTCCTAGTGAGGAGTCATAAGTTTTTGAGGTTAAGACACAATGTGGACCACTCATCCTGGGTTGACAGTTTAACCCAAAATCATTCTTGAGCATCGAGTGTCAAAGGGATGAATTATACAGTAACTATATCCACATGGGTTTTAGAGTGTTGCTGGGCATACCTTCGACCTATCCAGATGTCAAAAAATATTACTAGATGGTAACATCGATTAGTACAAGAATTATTCTTATGCTACCGACTTAGGTTCGAACCTATGAGGTCACACACATAGAAGTACCGTCTGATCAAATGGCTGATCAATGATTATGAATCGTTGAAAGGTTTAATTATCAATGTGATTGATAATTAATCTTTTACAAAGATTATAATAAATTATTTACTAATGGTTGTTAAATTAAAAAAATAATTAATTAATAATTTAATTATTAATTAGCTCAATTTGATTGAGCAGTGGGGATTGGATTAGATCTAATTGAATTAGATTCAATTAGATTAACTTTGGATTGATTGGATGCAGTCCTATTGAATGACAGGACTTATTCCAATTGATCTCCGGGATGCAAATCAAATTTTAAATTGAATATGATCCAATTAATTTTATATAGACTTGGATTGGATCTAACTCTATTGAATAATAGACTTGATTGGATCAAGCCCTAATATCAAATGAACTCCCTGATCTCCATTTAGAAACAATCCCTGGATCAATGGGATTTTAATCTAACTAATTTTCAATTGGATTGAGGCCTAATTGGATTCATAATTGGACTAAGACCCAATTAGTTAGTTTGTTATAACTAATTCTTAAATTGGTTAGAATTGGGTCCAAGAATTAATTAGAGTTTGATCAAGATCTTGAATCCTATATGGAATAGGACTCAACCAAAACAACCCATGTGCTTATTTAATTCTCCATGCCCTACTCTTCTTCACGTTGAGAAATCTCCATGCCCCATATGTGCGCCCCTCTCCTCTCTTCCTTTCGTGAAAGAAAAGAGGCGTCCCTCTTTTGTGGTCGCCCAAAAGAAAAAGAAAAAGGGAAGGGGCCGTCCAAGAGTTGGATGCCCCAAACTCCACATGCCTACCCCATTCTCTCCTCCCCATCTTGATGTGATTTTGTGAGGCTTTACTTGCTAATTTTTGGACATCAAAGAGAGGCTCCTCTGCTGGTTATACAGCAAAAAATTGAAGAAAAAAAGTTCTTTCCAACGAGAGAAAGAGAAGGAAGAAGAAGGGTTTTCTTTCTTGTGCGCAGCCTTGAAGAAGGAGTTCTTCTTCTAGATTTTTTCTCTATTTTACTCTAGGATTAAAGTTAGATTAGATTTGATTTTAATAAAAAGATTTAGAGGAAAAATATCAAAAAAATCTGGTTGGGTGTTTTGAGCTTCCAAGGGTTCTAGATCAAAGAGAAAAAAGGAGAAGAAAAGAGAAGAATGGTTCTTCTCTTGGATCTTTCTTTTGGGTTCTTCTAGAGTTCAAAATTTTATATAATTTTTAGTATGAGAAATTAAATTAAATTTGATTTTCATCATAAAAAATTAGAGAAGAAAAGTTCTTCTTAAAGGTGTGAAAGGAAGAGACAAAGGTTCTCTCTTATGCGTGGGAGAATTAAGAAGAAAGGGTTCTTCTCTTGATCTCTATTGTAGAGAGTTAATGTGTGGATCCAGGAAGAAAAGGAGAGGGTCTCCTTATTCTTCATCCTCTTCATATTCCTCTTAGATCAGTCAAAACATGGTGTCTTCACAAGCTAGCACTTCCGGGGTCATCGATCAGTACATGGGCTTCGTGTGGATACCTGTAGAGGCCAGACACGTGTGCGGCTATCGAGCATCATGAAGAACCAACTACCACAGACTTTGAATGCGGTGATCTGCTACCCATGCTTCAGTATGAAGTTTTGTTTTTGATTCATATTTAGATATGATCTAAATATAAATTAGATATGATCTAATTGCATATAGATATGATCTATACTTACTGAATTTTAGATTTCAGATTTATATACATGCATATTAGTTCATATCATGGATCCTGTATGATAGTTTTAGATTTGATCTATGCATGTATTATAGATTAAATTATTTAATCTATGTATATTTTGCTGTAAAATTTTAAAAATGCATGCATAAAACCACCACGCTTTTCTTTATTAGAGATATGTATTTGATTCCAAAATACTTCGATCATAGAATCATCATAAGAATGGTGATCGATTCGAATAGACTAACACACAGATCACTTTTTTTGAGATAGATGGATCTCTAGTCTACAGTATAAAAATACTGGACAATGAGTGTAGATAGTTGTTAGAGAATAATTAGCACTAAGCGTGACCATACGAGAGATCACTTGGATTTCTACTCGATCGTCAGTGATCGTCTCGATGCTGTAGTTGTGTGACTGATCCTCTGACTTGAGATGGCACTATTGCTCGCAGTGAGGCTGCTGAGTTTGATTGACACATAAACATGGATCTCAATGATCCCTTGTAATGGATGTTGATGACAGTTGGTCCACTATAGAGTAGGATGTGCATCAAGATGAGATCTATCAATCTTGATAGAAAGAAGTAGTCCTATGTAATTTGAAAAGCTAAATCTGAGAATCTGTGGCTACAGTAGTGTGATAGATGGAAAAGTATTTTCATAGAAGTCACAATTGAACTTGAGCTAATTGAATCTATCATATGACTGATGTTGAGATTTGATGATTTATCCATGACCTGCCATCTAGTCAGGACTCACGATAGAGGGACTGAATGACACGTTAACTATACTTAGAGATTTATTTTAGTTCTACTGGATTGTCACTACATACTGCTAGATATCACTGGTAGATTATGAGAGCTCACTAGGGTTGTTCTGGATCAATAATTCTTGATGAGTTAGAGTAAAATTATTCCGACCCATTGAAAAGAGTTTCAATGATACTTTGATAGAGATCATTGTATATCTCACTACCAGATAGAATTGAACCTATGGAGTCATATAACAAAGGGATTAGGCCTAGAATTAGCAATTGAGCTTATGAAGTGTCAATTGAGTTTAGAAAAATTTGATGGATTTAAGGTAACCTTGCTAGCACATTGTTGGATCCAATTCTTCTTTCCATTTAGATTTCTTATTTGATAAGATAATTCAAATTTAATTACCTACTAATAACTTAAATAAATTATATTCATTGAACTCCAATTGTTGGGTATCTAATATTTTGGATTAATTGAATTAAGGGTGCAAGTCCCTAATTAATCTCCTTGATAGATATTCTTGGGTGCCACCTTGATTTGATCAAGTTGGGCATATCCCATGATTAGAGGGCTTATTGATTTCATATGGGACGTCTCTCAAGTGCAAAAGAGGATATGAATAAATGGGTGCAAGAGCTCTAAGAGTTGGTGCCTAATAAGATTCCTAATGTAAGTTGAATAACTTAAGTTATTAGGAAATCCAATGCAAGTAGGACTTGTATTATGAGATTGAATAGGATTCAATCCTCATGCCTATTTAAAGAGACCTCCCCTAAGACCCTCCATTCCTCATAGACCCCCCCATGCCCTCTCTTCCTCTCCCTTCTCCTTCTCCCTTGGGCATCCCACACGCCCCATCTTTGGGCGTCCCATCCTTCATGCCCAAAAGGGGCCTTGGCATCCCCTCTTGTGTGCTGGTTTCCACCTACTAGTAGCAGCATAATGTAAGAAGAGAAAGGCAAGAGAAGAAGAGAAGAAGAAGATCAAGGAAAGAGATCAAGTGTTGATCGTGATCCAGACTTCATTCAGATTCAGTAAGTTGAATTTTCTTAGAGAAGAAAATTCAACTTGAAGAGTACTGTTCCAGGCTGATCCTGAGTGGATATCCGTAGAGGTCAGATACTAGTACGGCTAGAAAAAAATCTCTTCTCTTCCAGATCTAGATTCGAAGAAAAAGATTGCGAAATAAATATACGATTTGATCACAATCTGAATTTCAGCATATGTCAATTTCGACACATGAACTAGATCCTTGTGGTTTTATATTTTTATGCATGCATGATTCAGATTAAAAATATTTTAATCTTATATTCCACTACAGTATTTAGAAAATAAAATTTTAAAACACACATGCATGCTCCAAAGCTCGAATTTCAATAGTCGTATCAAAGTCACGGGTTTCATATTGTTGAAATTATCATACATGTTTTGAAAAGAGTTTCAAAATCTAATTTTTTTCTTGATACATGAGATGTATAGATGAATCTTTGAATCTAAAATTTAATTTTAAGTTTAATTTTAGAGTATATAATTGATATGTGAAAGCATGCATAGATCTGAATTTTGATCTAGAATGATTTCTAGTTCATGTTCACATGATATGTAGATGCATGCATGAATCTAAAATTTTATATGACCTAATTCATGATTCATGTATAAGATATACGATTATATGTTTAGGTCATAAAATTACTTTCAATATGATCCATGATTACTATATGAGATATATGATATCATGTTATAGATCTGAATTTTATTTAGATCTAAATTATATATATATATATATAAGATATATGTTTGTATGTTAAATCTAAAAATTATTTTTATAATTTAAAATTTATTTTCATACAAAAAATTTAGATCTAAAATTTAATTTTAGAATCTGAAAATTATGATTGTGCATGAAGATTTTGGTCATGAAAAAATCAAAATTAGGTCATGTAATAGGATTGCATTTAAGATTTTTGATTTGAGTCATATGGGGCTAATTCGATTAAGTAATTAATTGAACTGAGTCAAGTGTTGATTAAAGTTAGACCAATTAAGTTAAATGATCATACAATTATTGTTGATCAAACTGATTGAGTCTCATATATAGAATCGATTAACCTAAGGACTTAATTTGGCTCAATAATTTGAGTCTGATTCGCTTGAGTTAACCTGTTTGGATCAATTGACCTATTGGTGTCTAAGGCAAGTAATTGAGATGTGATTATTTAATTGGTTTCGTTCACTTATATAGCCAATTTATTGGTGTCTAAGAAAAGTAATGGGGGGAACCCCACAGATCTCCATTTATCTGACCAATTTGAAAGATTAGATCTTGAATAAGGTTGCTTAGTGGTTTGGTTTAACCCATGCTAATTAGATCGATCATATGATGACTGATTAGATGAGACCTAAACCTAAATCTCCTCATAAATATAAAGTCCATAGGTCTTCCACTGTTGTAGATGTGTAGGCATGCTACCGATGTTGTTTGTTCTCAGCTAGTCACAGTGGTTCAGTTGCATCGAAAACATGCAATCACTCTATTAGCAAAGAGTTGCTCCAGGATAAGGATGGGGTTGGGCCCAATAACTGTTAGGTGAGGGACCCAATGACAGTCATGCACTTACTTACGAATGGTAGATCGGACTTAACTAAGAAGTGTGGGCAATAACTGTTAAGTGAGCTCACATGACTTAGAGACCAAGTCGCTACAACATACTTAGAGAAGCATCTAGGTAAAGAGTTTCCTACACATCAGTGTGCATGTTATAAATAATAGTTAGGTGAGATACATGACATCGGTGGGACTGCAGCATCCACTAGGAACCTTTTGTCGCATCAGGGTTTCCGTTTCCTTTCTGAGGAGTGGAGGAATCCAAAAATTAGTGGGAGTCATTATTTACATCTTAAAATTTTTAAAAGTAAATATAATATTAAGTACAAAAGTCTAACTTGAATCTCTACTCTCGCAGTTGAACAATGTCAGTTTTAAACCCTCTAACCCACATCATTGAAATCAATCGTTTGATCGGTACAAATTACAAAGACTGATTCAGAAATCTTAGGATTGTCCTGATCTCAAAAAAATTAAGTCATGTACTCGACTAGGAACCCATAGTGTTACCAAACCATCCTACTGCTCAGAACAAGGTTGCTTTTGAGAAGTGGATGAATGAAGACAGTCGGGTCAAGTGCTATATACTGGCTTCTATGTCAAATGAGTTGCAAAGCCAGCATAAGCATATATCCACTGTCAGGGCTATGATAACTCATTTATAAAAGTTGTATGGTGAGTAGAGCCATACTGTGCACTTCGAAGTATCCAAAAGACTCTTCAATCTGAAGATGCACGAAGGGCAGTCTGTCCATGGGCACTGTATGACAGTGATTGAGGACATTGAGGAGCTTGGAAAGCTTGAGCTTGAAATGCAAAAAGAATTGCAGATGGATCTGATCCTTCAATCTCTTATAAATTTATATATTTAATTTATTATAAATTTTTATATGAATAAACTTGACTGCACTATATCCAAACTAATCAACATGTTGGTCACTACGGAGGGAATCTTAAAGAGTTCAAGGGTACTATTCTCGCTGTGAAGTGGATTTCTTCCAAGAGAAAGTCTACTGGGAAGAAAAAGGCAAAATCTACTAAGAAGCAGAAAAAGAAGAGCAGGCCAAAGAAGGAAGTTCCTAGTAAGGCCGAAGCAAAGAAAAAATATTTCCACTATCATGCTGAAGGCCACTGGAGAAGAAACTGTCCACTCTATCTAGAGAGCCTAAAGATCAAAAAGAATGATAAACCTTCAAATGGTATGCTCGTAATTAAATCTAATCTTACTGTTTCTTCTACTTCTAGTTGGGTATTAGACTCTAGCTCAAGCGCTCATATATGTACCTTAATGCAGGGTCTGATAGAAAGTAGGAGGTTGAGAAAAAGTGACATGATCCTTCGGATCGGCAATAAAGCAAAGGTTGCTGCAGAGGTCATTGGCACTTATCCTCTTCGATTACCATCTGATTTTAGATTAGATTTAAAAGATTATTATTATATTTCTGTAGCTAGTCAGAATTTGATTTTCGTATTTGTGCTAGCACAGGAAGGTTTTGAAATTAGTTTTAATAAAGATTTTTGTTTCATTTATTTATGAAATAAATTGATTGCATGAGGTCTTTTAATTAACAGTCTTTATCACTTGCATATTGATGCAAATGTGAACTTAAACGAGCAAATAATGAGTGCCATAGGCCAAAAGAGATCCAGAGATAAAATTAATCAGAAGTACTTGTGGCACCATAGATTAGGCCATATTGGAGAGGACAGGATAAACAAACTGAAAAAAAATAAGATCCTTGGCTCTCTTAATCCAGAGTCATATCCAGCTTATGAATCTTGCCTTCGAGAAGAAAATGATCAAGTTACTCTTTATAGGACATGGGGAAAGGGCCACTTAGTTACTTGCCTTGGTACACACTGACGTATGTGGGCCATTTGATGTACAGATCAAAGGTGATTACAGCTACTTCATTATCTTTACCGATAATCTGTCTAGGTACAAGTATGTGTATCTGATAAAACACAAGTCTGAGACCTTTGAAAGGTTCAAGAAATACAGACATGAAGTAGAAAAGCAAACAGACAAACTCATTAAGGTTCTTCAATCTGATCGAGGAGGTGAATATCTTAGTTGAAAATTTTTGAGATATCTTAAGGACAACGGCATAGTCTATCAATGGACACCTCTCGAAACACCTCAGCTCAACGGGGTATCCGAAAAGAGGAATAGGATCCTATTAGATATGGTCAAGTCCATGATGAGCTTCACTGATCTACCTTTATATCTTTGGGGATATGCCATATTAACCACCATTCACTTGTTGAATAGGATTCCATCAAAGTCCATTTCTACTACACCGTATGAGATATGATTCGGTAAGAAGTTGAGTCTAGGTTATCTTAAGATTTGGAGATGTCCAACCTATGTCAAGAGACAGATGGCTGATAAGTTAGAGGATAGATCTGCTATAGCTCATTTTATAGGGTATCCTAAAGAATCCATGAGATCCTACTTTTACTTTTCGCAAGACCACAATGTGATTGTGAGTCAGAACATCATATTTTTAGAAAAATAGTTTATCCAGGATGGTAACAGTGGGAGGTTAGTTGAGCTCGAAGAAAAAATCTCTGAAGAGTCAAGAGCTATAGATCTTCAAAAATTCGTTATTCATGAGCCAGTAGTAGATGTTCCTCACCACCTCATAGATCTAGCAGGGTCTCTCAACCTCCTGAAAGATATATGAGTATGCTTACAGAGGATGTAAAAGAAATTTTTCTTATGGGAGATAGGGGTCATGGTGATGATCCTAATACCTTTGACGAGGTAATGTCTGACATCAATTTTAAAAAATGATTAGATATGATGAAGTCAGAAATTGACTCAATGCACTCGATCCAAGTATAGACCTTAGTGGATCCACCTGAGGGTATTGTACCCATTGAATATAAATAGATCTACAAAAAAAAAATAGATGCCGATGGTAAGGTAGACACCTATAAAGCTAGGTTTGTGGCTAAAGATTATAATCAGTGTAAGGGCATTGACTATCAAAAAATCTTCTCATTCGTAGCCATATGAAATCCATCCGTACTCTGCTTACTGTTGCAGCTTACTATGATTATGAAATCTGACAGATGGATGTGAAAACTGCTTTCTTGAATGGATATCTTAAGGAAGATATCAACATGGAACAGCCTATAGGTTTCACATCTGGTGATGGTGATCACAAAGTCTGTAAGCTGCAAAGATCCATATACAGATTAAAGCAAGCTTCTCAAAGTTGGAATCATCATTTTGATGAGGCAATCAAATCATTTGATTTCATCAAAAATGAAGAGAAACCATGTGTATATAAAAGAATCAGTGAGAGTGCGATAATATTTTTCGTATTATACATGGATGACATTCTCTTTATTAGAAATGATATTCCCATGCTGACCACGGTCAAAAGATGGTTGTCCAAAAAAATTTTTATGAAAAATCTAAGAAAAGCATCCTATATTCTCATAATAAAGGTCTATAGGGATAGATCTAAATAGATGCTAGGCCTATCACAAAAGCTGTATATAGAAAAAGTGCTAAAGAGGTTCAACATGAAAAACTTCAAAAGAGGACTTTTACCTTTTAAGCATGGTATTAATCTTTCTAAGACGATGTGTCCGACCACATCTGAGGAAGTGCAGTGATGAGTAGGATTCCTTATGTCTCGATCATAGGAAGCCTCATGTATGCCATGCTATGTACTTGACTTAATATTGTCCTTGCTATGAGTGTCACGAATATGTATCAGTCGAATCCAGATGAGGAGTATTGGATAGTTGTGAAGAACATCCTTAAGTACTTAAGAAGGACTAAAAATTTGTTCTTGATCTTTGGAAGAGATTTTGAGTTACGAGTCGAGGGATATACTGACTCAAACTTCATATCTGATCCTGATGATAGAAAGTCTACATCAGGGTGTATTCTTATTCGATATATTGGAAGGGTTTTGAGTAATCAAATAGTGAAGGCTAAGTATGCTGTAGATGTGTAGGATGAACTCTGGATCTAGTGTTAGTTGTAGAATTGGACGTCATACTATTAGATGCCATGACACAGTATTGCAAAGACAATGACACCTTAGCCCTTGCTAAGGAGTCAAAAGTCTCACCAAAAGTCAAAGCACATCGAGCGACGGTATCATATCATACGCGACTATCTCGAAAAGAAATATATCAAGATGCAAAGAGTAGACTCTGTGGACAACGTGGTAGACCTACTGACTAAATAGTTGAGCCAACCGAAAATGAAAGTCTACCGTGAGAAGATAGGATTTAGATTTGTGGCAATTAGCTTTAGTCCAAATAGAAGATTATTAGATGTATGTCCTAGAAGCCAATATGGCTGACACATTGTGATAACTCTAGGACATAATTTTATACTTAATACATTGATTCGATCAATAAAAGGATAAGTTTATTTTTTATTCAAGTGTGATGTGTCCTTGAATCATCCATGAAATTAATTTTTGATACATATTCTCAAAGTATTGAGAATTAGAGATATATATTTGATTCCTAAATGCTCTCAATCATTGGATCATCATGAGGACGGTGATCGATCTGGATAGACTAACACACATATTGCTTTTTTTGGGATAGATAGATCTCTAGTTTATAGTGTAGAGACACTGGACGACGAGTGCGGATAGTTGTTAGAGAACAACGAGTACTGGCGCGTGATCATACGAGAGATCATTTAGAATTTTACTCGATTGTTAGTGAACGTCTCAATGCTGTAGTTGTGTGACTGATCCTCTGACCTGAGATGGCATTGCTACTCACAGTGAGGCTGTTGGAGTTTAATTGACACATAAATATGAGTCTCAATGAACCCTTGTACTGGATATTGATGACAATTAATCCACTGTACGTAGGAGTAGGGTGTGCATCCAGATGAAATCTATCGATCTTGGTAGAAAGAAGTAGTCCTATGAGATTTGAGAAGCTAAGTTTGAAAATCTATGGCCACAGTAGTGTGATGGATGGAAAAGAGTTTTCATAAAAGTCACAACTGGACTTGAGCTGATCGAATCTATCATATGACTGATATTGAGATTTGACGATTTATCCATGACCTACCATCTAATCAAGACTCATGATAAAGAGACTGAATCACATGTTAACTACACCTAGAGGTTCAACAATCTTTTGATGAGTTAGAGTAAAATTATTCTGACATATTGAAAAAGAGTTTCAATGGTACTTTGATAGA